>NW_028186038.1:2764349-2767942 GCF_003343005.1 Rhea americana | reverse complement strand
CCGGAGCGAGCGGCGCCCGCCCGCCGCAGCCAGGCACGGCCGCGCCCTGGCGCTGCCGACTGCCGCGTTGTAGGACAATTAACTGCACAATTAGCAAGGACGCAGTTTCCTTCTCTAGTAATTTAACCGTCCGAAATAGCATGTTTACATTTTTCCCCATATACATACAGTATGTGTGTGTGTATATATATAATGTGTATGTATATATGTATATACATACAATATATATCCACACAGCCAATATGGTTTTCTTCTGCCACAGGCCTGTACRCACTCATTTAACGGCAGCTAGGATGGGTAAGACAAACTTGACAGACACTTATTCAGCCCCCAGGAGAAAGCACTACTTCTCTCAGTCAAAGAAATACTGGGGGTGAGGCAGCTAATTAATATGGATACATCAGCTTCACGAGGGAGGACGTACAAAGAAATCTGTGTATTTTAAAAGTTCCCATCAGCACAAAATTCCATGAGCATTTAATTACCCAGAGAGGTATTGGGGGAGAACATGGCATTCCCAGATACAAACGCTGCACAGAAGCAAAGCTCAACCTTAGGTTTGCAAATTGTGATAAGGAAGGAGATACATTATTTATTACTGCAGACTTTTTACTGTCAACTCTATCATTTTTTTAGTGTTTTAGGAAAGCTAGATTTCTACTAAAACAAAGATAGAGTCATTTGTAATTATGACTTGTGCCAAAAACATGAAAATATTTATACCAAACAGGGATAGAAGTCTTCGGAGGAGACTAAAGCTGTGATAGGCAAAGCTGCCTTCAGACTTCAAGGCCCAGTGCTTCAGCCCCGTAACGACCCTTGCAAGCCGCAGTCTTGCGAGCTGCCCCCTCCGCAATCTCGCCGGCTGGACGAYGGGGTAGCGTCCCCGGCTACCCGTCCGACAGCTTACTGTCGTCCCCAGGAGCCTTTCCACCCAACCTACCGCATTTGCAGATGATGGTTTGACCAGACGCCTCTTRCTGAACCGATTTGGCTCCGCTGCCTGACAAGCCTCCAAGCACCAAGGCGCCTCCTTCACCAGCCACACAACRTGGATGGCCACTGCGAGACAGAAACGCGGGAGCATCGCAAAACTCGGCCCTGTTCTGTCTCCAGGCCCTTTTAACCCAAACGAGTGAGAAACCTGTATCAACACACAGGGGTTGGCTAAATAGAAATATGGTAAGGCACACAACCCCCAACTTTTTGTGGGATAGCCTGTGTCTCGGGAGCTGACATTCGAACTTGTCCACTTAGGGACAACCCCAAAAGACTGCCCAAGCCCTTCTTCCCACCGTTACGTTTCCGCAGGCCGGCGGTCCCTCTCCTCTGCCCGCAGAGGCGTGCGTGGCTGCAGGGGTGYATGAACAGTCTAGGTTACGCGTCTGTATAGGTTTATAGGGCTCTGTGCTTGGTGTACACACCAGATTTCCTCTTGTGCTGTGAAGCCTAAAAACTAGGCCAGGGCGGTGCGTGGAGCTCCAGGTCGTGGCTGAGCCCAGCGTGTCCCGCCGGGCGGGAGAGCCGCCGTCCCGCGGGCACCGTGAGCCTTGGGCAGGTTCAGCAGTGACTCCTCAGCTGCTCGAGGGGGCCTTTCCAGCAGGGACCTCCGGGGGTTTAGCTCAAAGGCCCCGTCGCCCCTTTTGGCCTTGCAGCCCAGAGGCGGGACATCGGCGTGACGCACCGAGGCTTCCCGCGCCCGCCGCCGTGTGCCTACCCTGCGCCAAAGAGCACAAGTGGCCAAAGAGAAAAGAAAAGCAGCGAAGAAGGGACTTGGGGAGGACGCCGCTATGCACTGGCTACGCAGACCCAGCTAAGCCTGGTCCGGGCAGGAAAACAGAATTTCCTGGGAATTTGCRGAGTGCTGCCACCCCTCCCCATTGCGGAGGAAGTGTGATGCCCAGTGTAGCTCCCAAGAAGACTCTTGGGCCTTACGGGGATGTTTCTACCATATCTGGGGGCAAAAACCGGGCTGGAGGGGCTGGGCACACGCTTAGACACGTGCCTGGTCTTACCTCGCGCTTGGAGTTTGCAGCCTGGCAGCGCCTGCCGAAGGGAGAGCGGTCCCGCGGCAGCGCGCGCGCCCGGCGCCTCCGTTAGAGAGCACAGGTTTAAAGTCATTGTTATGGCACACAGAGACCTTGATCGGGCCCATATCAAAGTCATTTTTGGCAATGTGTTACAGTGACAGAAACAGGCACTTTGTGGGAAGGAAATTGTCATTTTATGACTCCTTTCATCTCAGTTTTTTTGGGGGAGTTCAAGTGTTTATTAAAATATCACAGCAATAGGTGCTGCACAGTATTAAGAGAGAGTAGTAGCATGGCGTGCTGAGGATTTGTTTTTATGATCATTTTATACAATTGTGAATTCACAGCATTTTGTGCTCTGCTAAAAATCTTACCGGAATCGCTATGAAAGTCTACGCCAGAAAACTGAAAACCTTTGATTCTTAATGGGACATAGATGGAAATCTGCCACACAAATTTCAAAATAATTTTTAGTAGATAATGTTTCCAAGCACTACGAGCAAAATGGAAGCAAAGAATCAATCACTCAAGAGCACTGCCACGTGTATCGACACATTCCTGGATACAGCTATTTTTGGTCTATAGACTCAGATAATGAAACAAGAACCAAAGGTTAAATATATCTTCTCCTCAGGCCCGTGGCACGTCTGACTTCTGTAACCTTAGCACGGTTATGTTTCGACTCACACGGGCAGCCCAGGGCTGCGCGGGCGCCCGGAGGTGGCACGTCCTTGGCAGGAGCAGGGCGCCGAAATCGCTCCTGCCGCCGCAGCCGTGACATTCAAAGAGCATGGCCACATTTGGTGTGCGTGCTTTTGCTATCGGTAAAAGCGTTGAGCTGTATGCAAAAGGCACTGCAGAACCCTTACAGGCTGCAAGGCAAATCACACTTATTTTTGCGACGTTCAAAGAGCGAGCCGCACTTTCCAAATCCCTCCTTCCTGTTATGGCAGGCACGCTCTATCCATGGGGCTCAATTATTTGCCAAAGCTGTGTGATTCATTTTTGATTTTTATCTCCTAATTCAGTGCACAGTCTAAGTGACCTGCCAAATAATGTTTTCTTTTCCAGCRTGTACAGGGAAGCCAGTCCATTTCCTGGTTAGGTAATTGCAAAAGCGATTACTGTTTCCCCCTGCTAAACTGATTTGCTTTATTTAATTGAATTATTTTCTCTATTAAATGTTACCCTTGTCATGGCAGCAGCAGCATGCAGCGTTTCCTTATTTTAGCTGTTGCTCAACCACAATATGGTTTTCTTCATTTTCCCACAGCTGAACAGGACTGGATCTCTTTTGGAATAAATTAAATCCAGACCGTGCGGCAGTTCCTCTACCAAGCCTTTCTTTGTGCTTAAGAAAATACAATGAAACTCTCTTTGAAAGCTCAAGTTACACCCTAACCTCCCTTCAGCGAGTTTTAGTACTGCTTTTTTGCCCTTTTCCCCCCGTAAGCTCAGACTGCAAGAAGGACCCGGGTGCGCGCGGATGCCCCAGGCAGCCGCTCCGCGCCGCCGCTGCCTCCCGCCCCGCGCTCGCGGCTCGCCGGGCCGATGCGGCCTCCG
>NW_028186038.1:2727211-2764014 GCF_003343005.1 Rhea americana | reverse complement strand
GCTGCGCGTGCAGCCCCCGGGAGCGCACGCGGGGCTGCGCACGCTGCTCCCGTGCTCTGGCCGCCCGCGGGCGTTTTGCCATTGCTTTTAAGGGATCGGCTGCACAAATCGAGACGTTTGTTTACACTTAAAGCTGGGGCGGGGGGGCTGTTTTTGCGCTGGTCCTTTCCGGGCCTGCTCGCGTGCAGAACAAAGGTCGTCGCCYGGCACCCTCTGCAACGCCGGGGCGGTGTTACTGGCAGAGTAATTTAGGAGATGAACAAAAAAATAGTTCTCTGAATATTTGCAAATACAGAAGTTTTGCTGCAGGTTCTCTGTTCCTTGTTCCAGACCTAGCTAAGGAAAACCCTTATATATGAACAGAACTGACTTGGGTGAAATCTGGCCGGAGGGCTGGATTAACCCTAGTCAGGATTAGTTTCTTGTACGTATTACATACAAGTAAACCGCATGTAAAAGTGAACTACACAAACATGGATTCTGCTGTATTACAACCTTTTCCTTGGAAATTTTTATTGCTTTAGTAAAACAACGATGATGCAGATAATAGAAAAATGAGTGTGYCGTGTTCCTGGTACGATGGCAAGGTCAGCGGATGCAATAAACCTTCACACGCTGATCATAAATCAGCTTGATAATTACAGAACTGTCTGCGTTGGCTGTTARCCTGCATATAGGGATGAACAGCTGGCTGCACATACATGCTCAGAACCACATTTAACTCCATACCGGATCCCTTGTACATACAAATCCAAATACACCCACACACAAAACTCCACTCAGCATTTTTTTTTTTTTAAAAAAACATTTAAATTCTTTGAAGGCGGGAGGCAAGAGAAGCCCAGGAACATCCTCTCACTGAGCAGGTGTGTAAATACACCGCTGGCAAATGGAGATCCAGCAAGGCTCCGGGGCTGCTTTGCCTGCAGGGCCCGTGCCGGGGACCCGCGGCACGGGCAGCGCCAGGGCCTCGCCTGGCCGCCGYGGGCAGGCAGGACGCACCGGCCGCGAGGCGCCGCCGCGCAACCCACCCGGGCTGCAGACTCCGGCGGTGGGTGCGACAGAGCTCCCGTGGGAAACACCACCGCGAGCGTCCCCAGCTAACATTGACCCCCTCCAAGGGGGCTTTGCGGGTGCGATTTTAGGTACGTACACATTTCTGCTAGATTTCCCTGCTGAACACAGAGCTGTTGCAATTACCAGGGAAATTCTGTGTCTTTCCACAATACAGTTTATTAAAACGCCAGCGGAAGCTCACCGGCCCCGCTGGCGGCCTCTTGGCTCCTGCCCGTGTCCRACCGGTCAGGCTGTGCTCATCGAGCAGACGAAGCAAGCCCGGAGCTCTCRGACATATTTCACTGATCTTTTTCTGGGCTTCTGCAACACTCAGGTTACCCTGCCCTCCACCCAAATTGAAAAGTTCTCAAACTTCTCCACAGTTATTAATTGTGCTGGAAACAGGCCAGTCCTACAAACGCGGTCAGGAGCTGCCACCTTTCCGAAGCACCAAGAGGAGCTCGCGCATCCCGGCCCCAGCTGGCAGCCCCCGGCGGCTGCGCACTYGCGGGGACATCGCTTTGTGCCCCTTCCTCTGAGAGTTTCTTTTTCTGTTGCTTTCTTTTCTTTTCTTTTCCTTTTTGTGGCCACAAGAGCTGCAGTCTGTGTATTACAGTATTTAGTACATATAATTCTGAAGATAACTTGTAAGCCCTGTGAGATGTCACCAGGTAGCACCGCTGCGGCTCTCCCCTCTATTGTCCACAGAGCTCTTCAGAAATCCCCAAACAAAACACAACGTGTATCACAGCTAAACTGGCAGCTTACTGGTGGCCTATCAACAYGAGGAAATGATGCAGCTGTAAACCGCCTCCAGAGCCACCAGCTGGCATGTAGCCAACCTTGCTTCTTGGTCCTTCCAAGCAGAAGATTCAATTAAAGCTACTATTTAATTAAAGTTATTGAAATGTGTGTTGCGTATCAGTATAAAAAAATAGTTGCACAAGCCATTTACATCTGACAATAAGTAATACTAGATTCATTTACTTATCTCACTTCCAAGACATCTCCGATGACCAGGATATTTTGGAAGTAAAATTGTCAGGATCTCTGCCAACTGCTTGGCCTCAAACTGTCAGTCATTTATATGCTGTTCTCACAGCCAGCATCTGCTGTGGTCAGGGAGGTCCTCTGTCTTCTCTGGCCTTCCATGCCCCGCTCTTTCAGCTCTTGGATATGAGCCCCTCCTGGAGGGGGTCAAGGTCCATCAGTTTTGCACTCCTGTCTCTTTCCTGGGCCCTGAGCATCTCAGATACAGACTGGTTCAAGGAAGCTTTGAACAGTACTCACCCATAATCAAAAGTTAGCTTCACAGAGGCAAAGCTTGCAGTGGAAAACATAGTTTTTAGATACTTCCAGGATGATACCCAAGGAGCAGGGGCCCGGGAGAAGACCTGCATGTCTAAACATCCATTTAGAAAGCTCCATGAAAGCAATAGCCACTCTATGGTAGATGCTCTGGTATCCATGCCAAGCCTCATTGCTCCACCTGGATCAGAATATAGCCTTGTCCTGTCTTTCACCTGTAGTAGATATTTCAAGGTCATACGTATCTTTGACAGCATCAGACAGTATTCAAGAATCACGAGTCAAGCTTCCCCCAAATCACTGTCATCAAAGAAAATTGGTGTTTGGTGTTTGTTTTGGGTTTTTTCCTGTTATTTCACACTTAAGGTCTAAAACATCTCCCTTCGAAGACACGGGTGAGACACCTATTTATTTTTAAATAGAAGCTGTGGTTTTCGCGTGTGAACCCAACCCTGTCATTTGCAGCTTCGTAAAACACGGAGTGCCACGAGACTTGGCACAGAACTGAGGGGCTCCGGGAGCCGGGTGCCGCGCGGCGCTGCAGAGCCGCGCGCGGGTGTTCCCTGCGGGCGGCACTTCCCGAAGGCTGGCAGCGGCCGGCGCAGYGCGCGGCTCGCTGGGCGCCCGGCTGAAGCAGTCGGCGCTGCCGAGATTCGGGCCCGTGATGCTTCCAGCGTGGCAAGCTGTCTTTAATTTGTTGAAAAGGGTGAATTTTCACTTAGAAGAAAGTAAAGACCAGATACTTTCCTGTAGCAAATAGTACGTCAGCTGGCTTAAAATCCACTCCCTGCCTAGTATTTAACACAAGGGCTTAAATACCATCCTTTGGGTTTCTGCAAGCTTAACAACAGGCCAGGGCAACAGCCTCGGCCGTGCTGCCTGCTGTGGCAAAACTGTTTCAAAACATGGGGGGAAGGAATTAGGATAAGCAGTTACTGTGGTAAACATCACCTTGCTGGGTTTTTGATCTGAAAAATTATCCTTCATACTGCAATGTGCAGCAATTAACTCCTAAGCATCCATGCGGGGGCGCGCGTGTGTCTTCTGCTTGTTTGCATAGTTCACAGCATTTAACTTGTTCATTAAGTGCAAGCCACCAGTTCTATAAAAAACACAAGGAAACGTAAGTTCCCWATAGCAGAAATGGATTCAAATCCATCTGAACTCACAGGCTAGCAAGCATTTAACGGTTAACTTAATAAATACAAAATTTAAATGTCTATTTGAGATTCTCAGCTGCTTTCATCTTCTTCCTCTGCAGCACTCATTTTCCTTCTGAAAATAAGTAATGTTTACATGAGCAATAAAACCCCCTCCGGGGGTACAGCCACCGTAAGCCACGCGCAGCCTCCGAGGCAGCAGAGCCACAAATCTCGCACGCGCTGTGGGTGCTGTTTCCTTAGCTTGTTACAACTTTGCTGCCTCTTGTGTTAGATGCCTAAATAAATGACGGCAATGAAACGCTCCAGCACAGACACCGTAAATTTACCGAGCTTCTCTGTTGTTTCCCACGGCCATCAACGTCCGTGGCCGCAGAGGCTTTACTTTTCCCCACCAAGCAGCGCCCGGGCCGTGCGTCAGCACAGACGCTCGCCAAGGGAATTTCTGTCACCTGCTGACTTGCAATCCTATCGCAGCCTGTAAAGTCATACCATAAACTTAAAACTTTGGGGAGACAGGCCATAAAATCCAGTTAACGCAGTCATACCGACGCAGAACAGGGAGGGAGCTCAGAAGACCTGCAGAGGCACCACCAGGCCTACCGGGGCCACCCTTCGCCCGCACACCTTCCCTGCGAGCCCCAGCCTCCGGGGGCCTCTGCCTCCTCGCCCTACCTCAGCTCAAGGCCTTGCCTGCTTGCAGATCACAGCGCGTTTTTCTGTCCCWCCCACGGCAGATGCACAGAACAAACGACCTCCACCCTCCTCGCAAGGGTTTGTACGTGCTGGAAATACCACATCCCGTCTTGGTCTTCTTCCGTTCCCTACACGACGCACACGCAGAGTTCGTCTAACCTCTCCCCGTAMGCCCTGCTTCCTAAACCTTTTATCGTTCTGGTTGCTAATTTTTGTATTACTTTTTGTTAACCTTCCATCAAGATGGTGGAGAAAATGAGGCATAATATTAGATGCAGACTAGAACAGTCACCTCCTCGAAACYCTTTCTAATCCTAGGTTGAGATGTGCCTTCTTTGCAAATTAATTGTTTCAACATTTGTCCTAGACTCTGAGTATCAAAGCAGCATGCCCCTTCAGAAAGCCTCTACTTCTTGAGGTGCGCTCTTCTCCCCTTATTAAAGCTAGATTTGCCTTTTCTGACATCTCCCTTGTCCTTCATTGTTTCCCAAAGCTAAACTGATGATGGTTGAAGTATTGCTTAGCAAACACCTTAGTAATTTAGGATGGATTTCATCAAGKAATCAAATTTATCTAATACCTGTGATCTTCTTGCCTTATTCTAGGCTGCAGTCCCAGTCCCTTTCAAAAATTTATTGCATTAACCAGTGAATTTTTCAGTGATGCCTGAACCAAAGTAGACCATGAGTGGTTCAGCCATCTCTGTGTTCATTTTTCTCCCCAGGAAATAACTTACCTGTAACTTCACAGTCTCTCTTCTGATGTATTTTTCTCACTTTCTGCCTTTATTCCCCTTGCTCACTGTAACTCACGTTACCTCTWACCTTTCTGATTGGGTGCAACTACCTTCATCATGACTCCGCAGTCATTTGCCAGATTTCTGTTTTTCTGCAGCTCCTGYTTTCTGATTTCCAAGTCCTTAAAGAGTTCACAAAGCGGCCGTATCGGATTTTTGCTGTCCTCYGCATTGGGATTGCCTGGCATGTCTTTAGACAGTCTCTGTCAGTCTCCTGCCAGCTCTCTGTCAATCACCTCRTTACCGCACATATCCTTTATACTTGTTGTTTGAATATGGTGCAATTTGCTTTTTCAAAGTCCATTTTCCTTGTTCTGCTGTTCTTCCCCTTGCCTTCGCTTAAAAYGTGATCTCTTAGTTTCACATTCATCCAAATCAAATCTCACTTTTGATTTTTAATGATTTTTTCCCCCGTTAGACTCAGAAGTATCTGACACYCTACACCTTCGGGAATAAAGCAGTCACCAACACACGTTCCAAAGCCTGACAGTCTTGTACACCTCTCCAGCAGAGACTAGACAAATAAAGTCGGACATTATTAAAGATAACAGTTCTGTTATTTCTCCAAGCAAGTGTCCACCGGTTCCTCCTCCTCACGCACAGTCAGCACTGAATTCCTAGCAGCCCGTGCCCTCTCCTCCGTCGGCCCTCGCTCTTCAGCCAAAGACACAAACCGACGACCATTTCACCTCAACCTGATCTTCACAGGAAGGGAAGTCCTTTTTCCACATGGCCTACCTGGAACAAGCTATCATCTACTGGAACAAGACTGTAGTCCTTTATGTCCTTTTATCATTGGTCTAACAAGCACAACTTAATTCTTTTTAAGTTGAAGTTTTAATTATGCAGAAACACTAACATCTTTACAGGTAATTCTCAGGTACCTGCCACTTGCATGGAAGCATCTATTTGTCTATTTTTTCCAGACTTCATTGCTCTCCCTTCCTTTTGTTTTTATTTTCGTTCACCTGTGGACTTAGAGCACTGATCCTAGCCAAGCCTTCGTTCTCGGTCGGGATCCAAGGAGGCCTTCCCCCTGCAGATGGAGCCTGGCCATCCCCAGCTGTCCTCCTGGAAAGCACCGTGCCAGGAGAGACGAAGATTTGCTGCTGTGACAGCTGGAGCACATAGACTTGTGCATCGGTTTCATATCCTTGCATCTGATTTTCCCCTTGAGGGCAGTGGGCTAGGGTCTGCAGCTGGCCCGCCGCTGCTGACTGCCTCGCGCCTAGCCGTTCTACAACGCAGCTCAAAAACTTCCTGGTCCCTTCGCTTCCTCCCAAACAGCACCAGGGACCTTGTGAGCTGCCCAGGGCTGCTGTAGATGAGCTGCCAGGGTCTGCAGCCTGCGTGAGAGGACATGGAGTGGCTGCATGCCCAAACCAGCACGCCGACGGGAAGCCAATCTCATCAGCGGGGCTCAGGGGAGTGCACGGCACAGCAGCGAGCTGGCTCCAGCAGGATGCAGAGAAATTGCAGACAATTGTCAAAATGGTTCGCAGCCCAGATCTGTCCTGATAAACGTTAGTTAATACTAATTTAATGAATTGAGAACTTGGAACAAGTGTGCAGAAATGCATCCATTATCCTTTTTTCAGTAYACATTGGATGTGTGCATATTACTGTAGCATACAGAACTGAGCTTACTGYAAACAAAACCGTTCACTGAGACAACCATGTAGCCGAACATCAAGCACATATTTACAACCTCTGCTGAATGTGGCCAGCACAGACTAGGGCATTTCCAGGCTGTCAGCAAGCCACAGTGATTTGAATTTCAAAGCTGAAGGTCTTAAGAGCATACATGATTCATAATAAGCAGAATATACAATAAAACAATTGTTGGGGCTTGCCATGGGATCTTATTTCCATCAGGGCAGGAATGTGACAATACCCATTCTGTAGCTGATGATAGGAGGGTAAGAACTCGAACAAAAGCACTTATACTCTCACTGCAGGGTAGACATGTCTCTGTGTGTGCGTAAGCAATGGAATAAGAGCCTTATCGGTTACTTAACTATTCAAAATGGAAAAAGTAAGAAAAAATGCATTTCCTCACACAGTGAACAGATTAGTAATAGGAAAAGAAGGCATAGTTCCAAAAACTACAGCACCTCTTTATTTAAAGAGCTACTCACAGAGATGCCGCAATGATCATTTGAGCCACACGCGTGCCGATGGGCTTCCCAGGGCYGCCGCGGAGCTCGTCCTCGGGGCAGGGGGCTCGTCCCTCATCGTGCCRCCTGAAGGCTGCTACGTGATAGTCCTACGTAAGGAACAGCAGACGTGCCGCACCTTCCCCGCGGGCAAGCCCGTGCGGCAGCTGCTCTCACCCTGCGGCACCCGCGCAAGCGAGAGCCGGCCCGTGGCGACGCTGTCCGCCGTGGCAAAGGAGCCCTGCAGGCAGCACGCTCCTTTTGCACCGCCCGGAGCACCTGGGGATGTGCCTCTCCTGCACCCAGTCTCACACGGTTCATTTTAACAAACAGACTGGTCTCTACATACAGAGCAGATGAATCAAAAAAAAAGTCTTCCTTATACAAACAACAGGGTCCTTTAATTAAAAACAAAACTTTATTTTAACTCTATCATACTAGTGTGCAAAAATATGGGGGATTTTTCTTTCTGAAATGTTTACAAAAACATAGGTCAAAAGAAAGGTTATGAATGGATAATTATCATCAGTGACTTTGTATGAGGCAATTATACAAACTTGTTACCATTTCTCTCTATATGCACAGAAGAATATTACACTTTCGACACGGTCACAACATATAGCACATTGTAGAGAATGGCCATCGACTGCCGCTGCCAACTTTCGTTATTTTATTTAGATCAGATCTTGAAGCGTTTGTTTTAAATAACTATCTTAGAATATATAAAATTTCAAAATCATATGAACAGTTAACTTTCTATGTTGTCTTTAAGGCACATATTTCTATCCAGATTTTATTTTGGTCCAGAGGAGCTATTGTATTTCAGACCCCAGCTACCCAGGTATCTGAGACCTAGGTTTGTTGTAACTATCCTCATGTCCATAGACTTCAACAACATGTATTGAATTCACTGTATGTGCTGCAGCACTGTGTCCTGGCACAGCTTGTTTCACAGGTGCACCACTGCTTTTGTACAACCTGGGCGGATGGTCAGTGTCCTTGCAACGCCCGGGAGCTGCCACGTCCCGCGTCCACTCCTCCTGGAACCTGTAAGCGTGAAGGTAAAAGTTACTTGACTTTCATCTGCTCTGCCGAGGASACACAACCTCCCCTTCCATTTTAATTGCACATGAGGCATTTAGCAAACTTGTGCTGCAACATACGGACTCGCTTCTTCTAGCCCTGAAAACAGTTGGCAGCAATGGGGCAAATAATTATGTCTCTGTAAGTGCGGAGGCAGACCTCAAGAAGACTTGGGAGGTTGCTTTATCCGGGGTTGGGGCAGGCGTTGCTGGTCGCTGCGTTCATTCGTGGCGCCCGTCCCCCACGGCCCTCCTTCCCACCGCGGCCTCGGGGCAGAGGTGAGCTCTTGCAAACCAGCACTATTGCACAGCAGCTGCTGGCACGTCGCGGGGGTGCTGGGGTGGTTCACCCCGTCTCTGCAGCACGGGCAGCATCTGGAGCCCCCGCTGGCACACCGCAGCTGTCTTCCCACGCACAGGAGAAGCTGGCCAGGCCACGGAGCCTGTATGCTGCAACCATCAGTGACGGACAGACGGCAGAAACAATCACAGAAAGGGCTTTTACATGAACATGCACACACRCAGAAACCCACAGGGGAAAAACAGAAAATAAAAGTGTAGCTACTAAATAACTGAGGTCTTGCCATTCCGGTACACAGTAGATAMACTGCAGAAACATCCTTCCTGGAAAGGAGAATAAATCTTGCTCTTCACTGGAAGGCTGTATTACAAAACTATTTTGGGCACAAGCTGCAGTCAGATAATGTAAAGGCATCTTAAACCACCACTACTTTTCACGTGAGAATGCACTGCTACGGCTGGAGTCAGAGATACGCTCATCACAGCTGTACTCGGATGAGCAAGAGTTACCCACTTTAATTTGGACAACACAATACCCATCCATTTCTCCTGCGCAACAGCCTGGTAACTTTATCCACTTCATGTTGAAAAACCCACATGGCTTGTAACCTTCATGTGTCAGCAAGGCCTCAGGCAGCTCTGTGTCTGACAGCCGGACACCGATCTCAGTACCCCTGTGGCTGTTCCTCTACCATCAGAGGACAGAAGCTACATGCATTAATGCTGCTAGTCTTAGGATCCGAAAGAAAACCTTCCGACATAGCTGCTGCTGTGCATATGTTTTCTTAGCAGCAGTAACGCAATTCRCTGTTCTTGAAGAGACAGACAATAGTTGCGTACTGAAAAACAGTTCAAAAGTGCATGCACAGGGAGTCGAATCAGGAGAAAGGCAAGGCAAAACCTCTGTAAAATACGCCCGGTTTTGCACAGGATAGCCACAGTCCTTGCAAATAGCCCTGCCCAGCTGTATTTCAAATCTAGGAACTTTGGTTATTGTGCAATAAATACAGTTTACTTCTGCAGCTCGTGTAACTGATCCCAGTCTAATGTTCTCTCCTAAAAGCTCTGCACCACCAGACTCCCAATTACCCACCGCTCACCACCACATCAGGAACCTAAACTGGCTGAAACTGCAGCTAGAGGACAACCACACTCCTGGCAAAGCAACCTCCTCCTCTGATTAGCTGTCAAGCTTCCATCGACTTAAATAAGTCCAGGATGAGGTGATAACAGTCACTCTCTGCTAATTGCTGCTTTCAGATGCAGCACAGAGGCGCATGGGATTTAACTGCTTCTTCTAGGAGGAGATCTTCTTCCTTCGCTTTTAACTTCAAGATCACCAAGGGAGAAGATGTCTTCATGCATGAAACTCTGAACATCAAAGGCACAGTGAATTCCACAGCACTCTACCCAAGCAACAGCTGAAMAGTGCTAACAAGAGGGCTGCAGAATTGACAGGGGATGATTGTGCGTGCAGCGGGCTCTCTCTGAATGCATCGCTGTCAGCCAGACATGGGCTTCAGTTCGCACTTTCAGCCTCAGGAGCACTCTCCACTTCATACAAGTGCAGAACAAGTGTGACCTCTTTCAAGTGCTTTAACTTCCCTTCACTGCAATTTCCAGCTAGACTATTTCAAATCACCATAATGAGAAGATCAGAAAACCTCCCTGTACTCACACTTGGAACTGCAGGACCATCCATGACATGCTAGATGCTGAGTATCTTATCAAGATACATGAGACTACATTTGATGAGGGCAGATGCAAATGGTTTACATACTGGAGATAGGCTTTTTTGGTTTGGTTGGTTCTGCTTTCCGCCTTCACTGTATTTCAGTTTCTATCACACAAGCAAACAGGAAATCTGCCCRGTAACTCCTCAACAACCTCAGCAAATAGAATGCAACAGCCCCTCGAGGACAGCGTGATGCCAGGCCGCGAGGCTGCCGAACTGGGAGCAGAAGCAAAGACACGGCGCCCATCTGGGGGAAGAGCAGCCACCAGAAGGTGTCAACAGGTTTCAGGAGCTTCACAAGAATTTTGCTTCGTGCAAGCCGAGAGCCGTTCGTCCCTCGCTGGAGGGGAAACGCTATCTGCGGGACGCGCGAGCAGTGCGAAAACACGGACCGGGGGGCCGTCGCAGTGCTGCTCGACGCCGGCACTGGCTTTGAAAAATCATTCTTATATTGAAGGATGGGAGGGGTTTTTTGTTGCTTTATGCTGGCGACTTGTACAAGGCTGCGGGGTAATAACGAACCATTGTGAAAACGGTAATARCAGCTCCATCGAAAGCACGTGTTGGTGCGCGCACACCCTCCGCACTCGCTGCGGTACCGCTACGCTGAGGACGGACACGGGCATGATTTAGCAGCCAGCTCCTCTGCACTTCGTATCAGGGCCCCGAGACGAAACCACAGCTCACTTCCCCTCCTGGATCTTTCTTTGAAACACGCCTATCAAAACATGCTGGAAGATCTCAGTCTCTGAGAGGCGGCGGTGGGGAGGGCAGAACAGAGTAATAACAAACTAGAGGAAAATAACTCTGCCAGTAGAGAAGCTCAGACCTGCAGGGTGGGCTCATCCACGTGAGAGGCCTGAAAGGGAAATCCAGCCCTCGCAGGCTGCATCTCCTCCCCTCCACGCAAGGAACTGTATTAACTGGGTACAATTATATCAAACCAGTCATTTGCTATTTGCAGCCATTTCACTGGGTGCTTTGTGTAAAGAAAWATTAAACACTATGGTGCTACATCTCCTCCTACAGCACTGGAAGGAGTCCACCGGTGGCTCTCTGCGATTTCAGTCCTGCAGCTGAGAGGTCCATGCTCACGTSAGTGCAGTGACTCAAGAGCCCTGCCCAACCGATCTGGCCTCTCAGCCGCGTCCCCAGGCAGCAGAAGCCAGCAGGGCTGAGCCTTGCGGGACTGAGCTTTCGGACAGACAAAAGTAATTTCGGACAGCAAGGCTGATGATTGTAAAACAAAATGCCCTGATCTTTTAGAGGGAGTGAAGTGCCCAGCTCTGTGGCAAGACAACTGGCCTCCAAACGCACCCAGATAAACCAGTTTACCCATGAAAACAAACAAGAGGTTTCGCTCTCCAATAGTCAGGATGACTTTGAAAAACAAACTATGCAGAAACTCAGCATCATGAAACATGCCAGGCCAAAACAGTATTTTCTTTACAGCAGCTAGAAGAGCCTGGGAACAGGAGCAGGCACGACACCCCTCCGAACTGCAGGTATGCTACAAAAAGAGAGCACGGCTGGTAAGTTACCCCCTACCTTCCAGCATGRGCTCAGCTGGGAGCACGGCTCCTGCTGCTGCGGTTAGAGGGAAAGAACGAGCAAAAACCTGTCCCTCCGTACAACTGATTACGTTGTAGGGGGGACAGTGGCGTTGCAGAGCCTGTGTAGTTCTCAGCTGAAGTCCCAGCTGTCCTGTTAGCAGAACGAGGGAGTCAGTTCTGGGTATACAGGAAAGGTATGATGCCCCCTCCCAACACAAAGGCATCTTCAGCCAGGCTTGTGGCATTCGGACTTACACCCTGGAAATGGATCTAATGAACGTACAGACCCAGACTGGGCTCCAGAAGCATTTCCTGGCATTACTAGATGCAGACCAGCCTTTGGGGACCTCTAACAGTCTTGTGGTAAGTCACTMTTGTAGGACACATTTGCCCCTGTCATTCTTCTACTGATGCCTCCTCTGGCTCTGCAGCCTCCCGCTGTTGAGTTTTTACAGTTGTTCTGGGTATTCTATTGGGGATTTTTTGTTCTCCTTGTTTTTCCTACCATCAAGCTTTGCAGCAGCATGCCTCTCAATACAGGCATTTCAAGTGTGTTCCCCTGTCCTGCGGTAACTCTGCWCCACACTGTCCTCCAGCAGAAGGAGCTCAGATCCCTCAGCTGTTTAATCGCTCCTACTTATTAGGGCAATAGCAGTTGGGAAAGTGCCTGCGGGGTGCACGGGAATGTAGCCAAATGTCATCTCCTCTGTTGCCCATACTTCTGGATGGCCGCTGGCCTACAGCCATGCTCCTCAGCAAGTTTGAACAGACATGAACATTGCTTAGAGCAACATGAGTTTCTGATTTGGACTGCCCTGCAGCCCCTCATACAAGGTAGTAGAAAACATCAACCACTATAGCCAATAAATAGAAGAAAAAGAGAGAATACATTTGGTTTTACTGTGTAGGCCAAAGTCATGAGCTAATTTGTGCAACTTTACTTAAGGCTTCTTGGACTGCCTCAAAATGCCAAGCTGCCTCTCCTAAGAGCATCTTGGCTTTTTAACAAAATCTTTTTACTTGGACATGTTTGTTGTTGGATTTTCCTTGTACAGTCTTTGCCAGGTACACTGGTAACACATCCTGTAGTCAGAAAGGGCTCCAGCACAAAAATTTCAGGCACTAAAAATATCTTCTATGGGAACACGCCAGCCTGCTTCTCTGCAGAAGAGGTTTCTTCTCTTGATAATTTGCTCCAGCTGTAGTGGACATCTTAAAGGAGGGCTTTAAACCTACTGAGATATGGGCTTTTCCATTTGACTCACTCCTGCAGTCAGATCAGCTGCTTCATAGAGAATGTTTTATAGCTTGGCCCAGAGCTGTGTAAAATAATTCACTCCAAGGCGTTCCAAACCCGGAACGCACTCCTTCCCCCGAGGCAGCTGCACGCCCGCGGAAGGATTCGCCAGGTTTCTCTGCCACTCTTCAGATGCGTTTTTGAGTTGGGCGAGTTTCTTTCCGGCTGCCGTACTGGGGGGCAGCCCRGGGCAGCAGGGGCCAGGCACGCTCGCTGCCCCTGCACGCCGCAGCGGCTCGGCTCCGCTCCCCGTCGCGAACCGGACCCCCCGCGCCGGCCCTCGCCGGCGGTCGCCGGGGCCTCTCAGCTACCAGCAGCAGCCGGCGGCCGTTTTCCGTGAGCTGCTCTCTGGCCGCCCCGCTCGCCCACCTACGTGACGCCGAGCCGCCGCTAATCTCCCTCGCAGAGGCGACAGACCCTTTCTGCAGCTAATCTGCCCCAAACCCCTGCATCTCCCGGCCGCCTGCTATCTCCGCTCTGCTCCACGCGCTAAACTTCTGAGAAGTGGCGCTGGAAAAAATAGGTCCCTCCCCGTGGCCTCAGGCCTTGCCACATGCTTCTCAGACATTAGTCTGCTACTGCAGTATCATACAAGATCAAGTGTGCTTTAAATCTTTGCAACTGCTGCACATAAGAGGCTAAAAATTGATATTTTAGTAGTATAACCTCTGTACAGTTCTGCATTTCCAAAAAGGAAGATGTGGCATCGACAGTGGCCACACACCGTAGCTAACGAGCCCACGTATTTGTGGATATGCTTGTCATCCTTTTAAAGGAATTTGTTCACGCACACAAGATGCCAGAATGGGGCTCACTACTAGCACAGTGGTTATCATTAAAATTCAGCATTTGCTAGCAAAACTATGTACTTAAAATATTTGCTCCATGTTTAAAACACCAGGGGAAAAGACATCATTTTACGGCAGACAGGTCTAGAACAACAGCAGAGCCTCTATTGCCCAACATTAGTGATAACTTACATCCATTAAGACTCTGGATCCATATACTGGTCTCCCATTACATCCAAAATTACCTTATCAGCAAAYGAAGGCATCACTTCAACAGATAATAGCTTTTTAATCCTCCATAAGCTACTCCATAAACCATAACAAACCTTCCTGAAAGAACTGACCTTTTATCTTATTTGTTCTTAAAGTATTTTTGATTCTTAAAGTGGGCAAATCAAAACATAGCATAGTTAACCTCTAAACCAATTTTAATTAGTCTGAAAAGCAGCAAGACCTACATCCTTTTTCTGGTCAAAAATAGGCTAAGACACACTCAGGAGGGTCCTCCTAAAGGTAGAGGGATCCTCACTTTCCCAGACCCTTCACACGCTCCATGAGGAACCAGCAGAACTGTTTTCTTTGAGGAAAGGAAATGCTATCATAAAACCCCTCTCTCCTCCTCAGATAAGGGCACAGCTCATCTATCAGGCTTCCTTTTTCAAGGGATTAAGGAGCCAGTGCTCATAGTTATAAAACACAGAACAACACCTACTGCACCTCTGCTCTGGAGGGAAAAGCGTCCATGCGGCTTTAGGTCTCCGATTGTGGGTCCAAGAAGTTTGCTGATTTTTCTCGTGAAAAGGGCAGGGAGAAAATAATCAGACTTCCAGGTTTCTTAGTACAATTGCTTATTAAAATAATAAAATCAGATTTTTGATTTGCTAAGTGGTCTAGTAATACATTCACAAATTCCYCCAAATGTCCAAAACATTAATAAAACCGTGGTTAAATTATCTTTCTGTTTCTTCATGACCACACACGTACACTTTTATTCAAATGCCCACAGCAACATAAAGAAGCCTTCTTTTCAGCTTGTTTGCCCTCAGTTTTGCTGCTTTTTCCAATCATACCAAATTTCCCCGTTTATTTCTGTAGACCATCAGAGCTGTAACAGCTCTACTGCTACAGCAATGCACGTAGGAAATTCCTCCAAGCAAAGGCTGCCAGAATGCTCGCTTYGGGTTAAATGGAGAAAGGAACCACCAAGCAACGCAGGTAGCAGTCACACCCCRTGTGTCAGCCACCCCGCAGCACCGGCCAGCCCCAGGTCTGCACGTAGTGCTTCCTCTGCACAGCCCTGCTGGTACCAGTGAACTATGTGCACAGGATGGCGGGAGCTAGTTCAATGCATTACAGAAAAAATAAACTTTGCAAGTGAAACATAAAGCTGACATACCACGTACTGTCTTCAAGACTTGGCATGAATTATGTTAGCGTAATTTCCACCTCTCATCCAATTCATCTATCCATTTAACAGAAYGAACAGCAGAAATGAGTAGTATTTACTCACCCTGATTAAACTGATCTTATTTCAGTGAGGAAAGATGACGTGGTACAAACCTACAAAGGGTCAAGGCTTTCCTAGAGCAATCCCAAGGCAGAGTTTAATCTCGTAACTGCTTCAATTCCCATCCGGGCTTGGGAGCAGCCGTTCTGTACRTGAGGAATGGCTACACTTCTGGCTCTGGCATGGGCATATTAATACACTTGCTCTTCTAGCTAATTTTTGCTCTAACTAGTAATCAGTTGGGATAATATGACCTCTGCATCATGGARATTCAGTGGACCTTAATCAGCAGCATTGCTCAGGCACCCAAGGTGGGTCTGCCCACAGAGATTTGATGCTACATGCAGGTTGTGCCGTGTAGAAAAAGAGCTCACTGGCTTTACTGCTCTTGCTCTCTTGGTTCCCCACTGAACTTTACCCACTCTCTACCATTCTAGAGAAATAATGAATTTGTTGACTTCTGGCCCCAGCGAAGTGCTTATCCAGATGAATTGTATATTCCCTGCTACTTCCAGTTAAGAAAAGATGTGCAGAATTTGGTAAACACAAGGCAGCAGCTCCTGCTCGGTGGAGCGGTGCAGATAAGAACCGCGCCTCAAGCCCAGCAGAGCCCTTGTGCGTTTATCCACGTTATTTTAAAAGCAAACAACGCTTTTGCCAAACATCAATGCTCTAGCAGATTGCAGTTGCTCAAAATTAAAAACTAGATCCTGAGCCTTCCAGAAACTTTTTTAGGATACAATCATCATTTAATTAGCTTTATACATCTTTCTGAAATCACCCAAAGCTGAGTTGATTAAGCAGCCATCAGACTTCTGTGTAAGCGCTCCGTTTGAACACCATTTCCAGCTGTGCTGTGACACTGAAGTAGGTTTATAACCTGCATAGAATTGTTTTCTGCAGGTAACCACTACAAATCAAGATGTGCTGTGCACAAAAGCTGTACACGGGAGCAGTGAATTAAAAGTAAACAAGGATGGTGCCATCTATTATCGTACCTGACGAGTGAGCAGTACCCAAACGACGGCAAAGACGAGACGACACGTAATTACACGGACAGCAGCAGCAACGCTATCAGTGCGACACGTTGCGCGTTCAGTTTTCTGTTTCTTTTTTTCGACAACAGCAGTCAGCGTAGCACATCTGGCCACAGCGGAGGTTATTTTGAACCGGTACAGAAAATCCCTAGGCCCACGGCGCCCGCACCGCACCGCACCGCACGCGCGCCTCCTTCCCACCCGGGCGCTCGGGCTGCAGCGCGAGCGCCGGCGGCAGGGCCGGGACGCCCCGCTTGCGGGCGATTCTGCTGCGGCAGCACCTCGCGGGCGCCGCCGCCGTGTTTGCACCGGGCACGCGCAGGGAAACCGCATTTCTCAAGAGCTTCCCCCGCCCTGAGGGATGGCAGCGATACCTGGTGCCCACCGCCAGCGGTACCGCAGCCCGCGGCACCCGGCCGGCCCCGCTCTGAAGGTCTGATCCACCTAAGAACCTCTCTGCAGTTCGTCTGGGGCCACCTCCAACACAGACCAGCCTCGGACAAGCTTCACGGGCCATGGGTGACCGAAACCACCCGCGCCCGCCGCCGCCGCACCCTGCTGCAGCGCGCCGACAGCAGCAGCTCCCCTGGGGCTCTCCTTTAGCACCCGCTTTTCCCTGATCTGCTTTCCAAAATCTGCTCAACAAACCCATCCGAACCCGCCGTATGTTAATAACTTTACCTGAAGAAACCTTGGTTATCATAGGCCATGTTAGCCGCCTCATCAGGTAGTGA
The DNA here is from genome assembly GCF_003343005.1 of Rhea americana. Taxonomy (NCBI): domain Eukaryota; kingdom Metazoa; phylum Chordata; class Aves; order Rheiformes; family Rheidae; genus Rhea; species Rhea americana. The sequence continues at coordinate 2,746,809 of NW_028186038.1, read as the reverse complement.
CTTTCTCCTGAGCTTTTTGTTGTTGTTGTTGTTATTTCTTCCCTTATAACCAAAGTAAGCAGCTTGCATGTTCTCTAATTCTTCACTTCTGAGCTGGTACCAGAGCTGCATATCTCTGAGAATAAAGCAAAGGGTAAAACACATTACTATGATAAACACTTGTATATCTGAGCTTTTATCTGACCGTGGCCCTGATTCACTTAAGTTTGAGTTTAAATGTAAATCTAGCTCTAYTGAGGACAGCATCTAAATACATGCTGAATTTCAAGGGTAAGTCAAATTTCCAAAGACTTAAATATGTGCTGCCCTTAAGACAGATGCTTTCTTAAATAAGAGACYTTTTCCAGAATACCGGATGATACTTAAAGGAGCACTATTTTGCAGAATAGTTTTTATCCTAAGTATCACTGGGCATTCTGCAAAAAGCAACCTGAGCAATTTTCTTATGAGCACCTGCAGATAGTTCAAAGCACCAAAAAGAACAGTAATTATTTTACTTTAATTTGATAGATTTAAAGATTGTTCTAGAGCACCCTATTAATGCCCATTAAATCCCGCACGTGAGGAATGCACTGATCCCCAGCCCCGCGCAGCCAGGGCGACACGGTGCTGCGTGCTGTCCTTCCCCCGTCCTCCGAACATCTGCCCAGAGTTAACACGGAAAGGTATTTACAGCATGACTTTGGCTCCTTTTTCTCATGGACCTTCATCAGTGACACCAGGTCAGGCCAGACCCTGTCGTATGTGCGGAGACTACAGAGCATTGCCACTTTATGGGATAAATTACTTCAGAAAAATGTGATTTCTGTGAATTTCTGCAGTACCGCCATTCCTGAGGGTTCCAAAATCACCACRCAGGTTTAAAAGACAAATTGACTTAAAAATGGAGGCAGCAGCTATTACACTGCCTTTTTTAAAAGCCAGGCTTGTTTGGTTGCCTTCAGCACTTGCTTTAGGAAACAGTCAAGGCACTTYTCACACTTCTCTACAACTTTGAGGGACAACAACAAAAAAAATTGCTTTTCTTGTTTTTAAAGCAGCCTAGGATTTGCAAAGCCACAGGCACTCGCGCTAGCTGCCGGGACGAGGCGGCCGAGCGTCGAGAGCCGCCGCCTCTGCTCCCGGGGCGCAGCCCTGCACCCGGGGAGGAGAGCGGCTCGGCGGGACGCGCTCTGCAAGAAACGGTCTAACAGACGCTTACTTAGCTAAATCATTCTCCGTTTGCATTAAACTATCAAACCCGTGGCTTCTTTTCAGATTAAAAAAAATGCTTGGTGCACCCAAGGCGGTCCACATTTCCCACCCGTGCTGACCGGCCGCAGGAAGGGGCCCCCGTGCGCCCAGCGCCGGGCGTTTTCGAGCACGGGCTGCCGGTCCGGCGAGCCTCACGAGGGCTGCGCCACGCTCCCCCCGCAGCGGGGAAGGTTTCTGGATCATTATTCGTGGCGTTTTCGGGGCGCAGCTCATTTCCAAGCCAGGAGGCTGCTCGCGGGAGCACGGCAGAGCCCAGAGCCGGCAGTGCTCCCAACGCGGTCCCATCCCAGGGCTGGTGCCCGCGGCAGGGAGGCGAGACCCCAGCGCCGGTGCCCGCGGCGGGGAGGCGAGACCCCAGCGCCGGTGCTGGTGGCGGGGAGGCAAGACCCCAGCGCCGGTGCTGGGGAGGTGAGACCCCAGCGCTGGTGCCGGTGGCGGGGAGGCGAGGCAGAGGGCAGCAGCACGCCGGGAAGCGCCCCGCGCGCTGGGAACCGCTTTATGCACTGACCACTGCACAGGGAACAAATTCCCATTCCCAGTGTAAAGGTGCCTTTATTTATTTATTTATATTTATTTTCCTTTTTTTTGGGGGGTTTGTGTAAGAGAGAAAATATCAAGTCAAAGTCATGTAAAGTGCTAATGCTGACAAAATTTCTTTTAAAATAAATGAAAAACAAGGTCTTTGATATGAATAGTCTTCTCAAAAAGAAAAGCATCATTTTTAAAAATGCCAATCAACCCTTTCATTTCAAATATTATTTGAGGCTACCAGCGAAAACTTGATATTATGAAAGACACCAAAGACTTTTTACCTTGCAGAATCTTTTCAAGGGAAACAGAAAATTTATCTTCTTATTCCAATCAGACTCTGAAATTACAGAAGAGCCCCCCAAAGAGGAACTCCGGTTCCCACAGAGCCATAGGTAAAACAGAGCAAGGAGCAGCGAGATCTTTATCGTAGCCCCAGCAGCCTCCCTCTCCTCTGCCACTGCCTCACCTGATTTCAAACACTTCTCGAAAGCAAGAAGAGATTAGAAAACAACAAGTGCAGCGAGCTGCCTTCACAGCAGACACCGCAGGGACGAGGTGCGGACACACCACTGATGTTACACGTAGTTTAGCAAGAATAAGCAGGAAAAATGAGAGGGAAATGAAGAGAAAGTGCCCGCAGAAACCTTCTGCAGCAGGTGAGTTGGACCAGAGGCTCTCAAGAACAACAGCTCACCAGCTGTAGCACACAGCCGGATTTGGTCACTTAGTCACGTCTCGCACTGAGTTTCTATAACAGCCTGGGCTGGTAGAATTAATTCTTCGCAAGCCTGTTTGTAATTCTGCCCAGGGTCCTGTGCTTCAAGCCAGCAGACAAAATCCTGCTTCTTTCCACCATCCTTGTTCATCATCTCCTTGTGACAACTTTACGTTGACTTTGCAGATAGTGAGGGCTTTGATGGTTTTGACATGAGTAGACTGATTTTCCCAGCAGAGTTTGATGACAGAAAGAAAGCAAAAAAGCAGGGAGGAGAGGGAGGGAGGAGAGGGAGGGGAGGGAATATAGCCAATGCTAAAAATTGCAAAGAGAAAAGGACAGGGCCAACAGCTAAGACCTGGGATGCGCGTACTCAGTTCCTGTGTAACCCCTGGTAAGCCGAGATCTGCCTAGGTCATCTGATATTAAAAGAAATTAGGTGCCCAAATACTCTTTAATTCCAAGTCTTTTCATACCCAAAGCCTAACGGACAAACTAAGGACGTGTGTGTGTAACAACTGTGGCGTTGTAAGCATCAGTTCCTGGAAAGGAACTTGGAAGCTCTCTGCTCTGGCAGCTGTAGGGTCCATATGATGTGTATAACTTTGCCATTTAAAAAAATCTTTTCTTGACATACCTTTCAGTTCTCCTTCTTTCACTTTTCTTCACACACTTGATGAGACAACACGTTAAAAAAGCCATAGACATCAGCAGAATGATGGCACAGCTCACAATGGAAGCAATCACTGCTACCTTAAACCCAAAYGTCTCATATTTTGATACAGCTGCAGCAAAGCAAACACAAGCAGATTTCTAAGGTGAAGTCATGAACGTATCTTCCACATTTCCATCAAACAATGCTGAAACTTACCCACTTCACACTTCTGCTAATAACAACTCTATGAAGACTTGTTAGCATGTGTTCATAGCGGAGTGTCTTGGTTTCAACAGAAAGCTATGTAGCCTCGAATTGGGCTATTTAAAAATTACCTGTTTACAAGTTACTAATGAATTGTTCACAAGTATTCTACCACTGCAATTAATTAAACACAATGCCAGTAACACTGCACCGGCTAAAAAGCACAACTTTGTCAGTACATCGAATGCAAGTGAGCTACCAGACTCTCTTAACTCAGTTAACAAGGATGGGAGCTGCAAAAACAAATACTGAAAGGGGTAAAGCGGTTTAAAGAAGCCCTTCATGGCACGGACTCTTTTATATAATTACATTCTATTTGGTTGGTAGCGAACAACAAGCCTTTCTCTTTTTTGGGAGAAGGAAGGGAAGGGACAGTATCTGCAGGACTGAGTGTTCACAGTGATCTGAGGTTGGAAATAAATTATCCAGACAGAAGGAAGCATGAGAACGTGGTGTGGCCAAGTAGCACAGATCTTTGTCAATTAATTTTCAACACTACACACATCTTGCTTCAAAAACTCATCAGCTTTTTCCAACCACACGAACACCAGCATCAGAAACAGTTCAGCTGAGCTCAAAAGAAAGCTAAACATTTCTACAACCTCTCAAAGGGAGGATTTCTCTCATTCCTTTTCTTTAACAAAATCTCTTAAATCAGAGATAAGTATAGCTAAGTTTGAGAATGAATGGTAAGTGTCTAAAACAGCTATCCATCTAGCAAATAATTTCAAATTATACCAGGTCTGAGATCCAGACCAAGTTCCTCAGTTTTGAACATGACAGAACTCAGAGGTACCATGCACCAGAATTTTGCTTGGAACCACTCCTTGTCAAATTACTAACCATCTTGTAATAAATAAGGAGGAACAGCATGAAAGGTAGTTAATGCTGTTGCCATTCAAATGCTATTTGTCAGTGTGATAACTTTTCCATTCAGCTGCCCACAGGCAACAATCTACTAGCACTTCTTAAATACCTCTGTGCTTTTTTATAGCAAAATATCTTCTGAAAAGAATGGCAGTAGATCAGAGAGCTTGCAAATATATTTACAAATCAGTTGCTTGCATCTATATATTTTCTAAAGAACAGTACATCTCGTAGGTGGAGAGCCACATATATTCTGGGTGCAACACTACTGGAGTCAGTGATGTGAGATCAGGCATAAATCTGGCAGAGTCTTTTCTGTGTCATGATAATTAATGGTGTCAGAACACATATGGAGTGCAATTACAGTCAGTGGGGGCAACTCTGAAGGAAATTGAATTTGTCTTGTTCCTAGAACAGATGTCTAGAATTAACCTTCATGTTGTAGGAGATGCCCGGGGCACAAAGAATACAATACAGCCCAAAAGGAATGGAAATGGTTACAGAAGGACCTTACGCTTGCATGAGGGCACTCCTGCTGTCCACTGGGTAGTGTTTCCTTTCCAAATGCAGGTGATGACACCCTGCCCCTCCAGCTGGTGCTCGGCAGAGCACTGGAACATTATCACCGTCCCAACAGCGGTGCCGTTGCCATGAATTATCTCCAGTGATCCAAGCTGGGGAGGAAATACGCGGCTGCACTGCCCTGCAGAACAAAAACAAAACAGGACAATGCAACGTTAGAGCCAAAACTGAAGGTCCACTTAAGTCGTTTTATTGTGAGCATATTTTAAATCAGTCCAAATTAACGATCAAAACAAGTAACAGGCCTCTGCATGGGCCATGCTGACTTCTCTGCCAAGCACCAGTTGTGGGCCAAACCCCCTCCAGCACCACTCGACAGCTCTAGTGCTCTGATCCACAGCGCAAAGGGGGATTTCATCATCCCTCATCTGACATTATCTCCTTAAACTCTTAGATATTAAAAGTTAAAAAAAAAAAAATCATTCTATGAGTGGTTTGGTCTCCTACAGCTTCCCCTCTTGTCGGACTCTGTGTTTAATTAAGTGCTCAAACTGGAGTTTTTACATGCCGGGAGTATTCGTAACACGTCTTCTCCCATGAAAACTCTCCATGATCTAATGGACTGATCTCACACTGCAGCATTTCAGTCTTCTTGGCAGTGTATTTCCATAACCCTGCAGAAACTTCATATCTCCCAAGAGTACTACATAGCTATTAATCTTGGGTGAATCTTGGGTTCAAAAGCCATTGTAAAGAGAGGGGACAAAGAGAAAATGGGACAGAGAGGAAAAGAAACTCATACAGCACAGTCACATTCAACTCATTTCTGTTTTCAAGTTACAAACTCTGCTTTACTGTATATTATTCATTTGTAATACATTTGTTCATTTAGCTTTTCTCTTTATATTGAGTGTTTTCTATTTGCTATGGTTGTTCTTTGAGCCATGGAGTTCTAGCTTCTCTTGGGAACCTACCATCAGCCACTAACTCTATATATTGGGTCTTATTGCCACCATATCTTTTGTCTCATGTTCATTTTTAACATAAATTTCAATGATTGGTCATTAGGATAACATATGATATTCTGATGTACTTCACGGACAAAAATAAAAGAGTGCACTTTCTGTTCCTGTACACAGGCACTGATGGAATCTGGCAACTGTTTACATATATATATATATATATTTTTAATATTTACTAAATATCAGCACTTCTCCTGCCTTAGGAGCCAAGCTCCCTCCCTTTCAGCTGACTTCCAGATGGCTTCAGTAGGGCTGCAAGGCCACCTCAGAAGCAAATGGATTGCAGCTGCAAGACTGGGGTTGGAAGCACCACAATAAAACACCAAAAAAAAATGAAGGAAGGAGGTTAGGCTTCACGCACGCAGATACCAGCAAAATGAAATTCACAGCTTTAACAGCCTCCTCAAGAACATTTGGACAGAAGTACATGTTGACATCCAAACTATTTTATTTTTATGAGCAAAAAACTCTCCTGTGATTAATTAATATTAAGCTTTTGAGATTAGACAACAGAAGACAGGCTTACTACCTATCTGCAATTTACGCTCTTAAAAAAACAATCCGCTAGCAAACAACACAAAGAAATCCCAGTAAAAGACCAAACAAAAGCCACAGTGACAATTACTGGTGTAATCTTCTATGCAAATATGTACTGATAACTAGCTTTAAAAAATACATGCCTTTTTTAATTCCACACTCATTATTTCTGTTTGTTCTGCTACCTCTTTCAGCCTCATACCATGGCAGTAATTTGCCTCAATGAGAGCAAATATTTCCCAGAAGGTCGTTTCCCTTGATCCCCCGTCCTTTTCTCCAGTATCTGACAAGTGGAACACAGCGTATCCATGAGCTGGACAACCTTCCTCCCCACTTCAGATGAATACTATGAGTTCGACCTTTTCTTTTTACCTTGTTTGTTCATTCAGATACTTTTTGTGAAAAGCCATTTTCATAAGCTTCAAAATATCTATCTTTCTGCATTTTACACTTGCAAAGGTATTTTTAGATACCAGATCACATACTTAGGAGTTCATATCAGTAACACTTCTGGCTGTGCGAGATGCAAGAAGCAGTTCAGAGCAAAACGCGATCCAAAGTGCACTGGCTCAGCTGGGTGCGCAGCCCTCGCTGGACTCCTGCAGTAGACTTGCCACTTGACCTGCAACCTTTACTCGACCTCAGCTCTCCAAAGAGCGGATAATTTGGCACCGGATTCTTTCTTTCCAGATATACTCTGTTTAATCTAGTGTTGACCTTTTCTGAGTAATATATGCAGCTGTGGCTGGTTCAGACACTCTTTGCCCTTTCCCGCATCATCCTTGCCCATAATGATATATGTAGACTAATTAAAACACGTGAATGTCAGTGACCTTGTCAGCATTCCTCCTCGGGCATGGATTTTTAAATGTTTTCATCACTTGAGCATTTACAAAGATTTCTAATAGTTTCTCTTTAGCCAGTATCTCATTAAGCTACGGATATTTTCTTGATTGGTAATAGTGTTACGTTGTCTCTACGTGGAGCTTTCCCACGCTGAAGGGAATTGGGGCAGGAACTCCAACTTTCAAAAGCTTCTCCACCTGGCACCACTCAGATGCTCAGCTGAAAATTCATCGACTGCATTTCATGTATCTGCATTTAGCCAGAATAGAAATAGCCTTTCTTCCTCTTCGTAGAGCTTTTCAACGCAATGCCCTCTTGCCAACGTCAAAAAAACAATGTCTCACTACTTTTTCCTTTTTTAGGAGCTTTTATTGAAATGCATAAATGGATTTATGCCAGTATGAGTTTGTGAATTTTATCCAGGTTCAGATTTAAAATTTCTGGATCAGATTTGCCCTGATTTTCGTCAGCAATGGTCTTCTAATAATTCATTTATAAATCTCTCCTGTGAAGCTCTAGCAGCCAGTGTTGTTAAAAATCTGTAAGCTTTTTGCAATTATTCGTTGCATTGACTTTCCTACTATGTTAATTTTACGCTTCCATCTCCAGAAAAGGATTGTTCAGGTACGTTCCCATCCTTGCATTCATATAAGCAGTTTTCTGTAAATTTACCCTTTGAATACTCTCTGGGCATGTTTACTTGCCTAGATTTACTACAGTCAGGGATTTTTGTTTTCAGGGGATGCTGAAGTTTTTCTTTTCAGGGATGCACTGTCTCCTGAAGTAAACCGTAAATAGCGCACCAGCATTTGTGCTGGCCAGATTTACGTCTTGAGCTATRTTTATTTTCTAAATACCTAGACGTGTTCAGGCCTTGGGCTGCAGGATGTATTAGCACCCCAAAAAGCAGTTTTCAGTACGCCCCTCTCGGCATGGCCGACGCAGCCTTCTCAGAGCGGCAGCTCTTCGCACGCATTTTTCCTCGGCTTCTTACAAAGCAAGAGCTGATTTATACACACTCATTTCTTAGTTTGGGTGCACACTAGGAGGATATCCAGTGTTCAGAAAGTATTCGGATCTGATGCTACCGCCTGGCGACACAGAAGGGCTCTGTCTACAGCGAAGACACAAGCCACCCCACACAACGAGTAACTGCCCCCAGCCAAGGCTGCTGAAGAGCAGTACACTCCACAAAGTCCACTGGGTTCAAAATAGCCAAATACGTAATTCCCAGGCACCGAAAACAAAGAGCAATGTACGAACTAAAAAAAAAATAGTCCAAAATACCTCTTCTCATGCACAGACAGGATTATCCATATTGCAAAATCGGTTGGTTGAAAGAGTTACCATATGGTTTCACTGTCAGCAACTTGTGGATTTATGTTTTGCTGATAAGAAAGTAGAAACAAAAAAGCCATCCAAGACCGCTTTCGTCTATTGAAAAATCTCTCGTGCTCCTTCTCCCTCCCCACGCAGGAAGACAGAAAGCGAACACCTAACACACCGCAAAGGTATATACCAGAGCGATCTAAAACACAGCAGCCGTTGCCTCTTACCGAGGCTGCCCCTTGCTGCTTGCTCAGAACTAGAAGCAGCCTCGTTACCCCCAGCCACACGTAACCCCAGCGTCTGCACGGCTTATTGTTGACTTTTAACGCAGCTAAGCAGGCCGTAATAACCAGATGCCAGAAAGGGACAGAACATTAGGTTCCACAAACCCCAAAGAAAATAACCACGCTGAGGACATSGCTTCCACACGCCTATTTTCTCCCCAGAGCACGCCTTACAAATTAGCGTCCCCGCAGCCAGAGGCAGAGCCTCGAACGCGGCAGCAACCTCCCGGCAGAGCTCCCCCAGGAGCCTGCAGTGCCAGAAAGAAGCCAACAAGCAAGCAGGCAAAGCGGAGCAGAGGCAGCAACGCAGCCGGTGCGCGGGAGGGCGCTCCGGGAAGGGGCTCGGGCGGAGGCAGCCCTGCACCTTCACCTCGGCACAGCCGCTTTCCGCCCAGTGCCTTTCTCGCATTTAAATTCAGCACGGACGCTGAACCTGGGCACGGCAGAGCTTGGGCAGCCGCTGCCGTCGGCCGGGACCGAGGAACCTGGGGAGGCAGAGCGCCGCGCGAGGTGCCCGAGGGCGAGCCGAGCAGGCCCCGGCCCCGCGCAGGGCTGCCGGCCGCTGCTCCCGCGGAGCCGCCAGCCCCGGGGACGCGCTGACCGCCTGCCACGGTAGCAAACGCCATCAGCCGGCAACGCTCGGCGCCCACCTCCGCACCCAACCCTCGCACGCGCCGCCGCCAAACCCCACGCACGCCTGCTCCTGACCCCGGAGAGGGCAGACCCAACCTGCGCTGGACAGACTCCGTTCATCTCTACTTACAATACTGAGCCTTTTTCTTTTCTCTCTCCCAGCATTTTTCATCAGGATTTTGAGTTGTTCAATGTAGTGTACGCATTGTAATAAGATTTAGGAGTCAGCAGGAAACGCTTCTCAACAGYGCTCTGAAATACTCCCTCTCTGCAAGGGCTGAGAGCAACTTTAATCCATGCAAAATCCAAGCTACATATCACTAAAATGCTAGATTAAGTTTTGGCTGGCAGTATTTGCAATGCCCTCCTATTTCAAGCACAAATAATGCGTAGGATTGGTGTAAAATGATTCTTATTCACGAATTTTATGTTACTCTTTTAAGAGAGGATTTGTTCCAGTCACTGTACAGCCATCTCCATGATGGATTTCTTTTGCCAATTTACATCAAAGTCAGGTTATTCTCATCCGTAGATTTTACTCTTGAATCTAGTGACAAGGGCAATACTGAATATTTTTCTCCTTATGGGAACAATTAATTGAAAAATAAGAACAAAATGAAAAATGAGGTATTTGATGAAGTCTCAAGTAAAGCAAAAACAGATGGTTATTCTGCACTTTATTAGTCTGTTTACCAACAGAATTTAAAAAGTATGTTATGACACTTCTGAAAAGTTAGTATCACTTGCTAGAACAGAAAGATCCATTAAAACTAAAGCAACTTAGAAGTATTCACCTATTTCTCTCTTCCTCGTTGCTTCCATATTTAAAAGAAAATCAACTACGATATATACCAGAATTATGCCTTAAGGCAAACTGCTCCCAAATAAAAATTCACCCTTGGAAGTGATGCCAAAAGTTGTTTCTGTGACTGATTTAGTGAATGGATCTAATGTGATTCCAATGGATCTGAACRGATCTAACACTGCTGTAGGGTCAGCCACGGCCTCCCCTTTTCCTCGTTCTGGAGGGGATAAGACGGTAAATAAATTACGTATTTGCCGAGTGCACCGTTTGCGCCCTGAGGCGGCTAAACGGCTGCCGGCTGCAGCCCTCGCCGCGCTGGCCGCGTTGCACCACGAGCACCAGCATTTACAGCACTGATGAGAAGGAGAACAAGCGCAAGGGGCGACGGCTGGCRTCAGGCCAGGGAAGTCTGCAGTTTTATATTTTCAGCTTTCATCGTTATTTTTCCCCCGTGCTCATGAATAACCCCTCGTTCGTTAAAGCTGTGCAGCCAGCYGTAACGCTTCTGCCGATGATGGAAGCGATACGTGGGCTCCATTAACCAGATGCTGTATTTTCTAACGGAAATCAGGTTGACCGGAAACGTGAGGATTTTTCCTTCTCTGTGGTAGGGATAATAGGTTACCTTGGACTACTGCTCAAAATGGTTTTTGTTGTCACAGTAACTGCAAGAAAACAATCACCACAAACTAAATAAAAATGAACCACTGTGCTAGAACAGACCTGTTATTTCTGGAAATTCACATTTCAGCATCCAGATTAGTATTTAGCATCCTGCAAAGGCAGATCAACGGGCAAATGCACAGCTTTCGGCAGCAGCGTGTCTTTGATGAGTCCTTCTCCATGCTTTCCCRGGAGGCAGGCGCCGCGCTGGCTGCCGGCAGCCGGGACCGCTCGCGGCCTTTCCCACCGGACGATTTACAACCAAAGACCTCTTCTCGGGTTGCAGACCGATTTTGATGGTGCTGCTGAGGGGCGTCTAGGGCGTCCGGAGGAGGCTGCAGGCTCTTGCTTGGAGCAACCCGAATGGGAAAACCTGCCCCTTTTGCCCGAAAGCAAGCGTTTTGATGAAACTCCCTCCCTTGGTTTTGTTTCCTCTAAAACACAGGAAAAAGCGTCAAAACCACGTTGAGCAGGCAGTCCTAACAGAAACACCTTACCAGCGCCGGTCCGACCGACAGACCCAAGCCGAGGGCTCGCCAAGGGCAGAAAACGCTCCAGAGCCAGCTCCGTGGCTGCGCGCTGAGAGGTGTTTTAGCACTTTAAGRAATCTGGCAGCACGTACTGACCTTTCTCTTCAGAGCACGTTTTTTGTTGTTGTTTTGATTTTTTTGTTTTTACTGCCTAAACGGATCRATTTTATATTTAAGCTGAAAACAACCTGGTTGCAAATCCAACATTTTCTGGGTTCCTTTAATGATTACAAAGACATAATTGCACAAGTTAATAGTTATAAAAGCTATCTTGCAATAATTAAATATTTCAATAGATCTTTGATAAACTGAGCAAGATTCATATTTTTCTGTTTCTTGCACATGAAAAAAGTAAAAYAGAGACAAACCATCAGCAACGTTGTCCCTTACAGTCTGAACCTACAGACTTTGTACAGAAATCACTGAGGCTCCCGGGGGCTGTACAGAAGAAGTCGGGCAACCAGGCACTAACCAAGCTCAGAGCMTTAGGATTTAACGTATGCAAAGGGTAAAGAACAGAAAATGTTAATATCAGTATATATGGCACAAAAACGAGCATGCATACAACGCCCTTGGCACCACCAAGGCTCCTGCTTTTTCTGCGGATTGRAACCGAGCCGGCGGTCGCCGGCCGCCCCAAGCCCCAGCGGCCCTTAAAACGCCGCGTGCGTCGCTTCTGCCGGGCTCTTCGCGACCTCCGCGCAGAGAGGGGACGACAAGGAGAGGCGCTGACCACAACCTCCGCCGCCAGGTCCGCAGCGGGGACCGGCAGGAAGGGTCGGCAGCTGACCAACGCTGCTGCAGTAATTAGAAAATTCAGCCCCAACAGCGAATTTTAGGTACACCAAAAGTACTTACTACTTGAGTGTCCAGTCTGGGCCAAAAAACGCCCCAAAACATAGGGATCGTGTTTGCTCAAAACATGTATTTAAAAAAAGAACTCTTCAACCTTTTTTCTTTTCTACTATCATGTTTTAAAATAGACRTTTAACACAGGTTTGCTGGGTTTTTCCTAGAAAGCTGAACACTCCAGGCAACGAGCAACGCAGGTCACCTGCAAAGAACCGTTTTCTCCTTTTTCCCACCTAACTTTTAATGCTAAATTTCAGCATTATTTGCCTCACTCTCAGGGCATGTGCTTTAACTCCTTAATTCCCTTAATTCTGACTCAGCAACAGCTGACRGGGGACGAGCGTCACCCTCATTAACTGGCTCTGATGATTACTAACATGAAGTGTTTCCTAGCACAGTTGCAGACCTCTTAATCACAAAGTGCCTCCAAAGTTAAGGGGATTTCCAGCCACCCTGGTAAGCGAAGCCAGCGTGAGTGCTAGAGGTCTTGCCTGCATTTGTTCCTCCTTGCTGGCTTGTTTTGGCTTCTGTGGGTCCCTTTTCTTGTCCAATACAGGAAGCCAAACCTATTCCTTCCTTGGTTTGCTGTTTTAAGCACACCACAGAACTGTGACCCGGCACTCACAACTGTCAGTGAGAATTTCTGTGAATAATTGATTTTTCCAGACAGCAGTCTGAAAGAGTTAGCAATAGCACACAATTTATTACGGTGATAGAAATCACTCACAGACCGAGGAACTAACTGAACAGTCAGATTTAACAACCTTCTCCGCAGTCTTGTCGCTTTTCCCCCCGCGCTCTCCTTTTCCTGCCGCCAGGCTCAGCGTTCACGTCTCCCGGCTTTCCCCGCTGCAGCACGGGGACACGCCGCCAGGACCGCGGCCGCTGCCGAGAAAGGGCGCGGAAGCAACCCGCGGCCCTGACGCGCGTGGCASTCACGCAGCCTCCCGGCAGAAGTCACCTGAGAACTACGAATCGTTAACGGTTTGAGTCAATAAACACCTGCTTTTGGCCTYCCAGTCCGCAGGAATTCGTGAAAGGAGACAGGAAGACTGAGGGGGGTGTGAATATGAGGACACTGTGCTTATTTTTCCCATCAAAATAAGTAAGCGATTGCAGGTGAGTTATAAACTGAATGACACGTCTTAAGCCAGGAGCGCAAAGGACGCCAGCTCCGTGCCCTTCGCCAAACTGTACACCGCACGTCTCAGAAACTCAGGTCTGCGTCAGATCCACCTTTATAACTCACTTCCATCTTCGGCAGCTTTGGGAAGGTCTCTGCGTTTACATAGACTACCAGGCAGGCGGAGTCTATYGTTCACGTTTAAACTGAATGAAAAACTTAGTTCCAATCCGTATTAACCATTAGAGAACAAATAACGCAGGTCTCTTGCCTATGCAGAACTGCCACTGGCTTCATGGGGCAATTCTCAGAGAAAACGTGTACCCAGCCTGGGTGCCCTTTTTGACCAACTGGCAAAGCTCCAAGTCTTGCAGATCGCTGTAGTTCAGAGAAGAAACTCTAGTGGGTGCGATTGTAATTCTGCCCTTCTACATACAGGCACAAATTTCTGCTCTCCTGACCACGAGGAATCAAACAACCGAACTAAACGTCCTTGCTGACGGTACCTCTTCCCATCATCCCAGCCCCAATGACCTTTCAGAACAGTTTCTAGGGCCACATGTTTGTTCAGAAATTTTTGTACRCCGCCTCTTTCCTTTGCCCAAGCTGGCTCTTCTCCTTATTTTCACTCCTCCTCAAAATGATTCCTAACCAGAGACCCTCCCCTTAAAAGCCAYGCATAACTGCGTAGCTCTGCCTTCAGCTTTATTTTACCCCAGAAACTGTAACTTCATAACCTTCTACAACTGCCTCAAAGGAAAAGCAAGCAGCCAACCCATCTTTTTCATGTACGAGTTTTCTCACAGCAGCAGAGCCACTTGCGTTACCGTTTATGCTGCCACGGCCATGCTGCCACATGAAGGGTGCTCTGCCAGCACTGCTTCAGGGGTCCTGCTACGCCAGCAAAACCTTGTGGCTAAACCCAGTACTAGCTCAGCCCAGCCTGTGAGACCCTCAACAGATCCAGGAGTTGATTTATTTTGGTGACTGGTTGCTCATTCTGCAACTTCTCCATCTCACACTGTCACCACCAAACTAAATGAAATGCAAGAACGGCAGTTTCACAAAGAATGCAAAATCATCTCTCCATCAATCTCCGCATCCACTGAGCTAGTCAAAACAGCTCCACAGAGCAGCGCCGTTGCTTATCTGCGACTGCACTTGAAAGACAGCGCGTCAATAAAACGCCTAAGCCTTCACGTGAAGGCTAGCAACCGTTCCGCACGTTAGCTCGTCTGTCAAATTAYTGAAGGCAAAATTCTGTAGTGCTAGGCACATAAAAAAATCAGTGCTAACCTTGACCAAATAAGCTAAGTATCTAATGCTGACTTTTGCCCAGTTGAAGTCTTTTTGTTGTAGAGCTTCCAGCGCACACGGGGAGGCCTGGCTTTCTCGCSGGAGTCCCAGGACGCCCAGCTCTGCTGCAGGGCAACAGCCAAACCAGCAGCATCTTGGTGCTCTAACTCTCCAGTCACAGCAAAACCACAAAGGGTGGGATTTGCTGTTTTTGTTTGGGTGCTTTTATATTTTGAAGTTCACTTCCCATTTTAAAAATACTAACGTTTTGGTTCCAAAACATTCAGCTCATTTCTTTCCCTAGCTGAAATTCAGATGTCTAGACATAATTCATCTCTATAATGTAAGTAATTTAAGAGTATCTTGGAAAAGTATTGGAGAATACCATAGGGAGYAATCTTGCACTGTGGAGGACTATGCTAGAAGACCTAATAACTCTTTTCCTTCTCTATTTTGTACTCTTCTAGAGTTTTTATGACAAGCACAAAAATCATTCCCTCAAAGCAATAACAATACTTGGTACACATGCATAACTACTAAAATCATCATCTTGCAGTACAGGAGATAAAACCAATTAGCTGACATTCTGCACCTATTGCTTATTTTTTATCTTATTTAATAAAAGGTTTCACTTTGATCTCAAGGGAAAAAAGGGAAGGAGAAATAACCCTGAAGAAATTACAAGCCCATGTATTCTAAGTTATCTCACATTTTACCSTGTGGAAATAGAAATTCACAATGAATATTTTCTTCCCCTGCCTAAAAGCTGAGCCGCATCTTGGGATCACAGGAAATTAGCTAAGAATTTCTTTGCAGCCTTTCTGCAGAGCAGTAGTATTCTTGGCTTTGATGAACGCTTTTGCTTTTGCTTTCCTGGAAGAGCAACTACAAGTTCTTAGTGACATGTTTTTTCATAGTTTCTATACTGGCAAGGATACAAACTCACTTCTGAAGAAAGTTGCTCATTATGGAAGAGCAAACACCTTGGGTCAGAATGAAGATGTATGTAGCCTGCCATCCGGTATCCCTCGGTGACCAGAACAGACACTCACAGAAGAGTAAAACTGAGCAAATACTCTGTGATACTTTCCCAGAAAATTACTTTCTTCATCAAAATGGAGCCTATGTCTGTCCTAAGCCAGAGATGGTGTCTTTGTACTTAATGGTGCTTGCTAGATCATTTCTTCCATGAATCRAGCTGGACGTAGCCTTCACAATGTCCTGTGGCAAGGTTCACAGTCCTCGAGTGCTCTCCCTTCTTCCTTGGTTTTGGAAGGTGGCAAGAAGCCTGTACCAATTGATACCCTGGCAATGACTGTTCCTGTCACGTTTTTTCCTTCGCTGTGTTCCCGTTTCCATGCGATGTGTTCATAGAACTAGGTATTATAAGCTGAGATTTAACTCCTGAGTGGTAACAGCCAATGAAATCTGCTGTAAACGCACAGGGACACGGACAGAGTCTCGTGCTGAAGCAAGGGCTGCCCCAGCTCCTAGTGCCCGGGCAGGCAGCAGCACGGCCCCCTTCGTGCAGCTACGCATCGGTCGTGGGAACGCAGGATGAATCACATCAAAACCCAACGGGCCGCCCCGGAAAACCAGGGCCCCACAGCCCCGGCCACAGCGACACGGAGACTAAAAGTAATTTTACCCCTTTCTTGCTCCTTCCTCTCTTTCGTACCTCACCTGATGAGATGCCAGGCTACTTGGAGCAGTTTTGGAGGCAGCGCAGCCTGATGCTGCCCCAGCACCTGCTTCCCCCACGCTCTGATTCGAGAGAAGACCCAGAGAGCAGGCAGCCACCCAGGCCACTGGTTACATGAGCACTTCAGAGCCTGAGAGGCTTTTCAGCTAATACAGTGAAGCGGACAAGAGATGGCTAAGGAAACACTGCCAGCCTGTCCACAGAGATGACCGTGGAAAGGCAGTAACCCTGCAATGCTGCTGTGACAGCAAAGCAACCACAGCGCGATACGGGAAATACCAAAGCATTCATAGGATTTAAAACTGAGCTGAAGGAGGCTTCTTCTCAGTTTCAAGAGATACTGGGGCAATTTGCCGCACTTTTGCCTGCCCACACTCGCTCCCCACGTGTCCGCCCTGCCGACACGCAGGACACATCAGCAATGCACCGACCTTCCCAGCACGTGCCTCCAGCCGTGCCTACCACTTGCAATGCAGGTATCCATTTCTATGCCCAAAAGGCATAATTCAGGCTCACTTACACAACTCATGTTGGAGATGCACTGCTGAACTTTTCCAAATGCRGGGAAAAGCATCTCCCTGCTTTTGGTCAGGGTGAGATTTTCGGAGCAAGAAAACAGTCCTCCAAAGGTAGGCAGAATCAGAAAAAGTAGAGCACGTTTGAACTTCACAGCTGCAATTCATGAAGCTGTGAGTCCCTCTAAGATTTAAAAATGTTAGGCTGTGCCAGTAAACTTCTTTCAACTTCCCTCTCTTTCACATATTAATTCAAATGGAAATTTTGCAACATTTTTCCCTCTTCTTCAGAAGGAATGCATGAGAGAATTTGTCTATGTAAATCATTCTTAMCACCTTATCGCTCATGGCCTCAAATTTTACAAAGGGGACATTCAATCAAGGGAGCATGAAAAATGATTACCGGTAAAAACACGATACAATGAAAGATACTGTGTAACASTTGCCATCAGCTCTCTGTAGAGGTCACTTCTCCTGCAAATGCTGCTGCATAAATAACATGGTCGCATTTTAAATTAAGCACCCTGAACAACAGTTCAATTTAAAATCATAGAAGTACCCATAATTTTAGCTGAGTATCTAAACTACTCAGATTTAACAGTAATGTGTTCACCCAAGTCAATATTTTTGCAGTAACAAATTGATATTCAGCAAAGGTGAAGTCTGTGCCAACAGCAAAAGCCAAGACAAATCTCCACAATGTAACGGGGCAAGGAGAGGGAGCTTGCCGGGAGGAGGACACCTCACCCAGGGTCTGACAAACCTCTGCTCCTCCTAGCAYAGACCCAACACAGGAAAACATACCAGGAACGAACCGGAGGAAGAACCACAGATGAATATCCACRCCCTGATCTTGTGTAGTCACTTTTTCCCTCAGTTTAGCACCTTACTAATATCTCCCTGATTCACGTTTTTGGTGCAGCTGAGAGAGGACTGCACGATCACTCCTAGGTTAACCTTGGCCACAAAGACAYGTTTCCCCATTTCAGCCTCTCTGCAGAGAACTGTCACAGAGCCTTARCAAGCAGGTTCTTCAGCAACAGAAGAAATGTCTCCTTGGGGCTACCATAACACAGAAAGTACTGTATTTTCTCATTTTGACTTAAAAAATACATAGCRCAAAATGCTTCTGTCTTCTAGCAGTGGAATAAAATGACCTGGCTTGACCCAGAAGTCAGGTTTGCAGACATCTGAGCAATTAACTGAGAGTGGATTTCTGGTTCGCATGCCAGGGGATTTCTTGGTGGGTCCCATGTTTCTGGGAGTTTTTGCTTTACGTAGATACATCGGGCAGGATCGTCCTATGCAGAACKAGCAAGGCTGAGGGTAACAGCAGGACATGCCACTTATAAACCCTGTCCAAGCGTGGGCACAAGCTACCCTGGGAAAGCAATCTGACACAGTGAATAAAAGGAAACAAATCTATGCAATTTTACAAAAGAAAAAAGTCAATAATAAATAACATCAGCATCAAACTGGAGCAACAGGATCTATGTTTATATTTGAGCTGTTAACTCTCAAAGTGTATCACCTAGAACTTGTTTCATATTTTTAAAATGAACTGCTCTATTAAATCCGAACTAAATGCACAGTTAAACATATTAAGCAGACACAATTTAAAGCATTACAATAYGGTTAGCCTAAACATGTTTGCTCATTTCTATCAGCATAATAAAATCAGATCCTCAGGATAGTCTGTTAGACCCACACCAGCAAATTAAACCCATGGGGAAGAGGAGGTCTACGACTTTCAGGAGTGCTCAGCACCGAAGCCCATGTGAAATGCTGTCTACACCACGAACTGCAGCAGGGCCAGCAGAAACCCGAGCGCACGCTGCTGCGCTGAGCAGCCGGCCACGGCCACGCAGGGCTCCCGTGGTTTCACCTTGCCCCTAATCTCTCACGGCCGGTGCTGCTGCCACCCGACAGCTCCTGGCGCCCGAGCGCAGGTGACAGCRTCTCCGCGTCTCTGCCGTGCCCAGGGACTGCATCCCACCACGACCGGGCCAGACCTGCTCTCCGGTCCCGTTAGCGCCGCGTTAACRGGTCCCATTAAGTCAAATAGATTTTGAAAGGACGTTACGATTCGCATGATCAAATCGAGTACCAAAACGGAGGGGGGAGAGGGAGAAGAGGAAGCAAAAGAGCTTTGATTCATTTTTTTCCCACTCCCCAGCGTACTGCTCTATTCCATTAAAACACTGATATCTTCATTTTCTGCTCAGTCAATTTGTATTTGTCAAGAGATTATTTCTCTGCGAGGACCAGGCGCTTCTAACTCCCTGCACGAAGGTACGTGCCACAGTCCTTCCCTCTTCAAAACGAGCCCGGGCTCCCACACCCGCCCGAGGCGCACGGCCGCGAGTCGCCCGACGCCGCCGCACCCCGCGTCCGGGGCGCTAAACCAGCTCCCCGCTCCGGCTCCCGCGAACTCACCCCGACGCTCCACGCTGGACAACGAGCGCCGCCGGCGGGAGCTGCCCCCTCCCGCGGGCGCCCTCCGCCGGGACCCCCGGCCCTGCCGGCGAGCCGGGTCCCGCCGGGCGCCCCCGCAGCCCTTCCCCGCCCGCGCCCCGCTCTGCCCCCCCAGCTCCCAGCACGCTTCAGAGGCACCGGGACCCCGCCAGCCCTGCCCGGCGCTGTCCCACGCTCC
>NW_028186038.1:2654233-2726830 GCF_003343005.1 Rhea americana | reverse complement strand
GCCGGGGCGCGCCGAGAGCGGCCCGGGCGGCACACGCGGACGCCTTCGGCCGTGCGCACCCGCGGAAGGCGGGGGGCAGAGCCGCTCCGAGGGAGCTGCGCGCGGTACTGCGGGGCCCGCGGCCCACGCTGAGCACTGCGGCTACTAACACGCACTCCCCTTACGGTACTTATTTTTTTTTATTCTCTGTTAAAAAAAAAAATGTAGCAGCAGATTGGAGAAGTCAACTTGCAAGATGCACAAAACCCCAGGGAGACTGGGAGAAAAAAAAAAAAAAATCTTCTAAAGCTCTTCTGGCAGCATAAAATGGTAGCGCCACAGCTATAACATGCTGCTGGGCGTCCCGCTCCTGACCGTGAGCTTGCACATTTGCCAGGGAGCCACAGAAAAAGTGTGGATTTAAAGGACTGCTATTTCTGTCCCTACAACTAGAACACATTTTAAAAGTAATACTTGACAACATTTATATAAAAGAACAGCATCTTTGAAAATACTGCAGCTTATGAATTAGGCCCTGGTTTCCAGTAATGCCAAATATACTCACAAATCTAACCGAAGTCAACAGGAATTACAAGGAATTACTGGGGGAGCTGAAGTCCAGCATTAGGAGTAGGCGTCTGTGAAACTGGACACAGACACTGAACGTGGATAAGCACCCAAGTGTTTTTTTCCTTATGCCATTGTTATTACAACTATTAGGCATTTCTTTCTGCTCATTTCTTGTCAACATGTAATTTTTCTTTGTCATGGAATGCAGAACCTTGCCATAACCCATCAATTCCTTTGAGGCAACTTCTACAATCCTTTCTTTAAAATCTAGCTGTATTGAAAGGGAACTTTCCCTGGAGAAGGTGCAGTTTTGTGCCTCCGAACAAAGAAGCCCCCTTCCCCCTGCAGGCATACTTTGGACTTGGTGATAAATCCCATCAGTATAGCGGGAACAAGTAAAAAAAATAACAAAAACAACAAAAAAAAAAAAGGCAGAGAATAGAGAGTACATCCTAGAAATTATGAAGCCTTCCATACTGACGCCCAGATTCTCCCCACCGGCTCCCTTGCTTGGCCTTCAGCATCCGCAGCCGCTGTGCAACGCCAGCGGACACTCGCCGTCCTTGTGCGGGACGTGCTGAACTGCGGGATTTCCCTAAGCTCTGCTAAGGCCCYGGCTCTGGCTAAGCCCTGCTATTAGGGTGGCTCCAGGCATGCCAAGGGCACAGGACTGCTGAGGMGACATTATCCACGGCCTCGCTGCCGACTTAGCCCAAGGCTGCAGAAGCCGGCTGGCTGCGGAGGAAGGAGCTGCCGCCCAGCAGCGGACGCCGCTTCCCAGCCCTCCAGCCACAGCAGCCTGGGCCCTGGGTCCTTCCCTCCCGGCTGCCGGCCCCAGTCCCACCTCTGCCTTAGTCCTCCTCCTGCTCCTCTCTGGTGGCCAGGTGGCWGCCTGGTTCTGGCCAAGCCCCAGCKYCTCACTCCTGAGGCTGAGTTTTCTTAAACTTGGCTTTGCCTAAATTGCTCAGAAGCCTTGAGCTGGCAGTGCTGCTTATTCAGCAGCTCTTTAGGAGGAGGATAGAAGCTATCAGCCATAGGTCTCTGTTTTAACTAACGCATCCACRTGTGGTATTGCTAAAAGTCTTTCTCAGATTCAGCAATTAGATTCCTGGAAGAAAAACTTTGGAATGGCAATAAAACAATGTTTAGGCTGTAAGGACTCTTACTGGCCCCAAGTTACTTGTGAACCGATGGCTCGCCACTGCCCAGTGGAGCTAGTTTGGCTCTGCCTCCCACCGCCGCGTTGCACCCTTGCCCACGTGCTGGCTGACAGCAAGGTGTGCCAACRGGATGTGCAGAAACCTCTGCTTTTTTGCCACCTGAGTGTGTTGAACTGGCTTGTTCTCTGGCCTGCCAAACATCACAGCGGGCTAGTTTGTCCTTCCTTCCACTACAGCGACTACTGCCGACTTCAGCAACCCCTACGTGGSTCCCATCAGGCAGGGACCAAGAGACTACTTTTTTGGATGTAGTGAAGAACTGCTTCATGCAGCAGCTGTTTAAGGAGCCTACAAGAGGAGAAGCAACCAAGGGCACAAACCTAGCTCAAGTATTACCCCTGAGCCCCTGTTACAGACCACAGCAGACTCGAGACCCAACATCCTTGTAAGTGCTGCAGAAGCCAGACTGTTCACTGCTGTTGTATTCAGCTCGAAAAGAGGAACCAAACAAAAGACCTGTTAAAAACAAACCTTTGAGGAAGAGCCAAGGGAGTTAAATCCTTGCAGGCAGTATAGAGACTGCTTGTGGGCACTGCCCTGGAGGCACAGTACAAACCTGCTCATCAACAAGGACTTGAGAAAAGTCAAAAGGAAGCTGGCATGACTGAACAGCAGAGGAGAAAGTCATCAGAAACAACTAAATATCCTTTGAAAGTCTGAGATTGTGTCCAAATGAGGAAAGTAGAAAATCTCGCAGATTAAATGTAAAAGGCAAAAGAAGCAGGCCAAAGAGTGGAAGAACAATTTGCGAAAAGCATCAAAATGAATACTAAACTCTTCTGCAGACACCCCACCAGCAGGCAGTCTGTCAGAGAACCAGAGGGGTCATCGATCAGGATCTGAAAGAAGCACTCAGAGGTGGTAAGGTCATCACAGAAAGACTAAATTAATTCTTTGCTTACCCTGGAGGAAAATAGGGAGGAAAGCCAGAATCCCTCTTTGAGGGGATTCATCTGTCCCTAATCCAAGTGTTGGTAGATGATATTATGGAACATATAGGCAAGGGACAGTAACAAGTTGCTGAGACCAGGTGATATTCAGCAAGAGTTCAAAAGAAATTCAAGACAGAATAACCAAATTAATTTTTAACCCTTGTGCATAAACATTCACTTAMAATCTTCCTGATTACCCAAAGCTGGAAATACAGAAAATGCAACACCAGTTATTTAAAAGAATTTCTTTCAGATGACACCTTGGAAACTGTCGGTCAGTAAGCGTGACGTGTACCAGCCACAACAGTAGAACATTCATTAGCCAATAAAACCAGTGAATACATTAATGAGTTTAATATATGGGGAAAGAGTCAACATGACTTTTATGACCAGAAGAAAGATACATCTCACAAATCCCCTGGAGATGTTGAAAGGACTCAACAGACAAGAAGATAAGGAAAATCCAGCTGATACTGGCTATCTGGATTTTCAAAGGGCTTTCAACAARATCTCTTCCCCAAAGGAACCAAAGCAGCTATGGTGTAACAGGAAGGGACCTTGCCCAAATAAAGAAGCAATTAGAAGATAGGAAATAAAGGGCTGCTTTTCACAGTGGAGAGGAGCGATCAGGGAGCGCCTCAGGGTGCTGGGGCCCCAGGTTGTTCGGTGTACTTACAAACCATCTGGAAAAGGGGATGCGAAGTGATAAGCCGTATGGGAAGATTCCGGCTTTTCAGGCTAGTAAAGGCACCTGGAAGAAATGCAAAAGGACCTCCTGAATCTCACTGATGTGTATTAAAGTGGCAGACGAAATTCAGTGTAGGTTACTGGAGAACAGGCAAAAACACAAACAACCACACAAAAATAAYGGGTTATTAAAATAGCAGGCTGAGGTACTGCTCAGGAACTAGATCCTGGATTATCCTCGGAGTCCTGCAAGGTACCAGCTTAGTGCTCGCTGCGGGGTCACAGCAGAAACTCCCGTCTTGTAAAGCAATGTTCTTTCTCCCTTCTGTCTGGTAACCCCACGCTTTCTCCCAAGGGATAGAGCCAGACATTAGAGAGGTTTTGGATTCAAGATGTGGCCATAGTTCAGTAACTACTTTCTTGTACTACTGTTAAATATATACGCAGTGATACAGCACAGGAAAAAACATGACAATATGCAACCAGGTACATCCCATCAGAACAGAATCTGAAAATATGAAGCTAATAAAAAGAGGAAACATTTTTGTTCCCTTTGAAAAGGGAAATGAACAATARATACAGTCAGGCAGGCCAAGTGGCACCAATATACATGCAGTTTTGCCAGTAGCCTGGAAAAACAAACATTCTGAGAACAACCATTTATGTCTTCAATGCAAGATAAAATGTTGCTGTGCACACTCGCACGCAAGCTATCTCCGCGAGCATTGTTCGAGCTAATCAGCGCAGCTGCAGTTAAGCAGACATAGCCTTACAAATTCATGTTTGGTTTGGGACGTGGTGCCTCTGGTAATCTGGCGTATGTCACACTTTCCTTCCCATCTTAATTTCTTAAAATTATAATAGAAAGCAAATAATAATCATTCTATTTCTCCATTTAAATTGGTTTTGCTGCTTCTAAGAATGAGAAAACAAAATAAATGGTAAAAACATGCAAATCCTGACATTACAAACATGCATGCTGCACAGCACCACCAGGTCTGACAGCCCTGGGCACTGCTACAAATCTGCAACAGTATGCTGGAAACCAGCCTCCCTYTCTCCTAGCTTTGCCTCTCCTTGCGTTCCCCATCAAAGCTCAGCTGTCCTCTCCTGTTTCTTTGCTTTGCCACATAGTCCTAGCACCTCTTCTGCTATTGACTTAACACTTCCACCGCCGTCACCTGCCGTCGGGGTTAGGTGGCCTTCCCACAGCCTCCCCGCGTGTCCTCTTTGCAGCCCGAAGCCAGACCGTGCCTTCTCCTCCTGGCAAGGGACTCGCTCCGCCGTCGGGAGTCAGCCACTGCGCCAGTTTGGGGCCCGCGAACCCGCRGCCTCGGCCGCTGCTGTTCACCGACCTGTGTCCGGCACAAGGCAGCAATTTCTATGAAGGGGGCACGAGGAGGAACTGGTGGGGATTATTTTAAGAGGCACAGGATGGGAATGCATATGCATAGGGAGAGGAAAGGGAAGTAATAAAGAATAATAAGAGGGACCGGGAAAGAAGGGACAGAAAGCAAGTGGATCATTTAAAAAAAAAGGGGGGGGAGGTATCGGATTTTGAGGCTTCCAGCAGGATGAAGAAGTTRGAATAATCCAAGAAAAAGCATCTGCCAGCAGGCTGCAGGGAGTGAGATGACAAGAAAAAGCAATAAAGGCTTGCAACAAGTGGTTATATCTGTTGGGAGCTGATGGCAATTATCTGATGAAGAGCTAAACCGCAGAACTGAGAAGTGTAGTACCCAGAAAACAGATACAAGGGCTTCCATGGAAAACAAGGCCTRGGAGAGTCAGCAGAGCAAGCCTGAAGCAGAAATGTCCAAATTTCAGGTTCTCCCACTCTCATCCCCTWGGAAGATGAAAACTTTGAAGTAAACAAACAAACAAACAAAACCTATATGCAGTCCCACAGGACTTGAAGCAGAGCTAAATTCAAAGCTGAATTCAGGTCAGGGGCCCTTAATATGAACATCCCCAAAATCTGGGATATCAGATATTCACACTAGGAGAGAGACAGAGAGAAAGAGAGACAGAGAGACTTGCTATAACAAAAAAATTTTTTTTCTTACAGCCAACGGTCCCCAAAATCAAGACCCCCTTTTAAAGAAAAGATGCTGTGAGGTGAAAGACATAAAGCAGAGCGATTTTATGGAAGAACAAAAATGGAAGTAAGCAGTGGGATTTTCCTCTCCGCTTAAGACCTGAAAGTAGATCTGCTGTGAAAATTGGAGAGCTGCTGCTTTGAAACACCGGCACCTTTGTGCCGAAGCACGTGTCTTGGTGTGTGGCATTTTCAGCCAGTAGCAAACTTCATGTGCCAGAGGGGAAGGGGGTCTGTTCCTCGGGGAGCAGGACCCCTTCCCGCCTCATGGGCTATCAGAAATAGAAGAAATCRGAGTGACCTTGCTCAGCTCTTAATAACCCTCAGGACTGAGCTGGGTTTCTGCATTTCAAAACTCACATCACCAGGGTGCTTGTTCCTCAGCGCTGCCTCTCCAGCCTCGAGACTAAGATACCATGAGCAGATGTCGAGAGTTTAAGATACAAAAGTTATGAGACATAATACATTAATGCAACAGGATATTGAGTCCTACACCAGAGCGAGTATTTGTATAGTTCGTAATGGTTTCAGCAGCAGCGAGATGGCTGGGTTTTGCCACGTGTACATACTGCCGACACGTACACAAATAAACTGAAGGTTCAAGTGATAATTTTTAAATTATCCYCAATAAGAAGGACAAAGTTCACCCCTATTACATACTACTGAAAAAATATTGTAGTCAACAAGAGCTTGGCTTCGGCTTCCAGTCGTTTGACTCTATACATCTTAACCATGCAGGACATTTTTCACTAAGAGAGATTCAAAGCAAAGGTATTAAATATATTCCYGAATGAGCCTATTTTGCTAAACCAAAAATTAATGCACATTTTATGTCCTGTTTTTTTTCTCTTGACAACAAAAAAGTAGCCAAAACAGACAATATAGTCCTGAAAGTTCAGATTTGTATCAGCAAGAACAAGTGCAGCAGTCATCACCTTTGCAAAGGAGTTATTTCTCCCCACAGGACTTGTCAATCYGATTTCACAGACAAGGAAAGTAATTATTAGGATACTTATGCTAATTTTATTTTCCCACCACAAACTAGCCCCTGGAGTTACAGTCATCCAAAACACATTGTGTGATCTGGCAGCCCTCCAAACCCTGCTGACTTACCTCCCATAATTAGTACCTTTTATTTCTTTGTATCCACTCAGTCTTTGTGCAGTGATTCTCTGTGAAACCTCAGGTGCTTATTTTTAATGAGTACAGCAATGAAGCAAATATATTCCTGACACAAGTTGTGAAGAGATACATCAGCAACTTCTGAAAGTGCAAGCTATACATTTGCTGGTGGCTAGAATAAGTCAAGTGGATCTACTTTCTCTCTGTTTATTGCTGTGTATAAAATATGGTTACACTTTATACAAGCAATTTTATGTAGATAGTTTCCTGTAATAACTATCTGTTAGAATTTATCATATAATAGTGTGAACAGAAAAACTATAGCTTAAATATTTGGCATGAAGCAAAAACTTGCTCTATTACTGATGTGCACTGTTGTTAGAGTTACTCATGTATTAAACTACATTAACAAGGGCTATTAACTGAGATAGTCTYGAGTCTGGTTTAACAAAGAAATATTGTACCTCTAATAAAATAAAAAGAAAAGGAAAACACACACAAGACCAACAATCTTTCTGCCAGCTGTGCAGTTTACACARAATATTTCATTCTCTAAGTCCTATCACCATAATAGCATACTTTAGCTTATTGAGAACTGCTGCACTTCGGCTGTGGGCCACCAATGGCTCCGTTCTCACATAAATAGGCAGACACAGAAACAGAAGTTAGGAACATAAGAAGTTAGGGCATAAATAAATCAAGCACCCCATTTCAGCCRTACCAAACCACCCTGCCAGGCATCCCGCAGCCCCTTGACTCTGCATGAAACACAGAGCTCTGTCTAGAGCACTTTGGGCACACCAGCACGCATCAGTCCTTGCAAACTCCCACGTYGGACTAAAGAAACAACAGGCTCTTTCCAGTCACTAACCCCAAGGAACGCCTGGTTCCTTGATCTCTGCTAGAGTCCGGGACACRTATCCAGGAGATGCAACCTGCTTGTCAGGAGACAATTCAAATTATTTGTTCATTAGCAGCACAACAAGACCCCATTTGCATGATTAGCAAGTTTCTTTTGCCCTCTGATCACAGCTGGCTAAACTGATGCCTGCTACCCTAACAGTCAAATGGGGACCTGCTACGCCAGAGCAATAGAACGAGTGCATCTGCAATTCATAYCCCAACCTACAAAACACCCCGTCATGAAGAACGTGTTAAAACCCAAAGGCGGCAAAAGTGGTCTTCAGAAATAGTTGACTGTAGCCTCCAGGAGGATGTTCTTGAGTTTTTTAAAAAAGATAGTATTAGAAGACCCACCTTTTTCCAGTTTAGTCTTCCRGACTGCAATCACATCAGAGACCCACAGGACTTCAGGTAATTTCCAAACTGAAAAATTGAGAGGATGGCAGCACATGAGAGAGGAAGTAGTGAACAGAATGAGATAATACAGAAGAGCAAGTTAATAAAACCAAATAATAAAATTAAAACTTGTCTGCTGAGGTTTCCCCCCCTAAACACAGGGCATCTTGTTAACAGGTTAGCTAGCAGGAACGTCTAACTCATGCTGGGCGTTTCTCAAGACTCTGAAGTGGTTAAGAAAAATGCTGCTGTTGTGCAAAGGGCAGAACTGGGCAGAAAGAAGATAAATTTCAGACAACACTAGGAATGAAGAAAAACAGTGCCAACACACAAGTTACTCAACAGAGTGTTATACAGTAAGCGAGAACAGCAGATGACACAGCTATCAAGTACACAGATGTGGAAAACTGCACTAGGCCACAGACTAGAGGAACCCAGTTGCTTGGCCACAAAGACAGAGAAAAGGAGGAATAGCTACATGAAACTGGGCATGGTTTGCCATTTCATTACCTATGCTAGGGCCCAGGCCAACCACACTCTGCTCTAGTGGTCAATGCCAGCTGGAGCTGACTTCATAGCAAAGCACACAGGCAAATATAAAAACATTTTGTTGAACTTTAAAAGCACTGAGTTCAGTTAGCTGTGACCTGTGGAACGCTACCATTCCTGCTTATGAGGATTTCTACAGACCGTAGCGCTTGACGAACATATATGTAAATATCTGCAATGTTCTTGAAGTCGCACAGAAGCTTTTCTTGTAAAAATTGTAATCCAGAATATGCCATTCACTGTTTTTTAATGGTCATGACTGCTTAACTGACAAAAGAAAATCCCCAAACTTACTGGCATCTGATAGTCTGACCAGCTGTATTAACTACTGAAATGTGGGAGAAAAACATGAAAGAGAGAGAGAGAGAGAGAGAGAGAGAGAGAGAGAGAGAGAGAGAGAGAGAGAGAGAAACACTCCCAGGTGCAATTTGTGGTCTCTAATGAAAATGATTGATAGCAGGGTTAATTAGATTACAGATAGGCTTTACTCTATGATATAAAGCAATTGCAAAAGAGCTTTCTAACCAGAATCAAGTCAGCTGTGTGGAACACAATTTTTTGGTTGTCTGTTTTGTTTTAGTCTTTAATATCCAGTATTAAATGAAAAAGCAATACAACCATGTCACATCTTTGGAGACTGTGTTCACAGTTGAGTGAGTATGTCCTAAAAGTATCACAAATCGGACACGTTCCAGACTATTCAGGCAAAATGAAAAACTTTCCATTTAAAAACTATATACAGTTGAAGTACTATGTTCATCTTTCTTTCTTTCTTTCTGCAGACACAAGAATGACAAAGCTGAAGGTTTATGTACTGAAATCCTGACTCACTAAAGGCAATGGTACAGTCCTGCAGTTGCCAGCATTTCGGGTCACTGAGCACTTGTTGTCTATAGTCTGGGCCATTACGTCCGTGGAGCATGCAGAAACACCATGTGTGTTCGCTCTTTCTTACAAATTAACCATCTGGGTCCACACAGGTGCTTGCTCTCATAAACCAGGAATCTAGCACCAGACTAACATGTTCTCAAGCAATAAGCTSGACACATTTATAAACAATCAAGCTTGCCAAATCAAAACCAAAACACTCCAAATTAACAGAGAATGAGAACTCAAATCCAAAAGATAGAGTCTAAAAATTAAATGATGCCAAGATCACAAAACTCCAGGAATCCTAAGCTTATCTTCCCATTTCAACATCTATTTATTAAGTCACTTTCTACGGTGGGTTATGTTCTTCCAAGTATTTCCCCTGTGCACACTGCAGGGTATACTAGTTGGTTCACCATGGTGTCCCACCACACCACCACCACCACGAGGACCATATTGTGCTGTCATATAATCAGGGTGGATGGCAGGCAATTTTTATTCTGGCTGCTGGACATAGACAAAATCCCAGGGTATTCTTTAGCCAGCAAACTATATGGTACCTAATACTATCATATGTCATCTCCTCAGGTGTTATTGGCCCATAATATATAGGCAGGAAAAGAACTGCTGACTGGCACAGTGGCTTCACCTGAGGATGAATTATGACCACARACAGAGATCGCTATCTCCTAAACTAGTTTATATTTAAAATAACTGCATAAAGTGAATAAGCATGATCTGAAAAGAACTGTCGGAAGTTGCTTATCAGACTTGTTGCTGCCATTGAAGTTAGCAAGTTAAAGCTGAAAAAGTAATTAGTTGCATATCTAAGATTACTTGACCAGAATTCTAGACCCAAAGGAGTTCAATGATGCTTCATTTTTTTAAATTAGCTTTCCAATTTAGGAAAAAGAAAAGCTAGGAATCTGCAGAGTAATGAAAGCAAAACACAACCTAAAAATAGAAGAATACATTTGACCAAATGAAAAAATAAGGGAAGGGAACATTTCACCGAACGAGAAAGTCCACAGAAGAGTTCCGGTGCATCTCTCCTCCTTGTGTGGTAGGAGTGATTGAAGAAACCTCTATTCGTTTATCTCTTAGGCAAACGTTTCTTCTTTTGTTTCTTACTTTAAAAAGCCCCCAAAACACGCACACTAAACCCCCTACCCTCCCAGGGGCTCTTCCAGCTGTAACATAAGTAAACTTCAGCCACCTCCATTTACTCAACCCGCAACAGCTGTGTTTTGTGCAGAGCCAGTGAAGCTCTCAGTCCCCGGTACGCTGCAAACACCGACAGCTGAGGAACATCTCCACCTGTCCGCTCTAAGTCAGAAGTCAGAGAGGTCTCCCCTGTAGCTAATTTTATAGCTAAAATAACATATAGAAGGGACTGGCAGCATGGCCAGGAAAACACAAGCGTGTCTCAGTTCTCATACGCTGTACCGGCGCGTTTATCGCCTGCTGCTGTCGCCCAAGGGTCGTGCCGTCCGGAGGGGTTATACGAACCACCCGCGGGTGCAGTCGCGCTCCAGGAATGAGGATGGTTTACTCGCTGCGGCAGCGTTTTCCCTTCGAGATAACAGAGCTTCCCGCTGTTACCYGAACGCTCGGGTACCGAGCGCAAGCAGGAAATCCGCTTCGCAGAGGTGTAGGTACAGTCGGGCCGCCCACAGGCGGAAAGGTGGACGGCTCAAGCGTAGCAGCCCGCGGCCTCCCTGCCGCCTTGCACCYGGCAGGAACGCCGGCGGCAGACGTTTCTGCAGTAGTTCTAAGCTCTCCATTCAATATTTGCAACAAAATTCAGTGCAGCAGAAATGGCCAAATTACAAACCCTTTGGTTCTCCTGAGGGTCGGGAAGGGAACAGAGGCTTCGCTCACTATACCAGACTGTAAATCCGGGCTAGAAATCAAACCTCTTCTATAACAGCAAAATCAGAGTCCTCTCTAGACCAGGAGGTTTAATTTATATCCACAACCTAAGCAGATATGATTTCTTTTTGTAATTTTAGCATTTATATCAGTAACATAAATATTTACTCCTATATGCTTGAAATACTGAAATTAGAAATGGAGAAAAATTAATTTTATATAGAGATAGATAAACACATTTGCACACAAACACATCTTCATCTATCGTTATCACGTACAAACCTTGCATCTAGATTAAGTTCAGAAATATGGTGGTAGYTTGTGCTTGAAAGGTTTTTAACAGTGTAAAAGCAAATTGTCCCTCACTCTGACATGAATGTGCTCCAAGGTGCTGTTCCAGACCCATAATAAACAATAAGCTGGAGAGAACTAAGAGATAATTTCACTTTTTGTTAAAAAAACAAAGAGAATACAAAATGAATATTTTCCCCAGAAGAGTTCTCTAGGTTTTAACTAATTCCTTACAGTAAAACAGACAAAGGAGAAATACATTAAAGCAAGGTCTGTGGGAGCTTTTTCTATTTGGTGCAGTTTCTCGGGAGCCCCAGGTACGGCAGGAAAGCAYATCTGGAACAGCCACAAACAAAACAGAATATTTGGAATAATTTTTCTTGCTCACCAGAGGAAAGAGGGCTGCAGGCGCTCTGTACACTAATGCAGCTCTGCTGTTCTTGTTTACTGTATTTACCTGAAAAATTAAAAAAATGGGATTTAAAGGAGACTCCATGTGATACTGCTTTAGCTTGCTTTTTGCAGAGAATTCACTTGGGGCAGTACCACCAAGCGCTGCATTCAGCACAGATACAGATGGTGTGAGACACTGCACACAGAGCTGCTAAAAATTGGTATCACTTAACCAATATATCTCTTACCTGGAGTGCTAACAACTGGCATAAATGGTCTTACTCATTCATGCACTCATACACATTCATGCATCTCATCTCTGCCTTACAAGCCAGCCTGGTTTTAATCCCGTTAACAAATCTGAAAAGAGGCGAGGGAAGTGCTTACGTGCTTCAGTATATACACGAGAAAATAAAAAAAAAATCACTGAAGGTGAAGGCAAGCATTTGGCTGCCTCCCCAGGAGAATAATATGCCCCAAAGCATCAAGATGTTCTCAGCCACTTCCATGGGATGGAGACACTAATGACAAAGTTTCTTCCTAGACGTTTTCTCTGCTCTTACTAGTTCCTTAGGATTCATCTCTGTTTCCCTATTATYACTTTGGTAGTCATCTAGAGACTGATCTATAGTTCTACATCAGGAATTTCAACTGGCAGTAGATTGGAGGTGGAGGGGATAAGTGAATGAGGACGTTTGCTTGTAGCTTACAAAATCATTACCTTTGCTTACACCTGTGCGTGTCATCAGCCCACTAACTGATGGATCTGTATTGCAGTGGATCCAATTATTTAAACTTCACAACACTTTCTTTCAGAGCCCTGCATAACCCACCAGCAGATGCAGCTTCTCTTCATGTCTAGTGCACCACTGGTCCAGCTTTGCTTGTTCTCAGTATTGGGCCACCTTACGATTAGCAATCACAGCCTATGGATTTTACTCTTAAAAGTATTTTACYAGTGCTAGTTTTAGACATTAGTAATCCTATCAGAAAGTCACAAAACAGCTAAGAATACYTCAGTCTCCCAACCCTAACTCAGTTCAAGACAAGAAATTCTAGCTGACAGGAGTTTGATCTGGTCCCTGCTTAGCAAGTATCACATTACAGCACAGTAATAATTTTTCTCTTGCTCTCTATGAAGTAGGAAGTGAAGTTAAATTCTCTTAACGACACGAAAGATTAAGGAGCTCATTTCCAGATCACTGCAATAAAGCACGATCGGCAGTCAGGATGAAAGCAAGAATCAAAAAATTGTACACGCAGTAGGCTGAGATATCAAACTGCATTTTCAAGCAAGGCGCAAGGCTGGGCTGCATGCCCTCCTCAGAAGTAGTTTAGGTGTCTGTGTCCTAAGGAAATGGAGTCCGGAGCCAGGTGACCTCCGCAGAGCAAACGCAAGTTATAAATGCTCTGCACAAAGGGACTGAAAAGGACGAGTGTGATTTCACTCCCCATCCACAAACCAAACAGCTCCTTCTCGCCAGTCTAGTCAAACTATAAATAAAATTGTCCTGTCATCATCTTTTCTGATCCACCCACTCTGTYCTCCTTAGGGCTGGCTCCAGCGTTCCCGCACTCCCTGTGCAAGGTTAGGAGGGGAGCCAAGGGGGGCCCATATGGGGCACAGAGAGGCCTGAAGCAGGTGATGCTAGGGCAATAGGTGCTCCTCCGTATCACCGTCCTCGGCCAGAAATGCCTCAGGCCCTTGTGATAGACACTTGGAAACTGGGCACCTCTGCAGGCCACGATGGGCTTCAGCAAGTGGCTTGACTTTTAACAGCAGGCGRCATGAAGTCCACTCTCGCGTCAATATATTGAATATTAGGGAGGAAGGACTAAGGTGAGGCTTATCTTACCCTTTGTATAGAGCTCATAATGCGCAGTGCTTTCAGATATGTGGAAGCAGATAGTCACTGCTTTGAAGAGTGCGATCTGTGCCAAACGCAAATGATAAGGAGATGACGGAAAGAAAGAGCATTCAGCTGAGCACCAGCCAGCATGCATCTCAAGTGAGCTTCATTTGGGAGGGCTTTTTCTTTTTTTTACATAGCCACGGTGTGTATGAATTCACTAGAATGACTTACATTTTCATATGCTCCAAACTCTATACTTTTATAGAAGATAAGTGCTCTTCTTGAAACATCTCTGACTCAGCCAGAAGCTGCTGTCTAACCTGTAGAAGTGGAGTTATATTCAGAGCTACAAAGAGCAGGATCAGTTGGTAAAAGATGAGTCAAATGTAACTAGAAACTGTCCAGTTACTTCTCAAGCTTCTACTCCTTAGATAACATGATAATATCAGGCAAATGGCAGAAACAAAGACTAACATGACTCCTTTTGCCCCCACTTCCTTCTCACTCGCTATCTTGTCTATGCAGAACATAAGCCCTTGCAGGACAGGACTCTCTGTTCCCACACGGTGCATAATACGACGGRGTCCTAATCCCAGTTCATGCCTACATGTATTTTCCTAATATAGTTGTATTATACAGCATATGTTATCTTGGGGGGTGCTGACTTTTGTGTTTGTGTTTTTAACATGAGAATTCAAAAAAAATAGCCCATGTAAAGAGCAGAACCACCTTGTAAATGTGCTTTAAAAACATCTTTCATTTCACAAATCCCCACCTTCCTTGTACTTGGAGAGTGTAGGGGAGTTAATTCAGACAAGACCAGAACCTCCCAGGCCCCCTTAATTCCCAMCAGGAGCTGAACATCTTAACTCCCTTCCCGCTCCAGATGCTGCATCACCTCAGCATGGGACTGAGTTTATTGGGCACTAGCACATCATGCTCAGGAGCTTGCTGCTCTTTCAAAACCACTGCAGTGTGTTGCCTCTGTCTCCATATATACATACCTTTCTTTCCCCTGTGAGAAGGAAATGCTTTTGGCACAGTTACTTGAACTAATATGGGCAAATGGGCGCAATGGGCATCAGTACCACATACCAAATATTCCACTAAGCCAGAGGTCTTTCAGGATAACTTTTGAAATGCCTCTGCTAAGTCCCACAGAATCACTCAAGAGTTGGTATATGGTCTAAATATTAAAGTTTTATGTTTAACCTCAAATGAAAGCTGATTTCAGATCAGCTGAAGAAGTTAGAAATTGAACACRTGCTGCACGGTATCGTCTGCACCCCAGGACTGAGAACAGAGTAGCTTCTAAATTCCCCTGAAGCCAATACCAACACGTGACGCTTTCTGTAACTTGGTATTATACAAAAACCAACATTAAGTGACCAGAAATTAGTTATCCATTCCTTGCTCTTCTCTAATTTGTTACTGGATGCAGTTTCAACATTAACTTTTAAACAAACGGAAGAATTTAYTGAAAATAGTTTTTCTTTTTCTCAGTTTTAACCTCTTGAGCTCTTACTGTAAGTCACTTTCTCATACCTGTAATAGCCTGACTCTTGGGGTACATAACATAGATAAAATGACTGGGATAATAGCTTGGGATAGGAGAACAGTTTTTGTTTTTCCTAAAGCTTTTCCTCTGTAGTCAAGRGCAAGAATTTTGGCTTCGCTATACAAAGTTATATTTGGAAGCCTTACTCCTTTTTAATCACCTAATTCTTATAACAGTATAAAAGGAGCTACATATCTAAAAATCTGGGACTGAATGTTTGAGCTTTACATTTTTACAGCTACGAAACAGGGATAATTGTATGTCCTTACTTCATACATGAATGGTGAGGAAAAATACAGACCAGATATTCAGAACATGTTCAGATAAGAAGACAGCAGCAGYACCAGAAAATTAATCCTTCAGGGTTAATTCAGTGCTCTACTGGTTAAACAGGAACAAAGATAAAAGCAAAAGTTTATCCAAACACCCCTCTCCTGTTAAGCTTCCAGCACTATATTCATTCCACCAAACATATCTATCTTCTCTTAGATCCTGTCTATCACAGCAACCTCAGAAAGAATATCAAGTAGGATATTTCACCAAGGCATCTCCTCGTAGAGGGACATTGAGATAATGAAGACAAATCAATTAAAGGCATGAAGTCAGTGTGCATATAGTTAAAGCCTGCTGCAATCCCAGGAGGCTCCTCTCAGAGCGAGTCGTATTCCTGAAACTCAATCCTCCTTTCAGAAGGATTAAAATGGATTAACAACTGGCAGACTGACAGGCTTCAAAACATAACTGCAACCAAGGAACCATCATCAGCAAGTCAGTATTCCTAACACATTCCCATGAGAACCGGCTCTGGACCCTGAACCATTTAATATTTTTACTGATGACCTGTAATAAAATACAAAATCATCATGGATTAAGTATGCTGATGGTAAGAAGATAGAAGACGGGGAGCTGTCCCAGAGGGATCAAATTCATTTGGTAAATTGGATGCAGGCTAAAAACATGCATTTTAATACAGTAAAATGTAAAGTCTCAAATCTGTAACCGAAGACTACATACACTGGCAGGATGGAAGCTCAGAAAGCAGGGCCTGAAGACAACTGGAGGGGTGTAATAGAAAAACGCCGGCTCCTGCACTCCGAGTGTCCTGCGGTGCCGAGGGGACGAACATAGGCTGGGGCTGGCGAGACAGGAATACCGAGAAACAGCTGGAAAATCCCACCACTTTTGTAACTGGCACGTGTTCACCAGCTTCTGCATTACTGAGTCGAGGGCCGATGTCAGCGTCGGAGGCGGACACTACTAGTTTCGAAAGGGCTCAGGGAAATGCAGCAGAAACACCAGAAAAAGCAAGATCTAATAGAGGGAAGGGTAAGGGGATTACTTCATGACCAGTTATAAATTCCTCAAGTCAGGGACAAAATAGTTACTTGGCTCCTARATCTGTCTACAGCATAACTGAGCTGCTGCAGACTGATGCTACTAGTTACACACCCCTCCCAGCCACTGGGGACGACTGCGTGGCTGTGAATTTGCATCCTCTAGCGATTTTTACATCAAGAGTGGATGTTCTTCTAAAAGGTATTAATACAGGAAAGTCTTAYGATCTTTGTTATGCACAGCGTGARGGACTCCTCCGGCTCGGCCACGGGACGTGGGTCATGGCTGCCAGCTCTACTCGCTCAGCGTTTGCAAAGAGTTCGGTCCCGCAGCCTCAGCTCTCCCTCGGCAGCTAGGTTATGCCTAGGACACCTGGAGACTTACACTTACAGAGCCTCAGGGTCCTCACTCCAACGGTGCTACAGTTTCACTGCTAAAATAACCACTTCTCTCTGCTGCTCAGCGTTTCACTGGGAGCGTCAGTCCTGCCCGGTGCTACCTGAGGTTGGGTGCTAATATCTCGCCTGAGACATGTAACGCCCCAGCGTTACGTTCCTACGACGCCACGGCACATGTGAGTGCTGCTGAGGAGGCCGCTGTTGTCGCTAAGCCGTGTTACTCCTGGTCTGCTCTCCYGGATCCCGGTATCGGTGGGGTTTCAGTACCGCTCCAGAAGAATTCATACATCTCTGCAACTCAGACTGAAAACACCTTTTTGTGTTGCCTTGAATATGAAATGAGGACACCACGAACCCTCACCAGTAAGATACCACTGTTCTCCTCTGTAACTGCAGTTCTTCACATTAACGCTTCACCCTTTAGAATGAGACTGTATTTCTAAACCAAATGCAGATAAACCTCTAGCAATCTCACTCTTCCACTGAAATTCAGATACAGAGTGCTTTTGTAATGGTAAAATATGGGAAAGCTGTCATCTTGTCACACCAAGAACCAGGCTGCGTCACAGAACGGTCCATCACTTTATAAACCACTTGGACAGTGGCTAACAGGAAATATTGGACCTTTTTTTTAGAATAGATCAGCTATTTAGTCTCCTGAATCAATGCACTTAAAACTTTTCTATGTAGCCTGAGTTTCCATAGATAATTATTTGATTGATTATCCATAAAACAAAAAGCAAATTTATGGCTGCCTAACCATAGGAGGTTAACTGTACATAACACGTGGACAACTTGCTGCAATTTAAACCAAGTCATCCCGATTCCAGGGCAATGCCGTTCACTAAATGAAACCTGCTCCACCTCTGGGGGACTCTGTCCCAGGGCARGGGTGCTGCGGCGACGGCCGTGTGACGGAGCAGGCACACGCACAGCCCCAGAGCCAGGCCACGCGGCCACAGGAGCTCCTGGGGATTTTGATCTGCGTAATGAAGAACGGGATTACATTCATGCAATACAGATGTCTGATTTCAAATTTTCATGAGATGCACATTGTATTTGTTTTATCCCTTCAAAACAGCAGCAGAAAGTAATCTCTAAGAAATATAGTAAAGCATTATTATACTGTTTCCTAGCGATTACTCCATTACAGACTTACAGTAAAGCATTACTGCACTAAGCCTAGTGCTGACTTTGGAAATCAGGACAGAAGTGCTRATGTGCAACAAACAGGAGACAAAAGTGATCTCTCAGGCAAAAAACAGTGGCTGCTGCAACAAAAATTTAGTGTCTTGGTTGTTCCTATGCTGATGGAAATTGGACAAATTAACTAAAGAGCTATTTGCAATCCAATAACAATCCAAATGCTATGAGATCTGGTCAGCTCTGCCAGGGAAGGCAGCACATGCTTCAGAATGACAGTGGCACTTAATAACATTCATAGAAATAGGAAAGAAGTTAGGCACATGACAGCAGTCTCAGTTTTTGTCACAACTGCAGACACCCTTGGATTAGTGTTGCTTTTATGTGGTCAGGAGGGCTTGGCATCAGGGTCTGTAGCTGCTCAGCTCTAAGACTTCTCCCCCTTCCTTTCGGCTGTTCTCAAAATTAATTCCTGGAGGTGCAGGAATCAATGCTCCCAAGGGGCAGCAGTGGCTGCCGAGCATGCAGTTAGCTCTCCAGATTTCCAAATATTCTTCACCATTTAAAACCAAAGCCCTCTTTCTAAAGGGTCAGCCGAAGCCCAATTCAATTGCAAGGTTGGCTTGTGCTGTAACTAAAAGTCACTCAGCCCTACGAGCACGCTGCTGCACTCTCRAAGTTCAGCCTGACTTCAACTCAGTTTGGCCCCCAAAGCTCCACCCTGAAGGTCTCAGCCAGTTGGCTAAATTACGCTCTCTGTGGATAACCTCACCCTTAACAGGGTTTTATCTGAAACTGGTGAGACCCTGAAGCTGCCTCAGTTTCCCGTTCCTGGAGTCCTCAAATTTCCGTAAGAGAAACAACATCTTTTCCTGTTACATGTGCCAACTTGAACTAAAATACATTTTTCTTAGCAACATTTTTTGCCACCTTCCTTGGCTGCACGTACTGTGAATAGTCTAATTCACATTCATATCCACATACAGGCCAATGCTACTCTCAAGCCTTTATAAGTATCTAATCGCATGACAACATGAGGTTCCAATGCATCATTTTTTAAACTGTATCTTTCTGATATGAATGCCACAAACACCGTAAATCACTCATTTACCTTTGGAAGAAGGGTTTAATAAACTGATAATTTTTTAAAATATGTTTTTATTCATATCTGGATGCTGTCATTTCTATCCACAGCACTACCTGGCTCAGCTCTGTAGGGCAAGAGAGCATCACACTTGGCACAGGAAGCAAGTGCAAACAGCAGCCGTGATTTCACTGTACAAACCAAGTAATGCAATCTTTGGTTGCCTTAGCATAATTTTCAGACTGATAGTTGCTTGAGAAAGAAAAATTAATGCTCAGATAGCTTAAACTATGCAAAATTATATATCACATTAGTTAACAATTTCTCTGGGATTACAAGGATTCTTTTTCTTTTGAAAATTCCYGTCTGTGATTTTGCAGGGCTGTGGCGGGGACTGAAAAACGAGGACGTGCTTCTGAGCTCCCRCTTGGAAGTCTTCAGTGTTCATACCTGCAAAATAGCTGTGCTTTTTTTTGTTTTTTTCCCCCAAGACCGGAGGCCACGACAGGTTCTGGGAGGAGCGCAGCCAGCGGACCCGGCCCACCCGCTCCCCTCCGCGTGTCGAGGGGCAGCACCGCAGCCCCCAGCCCGCGCGCCCTGGCACCGGCGCAGCCAGCCCGCAGTCGCTCCACGCTACCGGAGCCCCGGCGAAGCACAGAGCAAGGCCGTGCAGCTGCTAGCCCCAAAACGCAGTGTAAAGTCAGGCAYTCCCGGTTTTCTAGCTGCCGCTCTCCCTCAGTTATTGGTGCTTTTCCTTGCTTCAGCATGTACCGAAATCCAGAGAACGAGAAGCTTCATAAGCTTTGCTGTGGGAAGRAAAGAGCATCACAAAACTGAGCAACTGCAGAAGCCTCCTGCACAGCTAAAGCCGTGATGTAAATCCCCGATTATCTGAGGCTTGACAGGAGGCAGAAATTATCTCATGCTTCAAGCTCAAAGGTCCATGGACRTATCCTCAGCTAATTTAACAGATGGAGTTGTAGCTAAATCCATGTGTTTATATCAGCTGAGGAGCCACCCACTGTCCATTTGCACAAATCAAGTTTTTTCATGCTCACTGCTTTGTATAGTACTGCATTTGTCCTTGTGCAATTTTAAATGGCTTATTACAATAAATCTTTTTATTAAGCCATTTTTATTTTAACCTTTTACCTTTCTCATTTCATGCAATGGATTTGTCACAGTTTCCAAGTGCTGCATTTAAATAGAATTGCTTAGACGCTCTGCAACATCATCAATTTGTTCATTTAGCAAAGGGCAGAGCTTGAAGGATATACACAAGCACAAGTGTAAAATCGACTTCAAGAATGTCTGAAGCTGATATTGGTTAATATTTCTTCTTCCAGCTTGTTAAAGAGMCCGAACAAAGAAAATAACGCCAACCAGTAAAGCACTGGTCAAAATGGCACAAGATGAAGAAGGGGAGAAAATTGTTGTCCCAGACACAAGYTATTTGGGACAAAAAGATGAAAACAGAAAGTCACACAGGCTACCACAGCCCTCAGCTGGCACAGAAATACCAAAGACTCCCAAAGCACATGCTACACTTCATAAGCTGCAAAAGGAGCAAATAGTATTTTTTTACTCTCTCCCTTTTCTGTTATCAACAGACCTTTATGCAGCTSTGAGCATTTCACCCAGCAGGCTGCATGCAGGCGTGAACATTTTCCCYTCCCTTCCCCTGTCAAAAACCTGTGCCTGCTTAAATGGAGTAACTGAGTTCGGACTGAAAATGTTTTAAAGGCTACCCTTACAAAYAGGATACAGTAAGTCATTTGGAAAGGAGGAGAGAACACAGCAGAAACTGTCGTTACGCCAGACTATAAACCATCGCTGAGCTACAGGCTAAAACGTGAAGGCAGCTCTGGTCCCATCAGTTGTCCCCTTTCAATTCCAAAAAGGACATTATCGACCTGGGGCAGCTTCAAAGAAAGGCGATTCAAAGAGAGGCACCAAAGGAACAAGTCGCCAGACCAGACTCCTCAGCCCAAGAGAGGGGCACGTGGTGCCGGGAGGAAGACAGGAGAGAGGTGCGTAAGCTCCCCAGCAGCCTGCAGACGATGCTGGGGATGGGCATCAGTGCTGCCCAYGATGGACCAAAGAGAAGATGCCAGCACGGCAGATTCAAAACCAAAACCTACTTTCTATATAACATGGAGCATAGCTGTACGATTGTTTGATGTAGGATATTGTGGATATAAAAGAAAATATATACAGTGGAAAAAAAAAATCAGGTAAGTTCTTGGACAGATGTCCTATAAGGGGCTATTAAAGGCCACATAGAAGCTCTCTAGCTTGGGAAGTCCCTGAGCGCCAGGCTGCTGGGAGGTGCTGGGAGGTGGAGCAGTGGCTTTTTAATAGAGATACCTTCATCTAAAACAGGCTCCTCTGCC
The DNA here is from genome assembly GCF_003343005.1 of Rhea americana. NCBI lineage: Eukaryota > Metazoa > Chordata > Aves > Rheiformes > Rheidae > Rhea > Rhea americana. Next base: position 2,705,184 of record NW_028186038.1, on the reverse strand, counting down.
GTTGCGCTGGATAAAAGGAAGAAAGGCAACAACTACCAGAAGAGAAGAAGCAAAAAAGAGATGGAAGAGTATTAGACCCATTGGAATAAGCTGGATTTGGTAGTTGCTTAAGAAGAACCCATTTTAGGACAGTTTCCAGAAAGCCCCTCTGGCAGGACTAACCCCAGCAGAAGTGCCACCTCCCCGGATGCTGGTGCACCTTCCCCTGGCATTACATACACTCCCAGAGGCTAGAGAAGGGTCCACAAAAGATCAGACATTTGCTGGGTTTGAAGGACTTCCAGCTGCCTATTAGACAAAATTTATTTTTTTAACTGCTTGAAAGCACTTGAAACTTTATCTCCTATAAATGCTGAGGAAAAAAAAAAAAAAAGAAAAAGCAATATGGGCAAGCAAATTGCTGCCTTCTGGGTGCTGGTGCTTTCCTCACAAATATGCTGGACTGTGCACTTTCAGGGAAGGTGGACTGCCCTAATCACATCATCAATGYGCTCCAGGAGAGCAGCTACTTTGTTCCATCTGGAAGAGTGTCTATAATGAACAYGAACACGTATTCCTCATTTTCACTGCTCCACTACATTTTCTCTTCCTCTAAATAGCTCCAGCATAAAACAAGAAATTCAGAACTTTATTGTCCTCCTCTCAGGAGCAGCTATAAGCATCCATCAGTAATAAGGCAATCAATGAGCACGGGAAAAAAGATCTGTGGCTCACACTACCCTCTCCCCCCGCTGCCTGTTGTCGCTGCGCTGCCCGCGCGGGTTATCAGTTACGTGATTCTGCCCACCTTGCAGGGCCTCATGCTGTTCACGTTTAGCAGGAGGCTTTGCTTGCCCACAACCACGGTCTGAAATGATGCAGCCGCCTCTCCTAAAACCTCACATTCGCCCCTCCTCTTCTTGGAAGAAAGTCAAGCGAGCCTTGAAATACTCCCTCGTAGGCAAAATGGAGACTAGARAATGAATAAACCAAACAAGAACACSAAAGCCTACAAAACTGACAGAAGATTAAGGTAGGTACTAAATAATCCAGCTGAATGAATGAGTCCCATTTGCTGCCACCAAAAGCTGGGCCAGATCAACGCGTGAAGATGGTTCCCGCSGGGTACAGCCGAAAGCGAGCCATCCATCTCACTTTTTTGCTTTCTCCGGTTGGACTGGTACCTGCTCAAGCCCTGCTGGACCCTGCGCACAATTTATCAGATCACATGGATGCCCTCCAGTAATTCAGGGCCAGAAGGGTTATAAGGTCACACATCATTTAGTGAAAACGTAACTTCTACCCTGCACACTTCTCACTCCTTCTGCATATTTTAACAGGTGACAGTGATTTAGAAAAGCTCTCTTCAACGACAGGCTTCATTTTCTGCAGGAAAATGCTGAGAGCAGTTGTTTTTCTGATGGAAAGATCCTGATGCAGGTACAGAGAGCTTGGTTACCGTTCACATTGCCTTTGCAAAGCACTAGAGGCCCATGTACAAGTGCAGAGGAGAGATTCAAATGAGATCGGCTCTTTGCTGGATGCTTTGGCTTTCCATGCCACTGCTGTATGTTATTTTTCACCTTCACCACTGTGCTTCCAATTAGCTCTGTAATAAGGCACCTGTCAAATTCCCTCACATTTCCAGGGAAGAAAATAAATAATTGAAAACTCCCCATGTCTGCGTGCGGTGTCACTTCCTTGCCTCTTGTGCTTGGCAGCTCCTGTGTTTTTGTTTTTGCCTTTGCCAACTCTTCTTTCTGCCAGCATAACACTAGATTGTAGTGAAATAGAAAAAACATATAAAAGTACTCACGCTGAAAACTGCGCCCCGGTGATATTAAGTGCACCTACTCGGCTTGTTAATGAATGCCGCCGGAAACGAAAACGTCGTTGTTCCAACCCCTTGATCTGCGATTMGCGATTTAAAAGAAAGGAAGAGGTGGCACGCACCAGCCTGATGAAGCGCAGCGCGGGGACGACGGCAGCCGCGGGCCGGGGGCCGCTGGCAGCAGAGCCCTGCCTGTCCCGCGCGCAAACCCGGCAAGCTGCTGCCGCTCCAGCGGGCTCCGCACCCAGGAGCCACGAGGCGCTGCGGGATTTTGGGCTCCTCTAGCACCTGAGCCCTCCAAACAACCGTGCGATCGCGCTCTGGAAGAAGCCCTCTCAGAAGGGCTATTTTGCAGCTCTGAAGCAGGGAGGCCTACGGCCCTTCTCTGCCCGCCTGTGCCCCRCTGCAGCCTCCCGGGAGCCCTTTGGCGTCGAGCCCAGCGCAGCCCGCGGCCCGCCGCCCGGGTCTGCACGCCCTTCCTGAGCAATCCCCGGGAACGGGCATCGCTGGGGCACCGAGCTGCTTCCCCCACCATGGCCACTAGGATTCACCTGCCAAAGGCTACTGCCAGCTCCGGCGTGGAGAGGCAGAAAGGGGCCGACGTGCAGCCGCGGCTTATTGACAGCGAACGACGCGCGCGCTGAACTTACCTAAATTGCCCTGTTCCCTCCTGCCCCTCCAAGCACTACCGGTACGTGAGACCGACCCTCGAAACGCTATCAGCTCCTCAGGAAAAGCAACGACGATATCGTCATCGCTACGTGGGGCTGAGACTCTGCCGGCCCGGACCCCGGCGGCCGCAGCTCCTGCAGCCCATTCGGCAAGCTTCCAGCGAGCTGCAGCACGAGCCGCGTAACAGAAACACCATGCTGCGGGTTTCAGTTTTGGAAGAAAACCTGTTCCAGGGGAAAATTCCCAATTAGCTATAGATTTTAATTACTGCGAAGGGGTTGAGCATGATCCTTGGCTGGGGGCGAAGAGGATCAGCGGAGGATGTCCTTCTCACATTGTGTGAGCACTTGTCTCACTGCCTGTTTTAGACATAATTTYGGAAGTGTTTGACATCAGAAGATCTCACACTATGGCTATTACAGTTTTAAGCCCAACTTTGTTTAAATTCAGTCCCCTGTTTAAACTTGGCTGCTGCTGCCACCACTACCTTTTCTCTATGCAGAGGCCAGAAAAGAACTCAGCAGCTTAAATCTTATTTATGCACTAAAATGAAGGCATAAGTAGGATTTATGCAGTGCTTAATCCCCGTGCTAGCCTTCTGCACAGAAGCAAGCTGTACTCAGAAGAGATTTTAGGACAAAGGAGAGTCTTAAGCTTACAGCTTTTTTGACAAGTTCCTCCATGACTCCTGTTTCTTCAGCCTTGAAAGCTCTTCCTTGCAAGTGACAGAGAGACACAGAGAGAGAAAGAAACTAAGGTCCCGACCCCACAGTTTTTATCTGAACAAAACTAGGTGTTCCCGTAGGTTATTTCAAGCCTCCAGAGAACTTCACTGATGTTCTCAGAGGAAGCCGGTGCCAGTGTCCCAGGCCATCATGCTGGTTTCTTCAGTACAGGAAACTGGTGCAGACTCTCCTTCAGAAGTGTTTCTACATGTACCCTTCTCCGAGAGTGCTTTGCTATTGTATCATCGCATACCGCCTTGTTAGTGTATTCATTTTCACTAAGTATATTTCTCSATTTGTTTAGTGTGCACATCCCTGAAGGATTTATATTAATGAAGTCACAGTAAATGAGATCCAGGTCTCCTGCTGCATTTCTTTGTTTCCAAGAATAGCAACACTAAGCGCAGAAWCATTGTAGAGAGGAAACAGGCTTTGCCTACTGGCAAGCAACGGCAGCAGTTTACCATAAGATTAAAACAAAAACAAACAAACAAAGCATGAAAGGGTTTTGTAAAGTAGGGTTTTTCACATGGGTATTTTCAGACTGAATTGACTTGRTTTGCAGTTCTTCTGTACGATAAGCAGAAAATTCTCAGTCTCCTTTGMATCCTACAAACAGAGTAAAACTCCTTTCCCACCTTCAACGAGGCAGGCAGAACGCTCTGCTAGGAAGTTAAGYATATCACACTTCTACTGCACTAATGACCCGTCTTGGATTAGCGGCTTGATTTGAACTTCTTCACAATAGCGCCAAAAGGCTCCAACCAACTAGCTCATTTATGCTTGGTGCTGTGGAGGCACTTAGGAACAGACAACCCAGAGACAGACARGGACCAAGACTGAACAGACACGGGGAAGAAGGGTGATAAAGATGAGAGGAGCTGYCTGAAGCCACCAAGCAACCTGGAAACATGTACAGAAATCAGCTCTCACACTGGCCTTATTCTCCAACCTAACCCACTGCACCATGCTACCTTTCCTGCCTAGCAAGACTTGCTTACTACTTTGAAGTCTTTGTGCTATCACTAGAGTAATTTCTCTGTTTTTTGGGGGGAATTGCGTAAAAAGAATTAAAAATGTAAAATCAGCTCCAAGGTTAACTCATAATCAAACACTCCTTCCTCCAAAACACTTTAAACAGTTGGAATAACCAAAAATAATTTACACATACAGTCTAAGAAAAAGCTTTTTGATAWGTAGAGCCTGTAATTATAAAATGTATGAGTTTTCTACATCAGCAAAGCAGCACAAAGGTATGTTCTATCTCAGTCCACTCYTGTGAAAACTGATGCAACTCATCTRCTTTCTGTAGTGCAAGACTTGACAATGTACTAGGTTATAGGAAATCTTAATGAAAAGATTTACCATCTGTGCTTCCTAGCTTGACTCATGCTGACATAAGATACATTTGGAGAGATAGTTCAATTCCAATACTGTGACTTTGGGAACAGATAAGAAAAGGCATTATTAAGAGCAGTGATGATGATAACAAAGGGGAAACCAAATCTCTTGTGTAACAGTTTGCAATAAGGCTCTCAATATTTTGTATTTATTTTAAATACAAATGCATCAATTTGGCTCAGGTTTACCCTAAAGAAAAKAATTCCTTCAATCCTGTGATTTGAAGTGTAATATCCTCTTAGAGTCATCTATAAAAAGAAAACAGTAATTAAAAGAAAAAGATCATGTGCAAGACAGCGTTGCAGTCTAGAACTTGTGCCTAAGTGAAAAAAGCATCAGCAGCAATGGTCTTATCGTATTTGTCCTGTGTAATCCCTTCATAGCCTTCCCCTGGCACACAGTGCAAACTGTACATAAAAAGAGATTTTCCTACACCTGTAAACATAACAGATGCTGTTTGGAAGGACTGGGTTTTGCTTGATTAGAGGACACAAAGATYATATTCTACAGTGGTGTTGCAACAAAATTAAATTAAAGACAGTGTTACCTTTAAGTGCAGTTCTGCTCCTAACAGAGGTAGCACTGCCTGGTCCCAGGATTTGTCCTCTCCTCACTGCTCTCCAGCCAAGAGGTGCTCAGGGTCCAGTGGGAAGCTGCTGCTCAGCCCGCCAGCCTGCTCTGGGCACGAGGCAGCTCCCTGGCCTGCTTTCTCCACCAGGTCCAGTGACTAGTCATCACCACTGCTGCCAGCCAAACTAAGCCCCACGTCCTCTCACTCCTTATCTGAAAAGTGCCTCCTCATRATAAGGGTACAGGGACATTGGCTCCAAAGGGTCTGCACTGGTGGAACCCTCCATGAGGACACGGAGTGAGGAGTAAATGCAGTAAAATCTTGTTTTAATGCTAAAGCCATGACGTTTGGTTCTCAATACCCACAGMGAGCTCACCTATTGAAAAAGAAGGTGCAATTTTTTTCCAAGATCATTTTTCAGAGCACAGCAACACTGTCAAGGAAAGCAAAATGACAGAAAAAAACACCAGACTTTTTTTTAGTGTTCTCTTACCTGTGTCCACTACAGTATCTGCTCAGYTGCTGAAAGTCTCAGATGGGAGATGAGTTACCCAACTGGTTCGTCAAGTTCAGGTTGTACCATTTGCAGGAACAGGGAATATCATTACTATTGYTTGGTTTTACAGGGAACAGAGCTAGGGGTAATTCCAGAAAAGATCCCGGTGTGGTGATCTGCAATCTGTTATCAGAGCCCCAAGAATCAAGCACCAAACATTTCAGAGGCACTTGAAGAATAAGATTCAAAGTGTGGAAGCCACATATGCACCAAGGGCAACCTCAGATGGGAATTCACTGTACTTAAATGTTTCCTAGAGCCAGCAGTGGCGCTGGTAGAGGACAGATAGAAAATGCACTCCAGCTCCTGATTACAATCAGGTTAATGCACAGGCRCTGTTACAAGAGAGTGCAGCATCTCTGCAGGGTTTTGCTTAAGGGGCCTGGACTGAGCCAGCAGAGAGGTACCTGGCTATTCCTTAGAAGCCACCAATATCTACCACTCGCGCTTTGGCAGCRATATGGTCTTAGTCCTCGCACGCTTGCAAAGGTGTTGGAGTAAGCTTGAAACATGATCCATTTTCTCATATTTCAAACAGCATCTGCAGACAAAATATTCACTTACAATGGGGGTTTCTTCACCGGCACAGTGGGATAATGCAGTACAACCAGGAAACCTACGGATTGCTGACACAAGGCTTTCACATACGACACTGAAAGGTAGGAATTTGACTAGATTTATTTCCCTGTGTTTTTCTAGATCTGGCTGACCTACTTTTATTTCTGAAAGAACTGGCATCATTGTTCAAACAAACCTGGAAAGCAAATGTCTAATCTCACTGCATACAAGAAGGGGACTGAATATCCATTTTAGTGTTGCCAAGAATTAGAAATAAAAYCAGAAATCCATAAAAATACACATTTATGGAAAGACACTATAGATGAGTTCTTTCCAGTCATTTTACAGAGTTTTAAGTCCAAGTTTGCCCATTATAAAATAATGGAGCATAGTATGCATTTATCCGTCAGCAAACTTTCCCCTTTTGATTATACGCCAGTAAAACAAACTGGCATTCCCCAAGGAAGGAAAGCAGGACTCTCTTCCTGGCTGAGCAACCAAAACGCACACCTGGCAGGCCGCGGAGTAAGAACGGCTGATGATAACCGAAACCAAGTCACGCGGCCCAGGGCTGTACCAGAGGAGGTCACGAGGCTGTGCCTGTCCTTGCTTTACGCCCTCAGGTCCTGCTCCGGGGCCCTCGGAGCCGGCAACCGCGACCGCCCGGCCTGTGCAAACGCACCCTGTGAGCCCTCCCTCCGGTGAGACGGGGGCAGCGGGGCTTCTCTCGGAGCGCTGCAGACAAGCCACTACGGACRCCTTACCTGATGCTTTTTGTTTGTTTTTCTCACTGGGAATAAACGCCGTCCCTAAGAGCAGCACAAATCCGTACGACGCACAACACTCAGACCAGGGCGGGAGTCCGGCTCGCTTCCACGCRAAAGAAACGTGAAAGACAAACTGTCTGCGGAGCTCAGACACAGCCTCGGACTGAACCCACACATCTCCCGGGTTATTACAGGCGCGTACAGAACCTGTAGAATTATTTGGACTGTTCTTATTGCAACTGTGAATTTTCCAGACCCGCAGGCACCCCGCGGCGTATATGGTTGGCGCTGTACTCGTCTGCAGGCTCCAGACAACTGAAGACTGACTGGGAAAACACCCACTGCCTTTCACGTTACGCCTTTTTTCCCCCCTCAGTGTTGCCAGTGAGGAGAGTGAGGTTTYTCTTTGCTTTAAAAGCAGAAGGTTTTGTCCAGCACGCTCAATGCCAGGTGAAGGAGGAGGAGAGCTGTCTGGAGTTTCCCCGTTGGGGAAAGCACACCTCCCGCAGCCGCCTGGCTCACCGCGCCCCCGGCAGCGCCGGCCGGCCCGGCCCGGCTCGGCCAGCACGGCTCGGCTCGGCTCGGCCGGCACGGCTTGGCTCGGCGCGCTGGCGATCCCAGCGCCCGCGCCCTGCGGGCGCAAAGCGAACACAGACACCTGCAGTTCGGTCCCGCGTTGCTTCAGGGACGGGGAAGGGCAGCCAGARGTTTGGGGGGCTCTCAAGGTTTGGTCTTAGTAAACACGAGCACTCACCCTGCTCCAGGGATGCGCAGCTCTTAAGCGTGTGTTTAACCCTAGGCAGGTTAAGAATTCAGTCGAGTAGGAATACTTTTCCTTATAGTTAAACACAGACTTTGTTGCGTTGAGGAATTTAAAAGGTGCAACGAATTATGTGCAAAAGATCAAATTGCAATCAAATTGCAGGGAGAAAACTTTGTATTTGACAAAGGAAAAACAGGTCTGAAGAGAGGTCAAGAGTGATTTTACCACTGTATTTCTGTGTGTCCAAGATACAGTTTCAAACTGTGAAAACAGAAGTCTTCAAAAAACAAACCCTTTATTTTAATCTGAACCACAGGATTCAGCATGACTGTCTTCTCTTGCAGTTTGGCCTGTACAATCCATCACATTCTAGATTAATCAAAAGCAGCATCATATCGATGTGTTTCTTAATAACAGGCAACTGGGTCTATTAAAAACATTATTAAACATATTGCCTGCAGCATCTTCAGGAAGAATACATATTTTTCRCAACTAAAACAGAGTTTTATAGCTCTTATTCTAATTTTACTGTAGCTGCAAAGCAACCCACCTAAACTGAAAAACTCACCGTAACAACCCTGAAGCACAAAGAGAAGTCTGAACAGATACTGGATGCAAAATTCAACTTACTATGGAAAGGATTAGCATGTTCTTTGWGCAAATGCAAAAGCTTTATAAAATCAGTGAGCCTAAACTACGAACTGAGCCCAAGCTCTGCTTATAATAAGAGAGTATTCATTTATTCTATTCCACTGAAAATACATCCAAACTAAATTGTATTCCAAATTAGTGTTTCATTATTCATGGTATATATAGAAAACTATCTTAGAAAAATAACACAAAACAAAGCTTCRCACTTTTTAATTCCAGCTATTATACTTCCCACTGTCAGCTCAGGCTTTTTTTCTTTTTAATTTGTCTGATGCTTGTGCAAAACTCCCTACTAAGTCTGCCACTGAAGAAAGTGTTCAAGAAGATAATTAAACCTAGAAACTGTCGAGAGTTACTAGAAATCACTACTTAGATGACTGGCGATCCTGTACTCAGGTGCCATCACACTCTGATATCATATCATGCCATTTCTGCAGTGAGCTGGCAAGACAGCGACGCTCACGAACACAGCCTGGTGTAAAATAAGGAAAATGCCAGCGCCTGAAGCAACYTCCCGGCGCGCCTGCGAGCGGCGGCTGGACATCTTGCACTTCCCCAGCCGCCGTCTGCTTTCGAGAGGCTTCGCGGAGCGGCACTTTGAAGGCGAGCGTGGAGGTCRGATTTTAGCTTTTACACAGCACCAGACTACTAGAAATTACCTATTTTGATACATACCCTGGAAAACAACCTAACGATACCCAGCATGGAGCAAACACGACAGTGCTCATCCTGGACAGCACGGATGTCTGAACGGGCAGAGATCCCCCCGAGTTAAAACSTGGGGTTACTGCAGTTGGAGCAAAACGACGGGCCCCCGCGCTCTGGGGCCAGGCAGCGGCTTCGGCGGCAGCAGGGCGCCGGGAGAGACAGGCACGGGAAACCCGCAGCCAGCAGCTACACCGACCACGCTCCCGCCTCGCTGCCAGGCCTGCTTCAGCGTTTCCRGATTGCAGCCACACCACTTTGCAGCAGTGCAATTCCCAAAGCTTCAGGAATTGACGTTTGTTTGACCTACGGACAGGTGGTTACCTTCAGCTTTACAATGYAGAAATGGCAAGTCCATGATACATTTTTATAGAAGTTGGTGATTGAAACATAAAAATAAAAGAGATTGAGCTTAAACAGCCTGTCACAGTGTGTACGAGGGGGTGGTGGTTGTGATAAATAGCCAGACAACATATTGTAGGTTCTCACTAGAYCAAAGTAGGATAAATCCATAAATTTAGAAAAAAAAAATCTGCTATAACACAAACCCCAAAATGCAGCAATTTCTCATTTTCAAGAATGGCACTGTTGAATAATAAATGATTTACAGTCACCCAGRGGAATTTCTTCAGACTTATGGCAATTATGGGTGTAAATTTTACAGGACTCAGACAGGGAGCACCCGTTAGCGCCAGTCAGAAGATGGCAGCTTTGCAAGAACGTGGTTTTGGCCACCGTGTCCTGTCATGCCACTACTCAGGTTTTTCAGTCAGGGAGGCACCATCAAGTGAACAGTACGCGAGCACAAGCTCATCAGCAAGCTCACAGCAATTTGCAAACAATTACCTTTTGGGCGTAGACACAGAAGATGTGTGAACGGAACTGGAGTTGAATTTAAGTCTCCTGAGACTTAGACCACAGAGACACGCACATGGTTGAAATCGCTGCAGCTGATTAAGCTTTTGCCACTCCTCGCCATTGCTATCTCCACAGCCTGTCCAGAGGAGTGGAAAAAGAGTTCCCCAAACCCCGCCAGCCTGCCCACCTTTCAGCCAGCCTCTACAAAGTGCAGTCACAGCAGGGACAGGCACAGGTTTTAACTGMGGTAGTGCTTTTCGCATTAAGACAGTAACAGTCCTCTGCTGGAAGATAAAACTTCCAAGACATTGTGCTGTGATCCACAACACACAGGTGACTACGGTCCATAGACCACTAACACCCTACAGAGCTCAGCCCTACAGTCTTGTTTCCCACGTATCATCGCTGGAAGAATATGAGCAGATAGGAAAACACTTGTAGACAGCATTAGGCATCCTAGAACCTAAAGATTTTTTGTCAGAAAGATGAAGTTAGCCCGCTCAGCTGGAGCAGACAGACTACAACACTGTTTCCAGATCGACCACTCTTCTTTGGAGTCAGTGGAAATACTCCAATCAAGCACCCTTCTTTGAGAAAGGATGGCATCTGTAGTGTGTACTTGCTGTGCAGAGCTGCTCCGCTCACTCTTCCCGTGCAGACAAGTCCTGAACTACGTCGCTTGCCAGGCCGGTTTAAGCGCCACCGGCCCACATCCAAAAGCTTGTTGCCAGCCTGATATATTGCACCATTACAAGTAACTGCACAGCTGTGTGCTGAGCAGGGTCACAGATTTAAGAAAATAAGCCAGGTTAAGAGAGAAAAAGGTTATTTTTCAGCAGGATGAGTTCTCTGTCCTGTTCTATAACACGGTTAAACACCTGTGCTGGCACAATGCAGAAAGCAGCATCAAGGCTTTTGCCATSAAGATGTTGATCTGCAAACCTCATCAGCAACGACCCGGCATGTTTAACAAAAATGGGCTTATTTCTTATTAAAGAATCCAAAACAGCACTACCTATCACTATCATTTAAATCAGTCAGCTTGAAGAGTAATCACTATACCAYGCAAGGGAGATCCAAAGGCAGGTGTGAAGATGCTCAGTTGTCAGCAAGTTCAGGAGTGGCACATGAGCAACAGGGAGAGGGCAAAAGACGAGGAAGAAGGTTTGAGGAGTAAAATGTTTGCAGAGATGGAGGAAAAAAATCAAGACAAAAAAGATAAATAGAGAAAAAAAAAAACAGGAAAGAAGGGGTTCAACCATCATCCTATTTCTGTGCACTCCCGCTTATCCTGAAGATTTTTATTCCATCTTGTCTAATTTTATGTTGCTAGAATGCCATGTTCCTCCCTGTTTGGCAGCCTAGCAAGTGTGTGGCATGTTTTAGAGACCTTCATCATCACTTTTGTTTGCAGATTGTCTCATCAGCAAATTTACCTTTTTTAAATATATTTTTTCAGATTGTATGGCTTACTTATTTTTAAAGATTTGCCCAGGGAAGCATCACAGTTTTATCAGGCCCTGTATCCCAAATCCTTCCCTTCTCAGAGAGGGCTCCAGCTCTTAGCTCAGCAAGGCACCATCTTCCTCTTTCCTTTTTATAGTTAGGAAGATTTTTTTAAAGGTCTTCCTCTTGCCATCACCACATGTGGCCCCTATGTGAACAACAATAGCAAAGGATAAGCAAGAAAAAGCAGGTGGAGAAAAAAGGAAGAGAACGGGTAACATAAATGTCAACTTTTGAGGAGTACAATCAGCACTGGTCCGTGAAAACTGAGCTCTAGGCACATAAAACAAACAGATCCCAGGATCAACTGCAAAACGCACAAGACATCAGCGCTATATTTAAGCAGGTGGTTAAAACTGTGCCAAGCTTCCTGCTCCACCAGAAGATGGACTGTGTTTCTCCGCACTATACTGCAGGCGCAGAGTTTCGACACATTTTAACTTGGACTTGTGCACCCACCACATATCAAACGCCTGTCACAACAACAGTACTTTGTGAGAAACATGAGCATTTTAATGTGGTATGCTTCTGAAGACTTCAGTTCAGCCCTAGCTCAGAGTAAGTACRTCCTGTTTCCACTTCCAGCTGGCATTTTTCCTCAAGAAACATGCAAATAAGGCCACAAAAGATAAAGTAAAAGCAGCAGGAAAACAGAAAATCCTATTCTTCAGGAATTGCCATGTTTCTTTAAGTGATTTTATATCCCTAATTATCCTTCTATCTGCATTAATGAATGCCCACCACTTTAATAGTCCCACACGAAAACAGCTCATAAAACACATCTGATGAGAATAATTTGGGATTTGGAGCCTGTTTGGGGTCAAACTGGCACATAGGCACAGTGCTTAACCGCTTCCCCCCATGGCTTTGCAATGTCTGGAGCAAAGGGAGGTGGTTTCTTCATGATGCACATGTACTTTTTTCAGTAAGCATTTGTCCTCAAGCTTTCTTTGTTCATTAAACTTAATTCAGCTCTTCCCTAACCATTGCTATGTATATTATTTATTTACCTGTCTCTCATATYCCCTGGGCTTGCTTCTTTAAAAATCCTGCAAGCTTCTCGTAATTGCTCTCCAGGCTACAGGAAACACAGTCATGTTTTGGTTTCTTTACCTGTAACATACTTCCTACTGTAATGCCAAAATGTATATTGGGTGATYTGGGGTCATGTGTCATCAACAGCTCTCTCTCATTTGACTGCCTTATGTCCTAACTACGGACACACAGCGCTTCCCTTGGGGTCATGTACTTATCGTCAGCAGTTAATGCAATAACTAAAGACACAGWGTGACAACTGGAGAAAGGATGGACGCAAGTAGGAGGGTTGCCAGTGAAGACTCACCAAGCAACCTTACTCCTGCTTGTGCCCTGCGACTTCTAGCTGTGGTGGTGCACAGGAACAAGCTTACCCCTCGCAGAGCGAAAGCTCCGGCTCCCACAGGGCAACGCAGCACCTGCAAGGGCCAGTGCAGCACCCAGGCTCTATAAACACAAATAAATGGCATTTCACAAGTGACTGCTGCCACAGGACTGTCACTTGCTCTGTACAAATGGCGAGCCATGGTGCACACCTTTGCAATGTGAGCTCAAAGCACAGGCTACATCRCAGCAACCCTCACAGCCCTCTCTGCAGTGCTCCTATCCGTTCCTCACAGGCAGCCCTAAGAGCTCAAGCCACYCCTCCTGGCACACGGAAATACTAGAAAGTCTAGATGCTAAATATACCAACAAGCTGACTTCATAAGGCCAATTTCTGAGGTAGTAACAGCAACCTCATATATCCAGCCTGCTAATCCAAAAGCTATAAACAACGCACAGAACAGTAGTAGTCTGCGGGGGAAAAAGTCCCAGAGGATTTCCCTTAAGATATAGCTCTCTCCTTACCACTCCAGCAGGCTCCTACATTCAGTAAGAGCTCACTCTGGATGTAAACCACACACATACATGAAGGAGATGAATCTGGAAACTCCTGGCTAAGCAGTGTGTTACCAGATCCACATTGCTTCTTAAGTCCAGAGTCATACACAAGAAGTAGACCATTAGTTCAGCAAAAGCACTCAAACTACTCCTCTCCCTCAAATCTTTATCTGTAACTTATTTGATAATATCCTACAGTAATTTCATTTCTTAGCTTGTATGGTAAAAAAAAAATCTTYGTTGTTGCAACACTTTGAATAACCCAAGTGAGGGCAAGACAATACCTTTTTTTTTTTGAGGAATTTCTCTTTTTAAGCAAAAACCACTCACCCTTCTGCCCTAAATTACTCGGAAAACATTAAACTGCAAAACTAAACACTTAAGAGYTGGGAAAATGCTCACAATATCCATTGTCTGTAGATGTTTAATTTGATCCCCTTAACTAYAGGTATTGTGATACATTTTCAGTGCACAGGATGCTGCTGTTGTGGGGAAGACTCAGACTTGTAGAATCAAAGGAGTTATTCTCTATTGTCTCATTTTTTTCARTGATAGTTAAGAAAAGGATTACAAGTATGGCTCATCTCCCCTTCAACAGAAACTTATATTTTTCATCAATGGAGATGATACAAACCGATGATTGTTGTCTAAAGCAGTCAGAAATCCCACTGCCTGAATTTCTCGTAGGAAAGCACTGTCCCCTTAGCTTTAAGTTTTGTTTTTGTAAACAAAAACCATCATGGTGAGACCAGTTCATACTGAGATACAAGAGCATACATAGATACATCATCGTCAAATACTACTTACTTACAATACCAAATAGATGTCTCTGTCACTTAAATCAACCAATCAATCCAATGTCACATTGCTGTGTAACATGGTTTCAAGCAGGCCCTTTCTCACCTGACTCCAGGAGTTGCAATGCTTCTGGGCGTCGGTTAGCAGAGGGAGACAGAGCTGGGCTGTCAAAAGGGATGTCCTCACCTGCATCTACCAGCATGTGCGGTCCACCCCTCCCACCCCCCCAGCAGGACGCTCAGGTTCTGGAAATAGGCCTAACTCCTTCCAAGCGAATAGACATGTGCAGAAGCAGTTGTTATTTTAGCTCTGGGTCTCTCTGGTGCAGCCTAAGGAACAGGCTTCAGATTTTACCTGTTCCATAATACGTAACTTCAAGACCATAACTAGTAGATTATTGTCCCTCCTCCCTAGCAATTGATATACCACCTCGTAAGTCCTACTGAATTCTAAGCCTTGTAAGACGTTGGCAATGAGTTTATCTCCTTAGCATGTGATTTTCAGTACGAAAGTCTTCTATTTTGATTCAGTTCCTGAGTTATTCCTTTTCTACACATAGTGGCTTCAACACTCTTTACTGTAAAGAAAAAAGACTTCTGAAAACCCAATGTACAATTTCCCTTGTGAACAAATTAAATGCACTGTTCAACCTATGAACAACTTGATGGCACTGAAATTCCCAGGACACCAACCTATCTATAGCTGCTTGTGCAAATGTACCAATACTTCCAGATTTGCTCAAAGCACCCAGACTATTATAACTCAATACCACAGGCAACTTCAATGTGTTGAAAATTAAAATTTCCTGAGATCGCCTTGGAGCTTCTGTAAAATCTGAGTCAATACTAGGCTTTTTATCAAAGCAAAAATGTGCTGCTCAAAGTGGAGTGTGAAATTAATAATGCATGCATGAGGCCAATATGCAACATTTAATTATTCTTACCCGATTCAGAAGTCAGCTTGTAGTCGCGTTCACCAGTTTCACACTGAACATTGCCATCTTCAACTTGGGATCTGCCTGCAACTTCTTCAGCACTATAAGTGGGACACATTGTATTTTCCAATTTAACCTCTTCTTGCAAGTTTTAGACCACTGTGGCACAGCATTTTATAGAGCAAATGGCAACTTCTTATAACACAATGTAAAAGTCTTTTAACAGATTCTTGCCTAACTGAGATGCTAGGATAAAGGGTTATTCCTTTTCAGAAATATGCACTAACTGCAGATYCTGTAAAATTTCTTCTACCTGAACAGTGAACTGAAAAACTCTCAGGTCTGCATAGCATCTTCCTGAAATATAGGAAAGTTATTTGAAGTTTGCAAGGCAGAACTGGTCCACCTGACAGAAAAAATGTAGGGACTTGGAAATAAGAATTTCCAAAGAGAAGGCTTTTTTGAAATGTACTATCAGTCAAAAATAAATCAACATTCCAGTCCAGGTCCTAGGCTCATTTAAACTGATGAAGTTAATATAATTCATTCGAGGTGAGCATTTGTTGTTTGAATTTTGAGCCACTTTGACAAGATACATCTAAGTAACAGTCTTTTCTACTGTTCATGCTAGCAGCAATTCTAAGGAGGCTAAGTTTAGTTTGCTGCATTTAAGCAAGACATCTCTGTAAGCTGGCTACAGCTCCCCAAGCCCTCTATTTCAGAGGCACCAAACAGAATTCCTCCTCTGTTCTAACCCCTTGTGACCATGGATCACACAGCACCAGCGACGGCAGCCAGCGACTGCTTTCTGAAAAGTCTGTTTTATCACTATTTCAGTTTATAGCGAAATGTAATCACTCAGCTCCGTGAAGCTTCCCTGGGCCGGCAGAGTGCCCAGCCACGCGGAAACACAGACTGAAGTGCAAGCCAGCGAAGAACCTCGCTGCGCCCCGTACGACGGGAGCAGAGAAAAGGAGAAATGGGAGGTACGTGAAAAGGGAAGGTGCTTGTTTACAGGATATGCAGTCACTTATATTTAGCAGCTAATGTTCCATGCTGCTACTGAAAGACAGCAAGGGAAGTAAAGCTGATGTCGGATAGGTTAACCACAAACTTTAATCTAGTTTCAATATTGCTGAGCAGCTGTTTCTGAGAAACTATGCTAGGATGCAAAATAGGCAAGAAAACACCTGATCTTTTGTTACCTCATCACCAAAGAACAAGAAACTAATACTGCTGCATTTCATACTAAAAGGTAAAAAAAAATTTCTATTCACGCCTTGGAGCTCACTTTGTGCACTGATAAATGCTTTTTAAACTGTTAGTTTGACTATCTTTTCTAGAACAAACCAAATACATGAAGAAAGATACAGCTCCAGAGATGCACTGAAAACAATGCAACATTTCTTTCAGAATAAAACAATACTTTTAGCTTTATCATTTGACATAAGCACTTTTCCATTAACAGATCAAATGCTGGAAATTCAGTGTTCTGTACAAGAAGCAYGAGATCTCCTTCCTTTCTTAAATCATTCAAAAAGATCCTAATTAAGATGACAYTTCTACACTCCTCTTGCAAGATGCTCAGTTACATGTGCTTGTGAGTGGCACTGACTGATTTCCTGGAACATGGTGGGAGCAACGAATTATCTTAGACACAAGGAAGATTTCTTTCTATTTCATGTTGCTCTCAGACAGATATGCCAGACACATCTCTGGGTTCATAAAAATGTATTTGTATAAAGGATTACTCTGAGTTGACATTATACTTTCAAAAAACTGTGAATTCAACTAAAAACCCATGCAATGTTCGGACAAAGTGCTGGAGGTTTTGTAGTACATTTGTCTGACCTTGACAAATACAACAGCCAAAATACCACAACCCTCCCCCTGCTTTTGCAGATATTTGTGGGTGCAAATACAGGCATGTAGACATTTACTAGATCTGCAAATTTTAGTTATAGACAGAAACGATGGTATAAGAAGTAAAGGATAAAACTTAAGAAAGCTTAGAAATTAGCCCTTTTGGAGTCAAATACCTGTAAAGTTCATTTTAACTGTTGCTCATAACAGTCCCAATACTGCCGAGGTTTCTACATATRCTTTATCTTGTCCTGTTAACAACGGTAGAGATATTCCACTTTGAGTAAAGTTAAGCATACACGTTGGCCTTTGCAGGATCTTCCGCTTGCTATACTAAAGACAAGCCCCCTTTCCCCTGCGTCCCCTCTGAACTATTCACAGTTCTCAGTTGTAACTTTACATTCAACTGGTCATTTAAATAATATTCTGGTCTCATCAACAAAGAATAAGAACAACCAAAATGAGACAGACTACAAATTCACGCAATGACCACCTCGACGCTGGCAGTAATCAAACCCAGGTGCTCTTCTGAAGAGCAGCACTGGTTTAGAGTAGACATCTACTGACRCTTTCCCAGAGCATTCTCCCAGGCTCCACCGACTGCAGGTCAGGGACCACGAGGCGAGGTGCACGCCTATCAGACTAAACGGGTTGGAGGTGGCAAAACAGATCTGGGAGCTCAAGGAACCCCGCTTATCTTAGCTGACTGCAGTTTTGGAATGCCTGTTTATCATCATGTCAGCTGGACCGTTTTTAACATCTTCCTTTGTAATCGTACATAAAAGAAGGCAACCTACTTTCTTGATGTGGCAGGACATGTGAGTTAACCAGGATACAAGCAAGTCTGAAGTGATTATTTAACGTATTCYTAAAAGACATGCACTCATTTCCAAACAACAGCAGAGCTCCAGGATCTACAACGGGCTCACATTAGTTTTCCAGACAGAGTTTAAGTTGCTGGCTTTAACCTATAAAAGCTCCGACGACTTGGGGTTTTGTTATCTAGTGCACATTCCCCAGTGCCCACTGGAAACTGTGCTGGCCAAGAACTTGCTCCATGAGAATCAGGACCCAGCTGCCTTTTGGTGCCCTCAGGTGTTATTGCTCCAGGCAGATTACATATCTATCTATATATATATATGTATATATATATATTAACCTTTTTCTTTTTTTAAATCTGTGGCAGCAGATGAACTGAGGGGTATAAAACAATTAGAGGTGTATTTTGACATAGTTCTTTATAAGAAAAAATAAAATGTTGATGAAAAATGTTTGCTAAAGTATTTTTTCTCTGTTAATAAAACTAGAAAAATTAAAAGACTTATTCCCTCTGCTTTAGTTCACTATTCTTCCTTCCCAGTTCTCTCTTGGCAACAAAGAAAAAAGGACAAAGCAAGGGGAGAAATAAAAATTGGAAAAAAATACAGCAGGATTACAAAAAGTGAATTTTCAAGGCAAGCACATTCTAAATTGCTACAATTGGAGAGAAGCTAGGAGGAGGGAATTACGTACACTGAAAAGAATTCCTTTTCATAACCTATACAATAAGAATTACATTGTAAGAAACATTTTTCACACTAATTGCTTAAAAGGGGGTGGAAAGTGCATGAAATTTTAACAGTAGCTGTTAAAATACACAGCTTCTATTTTTTAGTATCACAAACTTCAAGTATATGATTTATTAAATCAGTATTTTAACAAACCACCCATATCCTTTTCTGTAGGCATGAGAAATACTCACTTATGCAGATCACTAATTTTCAATAATCCTAACTGAAACTCTGGCTGTATGGAGCAGCTGTTTCTTTCTACCAATATCAGAAAATGCAGAATGCTGAAGAGGAAACAAAAGTTAAACCAAAGCATTTAAAAACCACAGTACTGTTACAGATTTTATTTCATTTTTATCAGTACTACATGCTTGCTTCCACAAAAAAAAGACATTCCTTTTTTTTTTTTTTTTTTTAATAAACCCCCCCCCCAAAAATCAAAAAACAAAAATCTATGTTAAATGTTGACCTAAAGCTTACGGTGTCTTGGAGATCTGGCTCAGGAGTGAACTGCATGAATTTTTATTTAAACAGACAAGCACTTTAGTCTGAAAATAAGACAAATACAAGTGAACAGGAAAATTAAATTACAAATTCAGTTCATACAAATATCTCTTATTCTATGCACTAAATCCTGTGAATTAGCTCAGATCTTTTAAAAATTATTAAAATACTTATGAAACATTATTTACAAATTATATAAATAAATCCTAGGTCACTTTTAAATTAACCAACAAAAAAGTCACCTTTTTGTACTGTGTGTACTAAAAATGTTCTTGTTTATTGATCATAACCCAGTTTGCAGTATAAAACATTTGTTCACTTACATTAAAATGGGTTCAAATAGAAGGAAGGTGTTGGCTTCAAAAGGAAACAAAACAATATTATAAATGCATAAAATCAATGAGGCTTCTTAATGTTCTTTTTTGCACAGTTGGCAGTCATTTTTAGAAGCCCCTTCTACAGTATTTGTCTTGCGAACAGGTCATCTCAAAGTAGCAGAGACAAAGTTTCAGCAAAGGAAAATATTCAGTACATTGCTCACACTTCACACAGACCTTTTACCAGGAGGGGAAGGACAGAGAACGGAATGTCAGTGGCCAGCACAAGCCTTTACAACATTTAACTTAAAGGCAGCATTTATAGAACTAATCACAGACTATACACATCCTGCACTGAACAGCAATYAAAAGGACTGAAAAATATACATTTAGGAAAACAAGAGACTGATGATTTTCCATTACCTTTGATAAAATTAATGCTTTTCTCCTTGTCTTCTGTTTTAAAACCAGCATCAACACCACCAACAACTACAACTACCTTTTCCTTTAACATAATATATGCCAGATAACTACTGTACGTGATAAATGTACAATAAAAGGAGAGAAACCACTGAATTTCCTATGCAGACACATGAAAATATAAAGCCATACAGATTCCAAAGTGCCATGAATACCAAATTCAAGTGATGATGTTTATAGCATGTACAAAAGAAACTAAATGGGACTTGCTCTATGGATTGCCGAGCCCTTCAGCTGTATCTTCAGTTTCCCCTTTGGCTGCTTTGGTGAGAATTTCCATCCATTTCATCTGCAGTTCTTCATTTTCTGCACTGAAATATAGAGTCTGCTGGGACTGGCAAAGCTTAAAAACATGTTTCACTTCAAACTTCTCACCAGAACCTGGTAAACTGACTTCATATCCAGGCAAAGGAATCGGACGTGGGCTCCGTCCATCCTAAAAGAAGAAATAGCAAATGTAAAAATCCAGCAAATCACATTTGAACGGCAGGAGTGAGGGGACACTGATACCATCATGGGCTGATACCCCTGCCCACGTGGCAAACAAAATGGGAATTCAGCAGCTACGGTATAACAGTTCACAAGTCTCAGTGCCTTCTTGTGCCTTCTCGCTTCCGTGACAAGGGTCGGCACGACTGATAGCACAGACCAGCCCGGCGACCTCYGCGGCGTGCACKCGTGCGTGCACACACACRCAGGCACACACTTAAATAAGCACCTGAACGCACTTACAGAGGAAGCCTACGTTCTGCTCCAAGKTCAGTGATGCAGCTTAGAAAACAGGTAACAGACATACTGACTGTTTAACATACATAAAACAAGAAAATAAAATGATTTATCAGCGCTTTATTCCTCTTCCCTTTAGCAGTAAGGATCTAGATCCAGCAATAGCATGGCTGGGGATTTTTACGTAACTTCACAAAACTTGCATATTGTCTTTTGGTAACTTCTAAGAAACTTTCCAACAGGTACTGGCAATCAGATCCAGCTGTAGCAGTTGGATCAGCTGAAGAACAGTTGAACRTAGTCCCCTTGAACTCCATGGGATATCTGTAAGTTTGGTTAAAAGACGACAAATAAGTAGAGCTGGGCACTGAGAGCCACAAAGACAAGTACAAGGGAAGAGACTTTGAAATAAAAGAGAATTTCAGATTGGAATCAGTGAATTTTCTCAGAAGATCTTGGGTTATTTATGAACCCTTTCGGGGCTGTCAAGAAAAGTCAAAGCTCATGTTTATAGACATCCTTTAAAGGACAGATTAACTCACAGATCTAAGGAGTGCTACAGCTCTCTAACATTCACATCTTGAGCGTGAACCAACTCCGCTACGAAGCTGTAAGGCAAGGAGCACTTTGGCAGGACAAGGTGTCAGGATCAAGTAGGCAAAGAGCTAGCAACTTGTTTCAACTGAGGCCAGCTGCAAGTCCCAAAGTATTTTCCAATAGTGGGTGCCTAAACCTGAAGGCCAAGCCACACAGATGTCAAGCAGCTGGAAGGAGCTGTTGCCTTGTGTAGCAGCTACTTGAGTAGCAGCCTACTCAAGTTCAATGCCTCTGCCTAAAGTTAACACATCTGGGAAAAAGARAAAGGCATTCTTTTGCCATCTCATACTGAATGCAGATGACATAGTAGATCTGGAAGGGAACCGCAGCTCTGAGAACAACGAGAATTAAAAATATACTCTTCTAACATTTAGGTGGAAGAAATTCAAGTCTCATAACCACTTAAATCAGTATGAACACATGCACTTACCCAAGAGTCAAAAAGCACACAATCAAAAATGTCTCTACACATTTTACTGAATTAATACAGACTTTTGTATTTATTAATCTACTATTTGTTATTATTATGCAAAAAACCCAAATGCCCATCTGCTTGAAGACAGAGCATTGGTCAAGGAGATTTATAGCAATTTTGCATCAAAAACTAAGTAACCTGGTTCCTATTTCAGGTACAAGTCACCGTGTTAAGAACAGCACATAAATTTCTGGATCCTGACACCGCAGTTGCATTCACACAAACCTAGAGGCCTGGCATACACAAAAGCTAAAACTGGCACACACAGAGTTGGACACGTCAGCACTGATGCAAGCAAATATGGGACTGTGGGGCACAAAATGCACAAGAAGAGGCCTTGCAAGCTCACCCACGTCTCTTTTGCTGATCTTGTCTTCATGTTTTAGAAAAATAAACACTAAGACTTATCACACGCAAAATTGGAGCTTGCCTGTGACAGTGAAAAATGATGCCATTTGTAGTCAAGAACTGCAGCATAGCAGCAAACTGATGTTTGACTTGTACCTGTTACACTTGCACAGTATGTGCAGACACACGCAAATTAAACAGATTGCCTTTGGTCTTTCTTCCTCCCTTTTCTTAATACGATCCATTTTTCAACTTTTATGCGCCTGCCTGATCCAAAAGGAAGGGATTTAAATTATGTCTGTAAAGCTGCRCTACTAAAATACTCAGCCACTAGTAACATCACACTCCTCATCAGAAATCTTCCCCCTGTGGGAACATGAGCATCTCAGGAAATCTTGTGCCACAAAATCCTTCTTCTTGCTTGGAATATCCCAACTCAGAGGCCCTTTCTACTCAGATAAACATGACAGTTGCAAAGWTTCGGTTTCAGTTTGAGGACAGATGAAATTGGTATGACTTAYGTACATAAATAAGCCGTGAATTTTATTCTCATGCATGAAGCCTCACATGAAACTTAAACTGTGAATATCCAGGGGATTAATTTCATCCTCTTAGAACAAGTAAAAAGCACAAGAACATTTWTCTTGCCCTTGCTGTTCTGAAGGCTGAGAGCCATATTTCCATTTCTACTTGAATCCCTTCTTCAGTGTGAGAAACAGGGTGCACAGGATGAAAGCTGTCAGGGCTTTCACTGTATCAAGAGCTCCAGTTTTAGTTTGGCTTATTACTCCTTCCCAAAAGGTAGCTATTTTTCTCTTTCTTTCTTTCTTTTTTTTTCTTTTTTTTTTTTTTTAATAATCCCCTAACACTTGCACACACAACACTTTTATGGTCACATTTCATTTTGTCTGTGTTTCAAGACCTTGAATGCCATCGTTGGCAATACGCTTCCCAAAAGGTACCTCTTTTTTTTAGGCACTGAAGCGCTTCCCCACCCCCACCCCCATTTTTTTTTTCTTTCTGAAAAGGTTAAAAAAACGTTTTGCAATGGATATACTGTTTGTTAAGCAACAGCAAGCCCTGTACTTGGATGCTCCATGAAAACAATTTGCTATCATGATTTCTAAYTAGGGTAACAATTTTGCTTTTTTAGGAGATTGCCTGCATTTCTCTCTGGTGGGCTGYGTGTCTTATTCAGCAACCAGGACAAATAATTTTGTAACATATAGTTCAAATGTTAGGTCACAGAATTAAGGCAATACAATTAACTGATGCTTTTTAATTTCTGTTACACTCTCAGCAGTCATGCTTCTCCAAGGCATGCTAGATGCAATGAGGTGGTTGTACAAACAGAAAACTATGCTTGGAAAACAACATTCAAAAAATGAGTGGGTTCCTGACACTCATCTGTGAGGATGGAACTTCTGATAGAGCTTTTCTCAAAAGTCTAGTGTATATTATGTAAATCAGAACTAATATGAAAGTCAGGTTAATATTAAGGATGGGAGCTGGATTGCGCCTTCATTTTTTTCTTCAACTGGATGCAAAYTGCAGAAAGTATATGAATGGCAATGGTAGGCCCTTGAAGTAGGGGCTCATTTTTACTGTTCATAGTCTCAGCCAGCAACCGTTGATTCCTGATAGCAAATCCAGGCTTGGTTATTGAATGTAAGACAGATTAACCTTGTCTTGTACGCTTTCTTGCTGCTTTATTGGGTGATTTATCTCACACTTGAAATAGCTGAAGAAACTAACCACTAAATTTAACTGTCATAAAATTGACAATCAGTGTCAAAGGCACCCTTTCCCTCTAAAATATAGGCTTCTACTAATAGTATCAACAGAGGCTCAAGATCAAATGTGGGAGTACACAGAAAGAAAATAGCATCTGAAGYACAGAAGTTCCTCCAGCTTTCAACCCTGGCTCTTGCATGGCTTGCAGGAGGGGGACTGGACAACCAGATACCACTCTGCTGCACACTGAATACAGCTAGTTTATGTCCCACGGTTATCACCAACACTATGCTAAGACAATCAGTTGAGCATGAAGACAATTTTCCATTCTATTGCTGCTTTCTCTTAACTTCTGGTTCCAGCCATATCTTGGATGATACATGTTGCTCTTGGGCRAGGAAGGCTGGAGAACCTACAGCTCTTCCCCTCGATTCCAGCCCTCTTTTCCCAAGCTCACCTGTGTGTTAGGATGAATGAAYGTATTCAATAAAACATAAGAGGCTGAAGAATACCTGAAGTGGTTTTATCTTCATATCTGCTGCAGTCAGCACACTGCTTGTTCCTGGCCCTGACAGAACTTAGGCCAAAGACATATTCTGGTTTGGTTTGCACCGGTCTTCTGCAGAGGCGCAGTTTTCATATTACTTGACAAGTGTGCAGTGAAGTTGTTCTCTCTGCTTYGCTTTTTAAAAGCTTTTTATTTTCCCCAGACAGTGACTTCACATAGATCTAAAGACTGGTTTTGTAGCATTAGTTTAGTGTTTTGTCTAAGGCAATTTGCTTTTTCAGCTTGTGATTTCAGTCATGTATCTTCCGTTGACTAGGAGGGAACTYGGGCAGCTCACTGCTCGTGGGATAATTTGGATGCTTACCAGGTGTGAGGTTTGAATTCTAGATGAAGCCAAGTCTGCCTGTGTCTGAAATGCCAAATTCAAGCTCTCAGCTTCTTGAGCACTATGCTTAAAACAGTCCAAGACATTTAAAACCAAAGGTGTTCTTTCTAATAATAAGCAAAACAAACACAATTCTAAGGATAATGTGTGTTTGTTGTGAGCTTTTGCTTTTGGGTAAACTTTACTTTGAATAGCTTTATAAAATCATGGAGAATATTCAAAAAGTAATTAAAATGAAGCAGTTATCATTTAGAGGAGATAAGGGTTATTGACAGCTGCTGTTCCCAGGTTGTTCACAGCTAYAGCCACACTAACTGATGCTAATCAAAATCAACCCCTCTGTACAAATGCAATTACACCAGCGCAGCGGTAAGCTGGATTCAGCCCATGTTCCTTCTTCCACTCCAACATCCATGAGATAAAACAAAGCCATAGACAAACATGCCAAAGGCCAAATATAAAACAGTATGTGGGGGATTTCATTTCAGCATTGTCATTCTACATTGCCAGCATTAAAGCAGCACRATTTGAACTTCTATCTTAGAGTTTATTTGACTTCCATCATACACAAATGCTAGTTAGCGTCGATGGTGCATTTTTAAAAGTAAATGCTTACCATGGTGCAATTATTTCAAGTAAAGATAAAAATCAGATAAGGCTATGACAAGAGCTTTGCTGCATACTTTCCAGGTTCAGCAGAACATCCACATTTCCAAAGATACCTCTATCCTCAACCCAGAACTATAATAATAATAATAATAATAAAAAGAAGAATAAAAAGGCTTGAACCAATATTTGCCATATTCATACCATTTTGCAGCTCTACACATTTTATAGGAAATTGCTTTCCTCAGTGACAGGGTAATAAAACTTATGAATACACCTGACTGAAATCTCTGGAAAACAAAATATAACTGAAGAAATTATCATTGTTTCATCCTTATTTGTTAAAAAAGAGAAAAGAAAAGCTGTAAGCTCAAATATTTGCTCACAACAGTATCAGCAGCAACCACAGATAAGAAGGAAATCTGAAACCTCTGAGGTGTTGTACTAAATTCATAGTACCACGTTCATTTTTGGTGTTGAAATCAAGCCAAATCCTTTGACCTATTTCTCAATCTGCCATATTTAAACTTACATTCCTTTTGCTGTGTGATAACCCTCATGAATGTCACTTTACCTGGCTACTTCCTTGCAGATACAAAACAAGAGGTTCAGTCTTGGGGATGGTCACCCACATTTTATACCAAGTCTTCCCTTTTTCAAGGAACTGGAGGTAGCTGCTGAAGAGACTGTTTTCAGCTGCTAATATGCTTTGCTTCTGAAAATAAAAAGAAAAAAGGATGCTGTTTCCATTCATAYAGAACACATAGAAATAAATATAAAACACACTGCATTTAAGTTGTCCAGAACCAAACAATACTAAAGGGCAAATACTGGGTAGTCCATAACTGAACAAAAGCATAAGCATCGTTACATACCATCAGGAAATGGTACACTTCCAYGTAACAGAGGCAGATGCTAAACTACTGTTCCCAGTGGACAGGATGTTAAATTCCRCTTCCACAGTGTAAATTGAGAATGGCAATTAAGATGACACAGCTAGTTTCTTGCTCAGCAAAGTGGCTGGGAGATGATTTTAAATTAGTGAAAAAGGTGTCTCACGACAAGCAGGCTGCCTCGGCAGGGGACGGCGCCGCTGCGAGGCTCTGCGGGATACAGCTCCAGCGCCAGCGGGACACGAGCCTGCAAGCAAGACGCGGCTCGTGCGCAGTACCTGCCACGCAGGCTCCCAGCCGCACGCTGCCCCCCTTCGTGAGCCGCTTCAATGCGCAGCTAGCAGGGGTCACTTGGCAGGTATTTTGGGAAAGGACAGCAAAGACAGTTAGTGTCTGTCTATGTCGGGSTCTTATTCTGTTTGTACTCGGTGGATTTGATTCACTCTCTCAAAARCAGCATAACAGCTTCTCTCTGTGCTTGCTTTAGATTACCATCACGAGGTGGACAGGGGAAATGTCTGGAATTTGGAATAAAAACAGAGCAGGCGAGACTGAAAAAGGGAAGAAGTATACAGTACTTGAGTTGCCGTCTTTCACTCTGAAATAGAGCACATGCTTAACAACTGATTTTTGCAGCACTGGTATCAACAGACATTCTTGAAGATGGGTGCAAAGACACATGGTGAGCCACATCTGAGAGCTCTGTGGCAAAAAATATTGAAAAAAATCACCTTCTGATAGAAATCAAAGAAAAAGAGAATTCCAGTTCATAYGAGATTTTACACAGAAGTCTCTTGAGGATTTCTGGCATCTAAGAGCATTCGTAAGCATCAAACTCCTCACCTACTATTACACTCATTAACAAAGTTTAATGTAAATAGGAGGGAAAGAAAAAGGCTGGCTCTCATCTTTTCTATGCAACTATTTCCTTGCATTTTACCTGATCCTTTGAAGATTTAGCACAAAGCTATAAGTCTAAGCATATGAATGAAAATGACTCTTTTCCTTAGGCTTATACAGCAGTAATCTGCTTTCTGAAGTGAAGCCATAGGTCACATTTCACTGGTTTGCTTTTTGGCTTTTCGGATTAGCAGAGCTCTCTGATGAGTAAGCGTAGGTTTTCGCCTTACTGGCAAACAGCTCTGCTGAAACAGTCCTAGAAAGTCCATAGTAAGATACCACAGACTACTGATGCMTATTAAGTGCTCTTCATCTGTAGGCATAGCTGTATGACGTGGCCGAGGTTTTTAATGGTATCAAGCTCTGGATCCAAAGCCTTCAYTGCGCCCTGCGGACACAGCAGGTCCGGGAAAGGCAACGTGCTCTTGCAGCTCTTCTACACCCGGTATTTCCGAGGTTCTGGACGGGCTGGAGCGCAGAGCTGACAAACCWCCTGAGCCACAGATCCCGTCCAGGCACACACAGTGCCAGGGTAGTTCCACCTGCATGATGACCATCAGGACATTTAGCACCCTGGAATGAAATAAGACATTGGCAGCACCCAAGATCACCTTATTTGGAGAAGCTTTTTTTTTTTTTTTTTGTTACAGGAGTTGTGGATACACACTGGCAGGTTTACATTTCTTGCTCAGTCACGGTCCTTTGCACACAGCTTGCTTCTGAAGAGGAGTATAGCAAGGTTGGAAGGCTATTTGAAGGCATATGAGAGGTGGTTCCCAGGAAGACATTTTCCAGGGTAAAACATTTATCAGTACAGGCTACAAATGTTGGTTGATCTTCCAGATAGTTCTCAATGCAGGGTGACATGTAGTAGCATATCAGAAGGATGATTTGCTATGAAGTAAGTCCTTACAAGGTGACTCTTTCAAGAACCTGATGCACCCCTCTGAAGATGTATCTCTGTGGATCCACTTTCAACTGAGTCAAGTGTCCTCTTTTAAGCCCACAGTGACTTCTGGTTGTATTTCACAGGTAAAATAAATAAAAATCTTTCCTTCAAGGTGGCCCGTAGAAACTGTGACATGTAACAGGTCTCTCAGCTTTGCCCATAGTCTAGAAAAAGCATTAGTAAGAACAGGTTCAGCTGTTGTGGGTGAGGATAAAATAGACAAGTTTGTCAATATATGTAGGTACTTTGAATGTTGGTCTTGTTCTTGCTAAAAAAAAATTAGGGTAAGTTGTGCTGCTGTTGTAATATAAAGACTGGTGACATCTGTGGTAATCATGGAGCAGTAGTTTATGCAGTATAATTTGCAAAAATCACATCCTGGAAAAAGCTGCATTGTAACAGGGTTGAGAATGTTTCAGTGCATCCTGACAGTCTTTCAAAAAGGATCGTGTGCTTTTGCATGATCAATGAAGAAAAAAATGTTCCAATAATATTTTGAGACGATGTGAAACACAGAGTGCAAGATTATCTCCAACTACTTCTACATGGAGGTAAAAAGGGGGAAAAAAAATCTTACTTTGCAAAGTTTTGCCAGCTACTAAGAGTAATTCAAAAATGGAAACACACAATAATGAAAAGAATCCAGAAGTTCTTTCTCATTTTTGTTACTTTGACAGTTGAAGTTTAGCCACAAAATCTGTGTGCATCCCTGTACATACAAGCACACTCACTCACAAACAGAATTCAGGCTGCACATCCATTCAATGCATGTTATAGGCCACAGAGTCAAACATCATAGTGGGGAAAAAATAACCGAAGTCTCAAAATAAGCCCTCAAACAACACCACCACAACCCTACAACCTCCTGACGGTAGCTAGCCCACCACAGGTTTCTTGGCTAAATACTGTACCTCTGTGGCTAGTCTTTTCTTTTGTTCTCCTCCTGCTTCGAAGCCAGGGCTGCAAGGAGTTCCTGATAGCTGCAGAAAACACTCTTTACACACCCTATTATGACGGCTGTTATCCGCAAGTGGTTTAAACTCGGAGCATTTTGCACAGATCACCTGCATCAGGAAGACAGTGCTTTACTTCTCAGTCATTATTAAAACACAATCCTTTTTTTAATACACTACACAAAGTGACTTGCAGAAGGGATGTTATTAAATAAAATCCAAAAAGCTAATGTGAGCATAAGACAGAGTAGTCAATATTATATTTGCTTTATTTACCTCTAGTTAAAATTAATGCTTTTGTGGTCCCATTCTGTGTACCAAGATACCTGCTAAAGAAAACGTATGCCTTTGGGGAAATATTTACAAGTAACATCATACACGTTTTCTTTTCTCTCCTTATACAGAAGCCTCTATGTGTCAAAGAAGACTTAGCTTTAAGAACTCAGATGTCCAAAATTGCTAACCATTTCAAGAACATAGACCCATACATTACACATGAGAAACTATTTGTCTGATGCCAGTTTAACAACTTTTGACTCTCTTCCTCATTTGCTAAGAGCACACAAAGCCGCATCCATCCCATGAAACTCGGGCTYGTGAAGAGCGACGGATCTGCAGCTGTGCAACCTGGTTTCACACTCCAGTTCTAACTCTACCACTTGCTGTGGCACAGCTGCACCAAGAGGAGAAACGGTCTCCTGGGGTACAGCAGATGGGCAGTCAGCAGCATTTATCATCTATTCCTAATTTACCGTATATTAATACACGACAAATGCCCTTTAGTTACAAGTGTATGCTATTGCATGCTTCACTGCAAGACATTAATTGGCATACAAAGGTAACTGCCTTAATTCAGTGTGTTGTATGAAAGTGCTAAGTGAAGCCAAGTCATACAAACAAAAGCAAGCTAGCATTTTTAGAAATATGATTGTCTTTCCTTGAGGCAAATTAACTTCTTTAATTTGAATGCTATTGTCACACCAGAAAACACTGCATAGCAAACAACTGTTTAACATTAAATTATTAATAATGTAATTCTTGCTATTTTTCTGTCTGTGGGGGAAAGTTTTTATTTCATTTCTTTAATAATACTGAGTTTTTCAGTAGAACATTTTAAATCTCCAGAAGTGTATTTCATGATTTTAGTAGTTACTAAAAACAAGCCAGGAAGATAGAAAATCCCAACTCTAGTTCAACAGTGTCAGCTCCATAGTAATTTTATTTCAAATGCTGAGACTCAGGTTTCTATAAATTCCCTAGCTATATACTTAGATCTCTTTTCACTGAAAATGTATCTCTATTTGCCACATGAGTAATGGTATTTAAATAACAATATTCTGTACTGTTTAGATTAGGAACACTGAACTGTGAAACTCAAGTCACAGAAGGAAGGTTTCAAGTCGTATTACATAAACCAATCTCATCTTAGTCGAGACCGGGATTTTCAGAAAAATCTCAGAGAATTAATCTGTCATTGAACTGCGCTGGGGAAGGGTGCCCAAGGGCCTTAGGTCCGTTCAGTAACCAGCCCTTAAACCTCTGGGACTGGATCCTCCAGCCTTTTCAAGCAGAAGGACACCACCTTGGGGCAAGCACTTGCTGATGACTCTGCTTTAGAGAAAGGAGATCTCACCCCTCTAATACCGTGTGTTCGTCCTAGGAAGAGCTGTTCTGCGAAGGAAGGCTGCCGGGACGACATCCTTCTCCACAGACAAAACCAACCGGACAATCCCCTCTCCAGGAACGCCCACCCCGTGGGGGGACAACCCGCTCTCTCTTCATCCCCCGGGTCACAGCATTTGTCTTGAAAACAGCCATGACTGGGCCCCCTGCACCCCAGCTTTGCTCTCTGTTTCTCAATTCCCAGTGGGTACAGCAAGCGGAAAGACCTATTCTGTCGATGATCTGCTATGAACTAGAAAGTCTTTCAGTTCCTGTACTGAAAAAATTGAAATTCTCTTCAGTGCTTTCCGCAGAGGAAATTAAAAACCTCTGATACTTACTGCCCCGCACTGCTTACAATGGTGCCTCCTTTTAGTGATGGAGTTAAAGCTTTCACTG
The DNA here is from genome assembly GCF_003343005.1 of Rhea americana. Lineage (NCBI taxonomy): Eukaryota > Metazoa > Chordata > Aves > Rheiformes > Rheidae > Rhea > Rhea americana. The sequence continues at coordinate 2,674,143 of NW_028186038.1, read as the reverse complement.
CAGCTCTTGCAAGTCTGCTTCTCTTTGTCTCGCTTGGATTTGGAAGATTTCCTACASGAATCACTCTGAAATGAAAAGTACCATTATGTAGTTTATTTTTAAAAAATCACAAAACAATTCACAGAGTTATCCTGTCAACAAAGATSCTCTCCAGGCTACACATCACTCAGGCCACGTAGGAAAGGATTCACGTTAACAGCGCTGAAGGCCTGAGGTTAGCAGGGAAGGGCTACCTCAGCCATYAGACGTTTCTCATGTGTTACTAAGCCATATCAAATTGTTAGGGKAAATTCCCCAAGCCTCTCTCCCCCAAAGTGTGTCCCTACAGCCACAGAGATACTTCAYCTCGCAGTCTGTTGTTTTAAAAAACCCACCAAACAAAAACAGGATCTGCCAACACAGTGTTTTCAAGAAGAGCTTTCATTCTAAAACTTGCTTCTTCCATCTTGGTGCAATGYGATTTGGTTAATGTAAATGCTTTTGAGCTTGTGAGCATGTTGCAAGCTTTCCTGTTCTTGGGGAGGAGACGTGAGGAGCCTGGGAAACACGGCTTGCCTGAAGTAGTCAATAGTGCTGGTAGTGGACCTCACACTACCACAAACTAGGTGCTTTATTAGGAGGGCAGGTTCTGGGCTCTCTCCCAGCCTCTGAAGAAACACTAGGCTCCAGAGGAAGAAAGGGACACSCACACCGGAGCCTGCTGTAACTGCCCTCTGCAGAAGACTCTTTTCCATCAGCTGTCTAGGTATCCAAGCAAGACCATCCTCTTAAGCTAAGCACCTAGGCTGGTACATAAAGTCACAAGATTTGAATAAAACCAATTACATAATTTTCTGATAAGCTGAAGAGCATTAAAAAAAGTAATACACAGTTCATAAAAATACAGCTTATCTAGAGCTTCAAGTCGACCCCTGCTTGTTTTTTGTTTTGTTTTTGAATAAATAAATACTCCTCCTCCTTCCTAGTTAGGATGGCCACCTGTAAGGGAAGGCCAGTGCCCAGGGGTGCAGCCTGTGCTACCCACAGCCAGGCAGCATTTGCATGGAGACCTGGACCTGAAGAAAGGGCTGCACCATGTTTCCTGGTACAGCTCCTTCAAGAGAAAGGTTTGGTAATTCTATTTACCCTTGATTCAGACAATCTTTTAAAAAACTACAGCAGAAGAAACATTTCTTCTAAATCAAAAGAGAAGTATTTTACATTTTTTTCAGAACACCTTAAAGCACTCCAAAARATCAAGTGTAGCTCTTAGCCATGGTTACATCACATTTTCGTATCTCTTAATTTTGATCAGAGTACTCTTGAGAAAGCTGCAGATGCAGGGGAAGATTAGGCCTGCTGTAAGTTACATAAACTTACTGGCTCCTTAACACTCCTCTTCCCTTTAAATCAYGTGTGCACCTTAAGTTGCAAGTGTTCACTTGCTCACGTGAAYGTGAGTGAGAATAACCGACTCAGTAAACATGTCCCTCTTCAAAGTCTTTATTTAAGAGCACGATATAGGCATCTGGGAGCCAGAGGAAGGTGGCAGCACTTCGAATTAGAAAAAGTTGCCCATGGATCACTGGGCAAGTGTTTCCAGTGGGAGGAAATCCTGTCATTTTCCCAGAGATGCTGCCTTTGTTGTTACGATTAACCTACAGGAGTCACTAATACATATCTTCAGGCCAATTCAAAAATCAAGGTTCATAAACTTTAACTCCCATGGTGCAGTGTAGCAGCACGCACGGTGCATGGTGCAGTGGAGCAGCATAGCCCGACCAAAGCAACCAGCACTGTGAGCCCYGAGAACTCAGTCCCACCAGAATGGAAAGATGAGGGCAGGAGCTATRTGCCATTTCTCAGAGGCACTTTTGAGTACAGAAAGCAAACTTTGATCTTGCAAGTAAGGGCAGTTCAGAAACAAGTTCAGCTATATACCAGAGGAAAGTCTTGTGAACCAGAAAGTGAGATCACAGAATGAGTTGCAGGCACCCAGAAGCTGACTTCTCACAGCCTTCCTTCAGAGTCTTTTATTCTACCTGCATGGTCTGAATCATCTTGCCTGTYTTCCCCCAAACCTCCACTGGAATGCTTCCAAGCAGAAGAAAACCAAGTTGTTCTTCCCATCATTCWGTCCAACCTTTCTTTATTTTTCATTCTTCTTAACCTTTGCATTTCTCTTGGCCCCAAGTATTACTGATGTACTAGTTTCTCTTCACATAGTAAATCATTCATTTCAGTTCTCTTGTATTTAAATACTTCTCCCTGAAGAAGGATGAGAAGACACAGACAGGCCTGGATGCCTTACTGCTGATACCGCTCACATCTTTGAGTCTCTCTGACTCTGCCCTGACACCGCTGGGTACAAAACAAAGCACAATGTCTTTCAGCAGAGCTACTGAAACCATCCTGGCTTGTAATGGCRTTACACAACGAAACCATAACTAATTACTTCTAATTAGATCTTTCATTTTTATTATCTTTTCTACAACTGCAAAAGTAATGTTTTAAACTTGCATACAAGCATATAAAATGTTTTGTAAATCAGCTTGCTGAAGCAGAGTCATAAGGATTTGCTCATTCAGGAAAATCACTGACCCCCCCTATATGTACACAATAATTGTCCAAAGCAGAACACCTGCGAAGTCAAGTCTTTTTCCCCATGAAAACAGCGCAGTATTTCACTTTGCTTGTAAGGAACCAGATGTAACCAGTGCAACACTTATTTACAACTGAACAGTGCCTTGGATGAATCATTGGGAAAAATGTTCCTTTCGGATTGTTAGACTTCTCCAAGTCAGCCATACAATTAAGGCAATTTGATCTACTTATACTGATCAGCAGCAATCTACAGAGTAGCATTTTTATTTCTATCATATACATGGACTAAAGTAATCCATTTCTCATAAATCACTTTACAACTCTGATTTTGATGCTAGTCCTTAATTTCACTAGTGTTACTGGAACTGCAGGAGCATAAATGAAGCCGTCATTAGTCTTGTGAGCTGTTACTGGAAGGCAATCTTGAAAAATGCTAAACAAAATCAATTTTTGTCTTTTGATTGATACCTGCACATGCCTGCATAGGAAAAGTGCATCAGCTCCTCCAGCATGAATTGAATCAGATTGTTCCATGTAGAAATTGGTTAATTTGATTTGTAGTTCAGTGGGAATGTCCACCACCACTACAATGCATCTCTCTCTAACACAGACAGGAGTCAAGCTGAGTATTTCCTCTTGGGGCCTCATGTGACTTCCTCTATACTGTAAACAGCCTGGACAGTGTATGCTTTCAGAAATGCATGATCCATGTATTTGACACAGGGAAGAAAGCAAAGAGGGTATTATATTGGATGAGATTTTCAGAATGAAARTTATTAAGAGCTGTGCATGAGCTTTTTTAGACCATTATATTTTAGCTCACACTGTAGTGTACAAGCAYTTCCTATTAATTTTATTAATCAAAAAGGGCCTTTATAAAGAGGTCTCTAAGTGTTTCATAAATATTAACAAATAATAGCAATGCTTTTCAATACTATGAAAGTACAATGAAAATACAAGAGAGTTKTATTCTCTTTACAACTTGGCAAATTCCAGTGAGCAAATCCAGMAAAATTAAGCCAAGTGACTCAATATTACGTTATTTTATTGCTGATATTGGGAAACAATTAAGCAATACTTTGCCTTCAATCCCCGTGAAAAGCCTGGGACTCAGCTGCCCACCCATCCCACAGGAAGCAGACAGCACCACATGCTACCTATACACCATCCCAATGGAGAGGTTCTTGTAGAAAACAAGGAAATGCATTATAATCCGCAAACCTTGTTCATCGAAGACCCAGTCATTTTGCAGCTGTGTCCTTTGTTACTCAAGCTGCATTATTCAGTGTTAATGTATGTTCAGAGGGACGCTAGCATGAAGCTGCCCTACCCTTGACTGGAGTCCCTTGATCCTAACATACTTAASTAACTGCCATATTGCTCACCTCTCYTGGTGTACCCAGTAGCCTTACTTAGACATTAGCAAGCCTGATGGGAACAAACACTTCTGTGAGATCTGTTCAGAGACAGGATACAAAACAGCTTCTTTCAGACTGGTCTGCTTTGATCACTAACCTACTTTAACTCTGCAGTTGATTAAAATTTCTAGATATTGACAAACATTCTCTTCAAATTTTAAAATTCTAGTAGGAAAAAAGTATGTCCCAGTGATGAGTACAACTCTACAGCTATGTGACTGTAAGGCCAAGGTCTGTGGCTGTCTGATTAGGGAAGCAGATATTGCATCATTAGTGAACCACTGGAGTCTCCACTGGCTTCTGAAAGGCAGGGAAGAAACATTGAAGACCTCACAGTAACAGCAAGAAACATAATAGGCTCAGGAGATTGTTTTTCTGTTACTTATTAATTGCTCTGTATTTCATCCTATGTAGGGGCCAGTAGCTTAAAATTATACCTCAATGTTACATATACATTATACAGAAGGGACACATGCTGACAAGATGCTTGCATGGGCAGACACATGAGTAACAAAAGTGTTTCAAATCCTTTTTGTTCTYATTATGCTTATGCAGCTGTGTATTCTCATTTGCAAATGATGTACTCGCACATGTACGCATTGAGGCAGAGCTTCGGTAGGTGCTTCTGGAAAGCTGGATGTACATAAGAAATCACATTCTGCAATGCCACAGAACTGTTTGGTTTGTATCTCCGTATACCGATGTCATTACATGCAAGATCGTATGGAAGACRGTCTTCCACTGGGTTGTGCTCTGCATGTGCACAGAGAAAGTTTAGTACTAAACTGTGTGATCTCTGCTAACAGTGCAGCAGTTACCACAACATCGTACAGCAAGCAGATTGTACTTCCTGTACTACRTTTTTACTCCCTGGTTAGGCTAACAAGCAGCACTTAAGATCCCCACAGATTCTTCACTAGGCTCAGCAGAACCACAGGAAGGAGCTATTAGTTTGCTGACCACCACTACCACCAAGCGGTTTGCATGTGGAAGCTGTTAAGCACAAAATGTACTTCTTGCTCATGCAGTCAGCAACGTTTTAAAACAGATGTCATCATTAAAGGTTAATATTTTTTAAAGCTGTAACTAATTCATTGCTCACACTGATGTTATCCACTTGTTAAAACACAGCAAAACGAGATACAAAAAACAGTACTATGAATACGGAGTATGYTAGCTTTGATCTTTTCTACTTTTATTTCTATTTATGAAACTTAAATTTTTCTTTAAATATACAACTTAAGGAAAATTACTTAATATGTCAAGGCATACTAYGCAAACCACTGACACAAATTCTACCATCAGCTAAAGAAATCCAAATATTTACGTCTTTACTTAGAACTAAAATTTATTTTAAGATCAACTGAAATTTTTGTGCGCTTATTTTTAGATGCTGTTTGAAAACACTTTTTCATTAAGTAGCTAGCTCACTGTAGCATCTGTAACTCGAGTAACAATGGCAGTGACTTTGAAACTAACTATAAACAAAAATTCTTTAGGGAAAATAAAATATGTGAGCAAAAAATAAACAGTAAAGAGTATTTTAATTACAAGCACATTTATTTTTAATAAAACCTGTTCTTGTTCATACAGGTCAGCTTGCTGACTTGGCAACTTTTCACTGATACTCTGTAAACTCTACCAGTAGGTCACAGGTTGGGCCAGAGGTCTGGAAGAGCCTGTTAAGTGGTTCCTTTATTACTGAAAAGGTCAGGCTAATATGTAATATCCTATAGTATATCTCAGCAGATGTTAGTTGTGGTTTTTTTTTCTCTCCCCAGCAAACTCAGCTGACCCTAAAGCATTTCCTGAAAATCTCTTGTTCTCAAAAGACATTTTAGAAGGGAAATACATGCAAAAATATAGACCTTCTTAAGGACTGAAATCCTCTTTTTAAAGCAGCACTGGTTTGACTCAGCAGCAGAGTGCTATGCACAGTAAAATGAAAAATAGTTTTAAAAATGCATTTTGCCTTTATAGCAACTAACTACTGAAAGGGTAAAGATGTATGAAAGCACTATCAAGTCCTCCTCCAGACTGGCAGAAAAAGGAAAAGCACACTATGAAAAAAGTGTTAATCAAACTTTGGTTCTGGAGTTGAAGTTCTGAGTTATACAACATAAACCAGTCGGRCTTCCTTCTTTCTCTATCCCCCCACTCCAGCATTCAATATACCTCCCTACCCAAATTAAAAAAAATATATAGTTTGTGCAGCACATATCTAGAAGAAGAGGACTTAAATTCACTGACGGTGCAAATTCTGCAAGCAGTTGGGGGTATAACTTAGATAAGAAATTAAGAACAGCACAGCTGCAGCAAGAGAGAGTAGAATATAAAGATGCACTGAAATAACTGATCTTTTCCCGCTACAAAAGAAATACATACATACATATATATATATATATATATATATAAATAAACAAAACCAGCTGCTATACCAAAAGTATTAGCTTCAAATCACTTACCCCTCCAAATGCACCACCACCATCTGCCCCTGGCATAGATTCGACAGAGCTGGTGCTTGCTATCTGAAGGAAACACAATGACACAGAACACTTCAGTGCAGAGATTCCTCCTAAAATATATTAAATGTTAAAAACAAAACACAGAATAATTTAGCTCTAACTCCTCAACTGTTCTGCTTGCAAGTATACTTTAACTGCAYGTGCACTCAACCACTCTCAAATACTCAGTCAGCTCTGAAGTGGGTGACTTTACAGATGGCACTGCATTGTCAGGGCTGCTCTTCACTGTCTTGCGTGCSTCTCTCCGAGAGCACTGTATAAAACAAACTGGCAGATTTTGAATTGCACCTCTCCATTTAATCCGTATAAGCCAAAAGGGCAAGTGCTTTGTGTGGTCAGTGGATTTGAAGGAGAAAGGCTATTTACCCCATTCAAAAAGTATTCCTTTAAGTTTTTTCTTAATTGCAAGATATTTCTTAATGTCTTATGTAAAATAAAAATGCAAACTGGCATCTATAAGTATGCAATACATAAACTGGAAGGCAAATAACAAGCTTGTGTACACTGAAATCACAGGCCACATCCTAAAAGGAAGAGTATTTCATCTGTCATTAATTTACAGGGGTTGTAGATGCTTTGTTCTCAAAAGATTAGGCTATTCACAACCAAGTCTCCCATTACACTTGTAGAGTATTCCTCTTTTGCCAGTCAAACATTTTGAGCTTATCCAAATCTCCAAACCATTTGGCACTCCAGCTTCCCCTCCAATTTTAAAGCAAAATGTTTTACCTCTGCTGTTAGAAACGACCTGAAGTGTAGCACTGAGCAAGCAACCAGACTGAAGAGGTTCATTCTGCTCTCTACTCTAACTAGTTATATACAGTCATGCAGCCGTGGAGAACAAACAGCATGAGCAAACACAGCGGTGAGGTCTAAACGCAGCCTGGACCACGGCAAACTCCCCGGTAGGACTGTACCGCCCGAAGAGGGCTTGCTTAGGGAAGGAAGCCTTACCAAGCGGGAAGCAACGTGTACTCAGCCTACTATATCTGCCTCTGCAAAAGCCCAGCGATCCTATRGTCTTCCTAGTCCTCAGCAGTTTCTCTGAGCAGAAATCCTAGAATCAACCCAGGCACCACAGGCCACCCTGCCCAGCAAGGACACACAGCTACTCCGACACAGCAGTCAGGAGTGGAAGTGAACAGCAAGGAGAGAAAATGGGGTCTGAAAGAGAGATGGAGAAACTCCCCCGTAAGTTTAGTGAAAAGGGGAAAATTCTCCAGTTGTCCTTCCAGATCCTTTTTTATATTTATCTGGAATAACATGCTAAACACATTATACATCTTAAATATGCAAATAATAACTTAACCGAGAACGGTCAGAGCTAGGGAGAGGAATAGAAAAGCRGAGGGGAAAAAAGGTGATTTCACAGCCTCCAAATATCGTGATTTAACAGAAGCGCTCTCACATCTTGAGGTCGCCACTTCCACAGAGCTCAGCCCTCTGCTGAGAAGGTACTACTTTTCCTTGGCAGTCTTCTAGTAACACACAGAGCGGGTTCTTCCTCCACACCATGAGTCTCTACTCTTTTGAGATAAAACAGCTGTAAGGATGGCCCTTTTCCTTGGGAGTACATTTACATGGCTTACAAAGAAGAAACATTTACATAACCTTAAAAAGCAGCAGACAAAAACAGAGAGCAAGGAAATGCGTGTCATCTTGCTGAAGGAACTAAGCCACAGTGGGACCTTGAAGCTTTCCACAGAGGCTTCTTTAAAAGACTATGGTTACGGTAACTGTGCAGTGGACTGGCAGGCAATGACACTGAATAGCCACTTCTTTGACCGGTAGGACTTTATTACTATTCCTCTCACTTGCACCGTAGCAGTGTCCACGCTGACAGTCTCACTGGGTTACACTTAAGAATAAAAGACAAGCTGGAATTTGAAAATGAGAAAATGCACAGGTAAAGGAGAGGGCAAGCAGGTGACAGAGACATTCCTTTCAAGGACCGAGAGTCTGGGTTTTTTGTTTTTTTCCCCTAAGATTTTTAAATGTAATAAAAATAATTGAAAGAAATATCACCAGGAACCATAATTCCTGTAGATAGCCCTCACAGGCAAATGTTAAATATCAGAACAAACTATCAGTCCTATTGTCAAATCTCTGCATCTGCAAGAAACTCTAGATCTTCTGCAGGTGAATCACAGGCTGAGGACCAGCCCYTAATGCCTGTGTAAGATTATGCAAGTCAGCAGGGAAAAAGAAAGTATGTTAGGAATTGTGTGCAAAGACACACAGCAGTCATACAACTAAAATTAATCACAAACGTTGTAGCATATAAAATGTATAGCCACAGATATGAGAGAGGATGTTAGAAAAGTAATTTGTCTCTTTTTCTATAAGCTGACTAGAACCACAGTCTCATTTCTAGTAGCTTTTCCAGATCTGACCTGGAATCCATGAAAGCATAACTTATCTGTTCATTCATGAGAGCAAAAAAGGAAGGTTGCTCTAATATTTTCTCTAAAGCTGACCAGTATCCCATAACGATGATGAGCCCTGTGTAATGGATGCACCCACAGCACAACACTGCTACTAAGAATGCTCCTCATAGTTGTACAGTTTTCCTTACAGAACTACATTCTGCTCTTTTTAACTGACAGCAATTTCTGCCACGTTTAGCTTGACCTCAGTTTTCAGAGTTGATTACCTAGATAGCCTAATTTCCTAAAAACGCAGGAGAGAAACCAGTCTTCTGTTCTGCCTGAGATTTATGAACCAGGGGAGTACAAGCATGTGGTTACATCGTTAACACAGAGGCAAAAATACAATGAAATTTAAAAAGTAAGACAATAATTGTGAAGTTRAACAGACCCTGTGTCTTAACTGGATAGACAGATGTGCGCTGCTTAGTTTGGTTATCAGCAAAAGATACTTTTCCATCAGAGCATCTTGGTTCTGAAGGTGGCCATGAGTTAACTTAAAAAAGCATTTTCYTATTTTTTTTTCCAGATTTAAAATGGAGTATTTTTAGTTGATGAATAGTTCATGACCAGCAAGCTACAGTATCTTCTGAAAATGGATCATTGCTGACCACTCTCAGCAGTGRGATCCTGGACTCGGTGGAGGTTTGCAAAGATCTCCATTGTCAGGCAGTGATTAATGCTGGGATGAGAGGGATGAACAATATCTTCCCTGAGCCCCCTGGGAAATCACTCAGATACAAATCCAGCATGAGCTGCATTACAGCTCACTGGGGCAGTTTTAGGAGAGCACAATTTCCAACAATGGTTAGGTACAAAAAAATCCCAATCCAAAACAAAACAAGAAGAAAGTYTGGTAGTGGTGGGGGAAGGTAAAAATATCCCTAAATTTAATATCTACAGATGGACCATTTCCCCCTGTGCTCCAAGATCTATCATGTTTGGCCACATGACACCATCAACCCATGAGCAGCTCTGCACAAAAGTCCCAGAAACTTCCCTCTCCCATGTCCTTTTCCCTTCAGCTTTTAGTAAATGACTTTGCCTTAAGTCATTATCACCATTTTCAAGTCATATCAAAAGGTAATGTTATCATCCACATTCTCACATGAGAGATTTTGTTTTCCAAAAAGAAATTCTTAGCAAACACAGCAGGCAGTAAATTATTACACTTCTGCAAAAAACAGAACAAACTTTTGCACATTTAGCTAAAGATTCTATTTCTGGAACATGTTTATTATCTACAAGACAGCATTGTTAAGATAGCTACAAAATTTCTCAATTTCCTTTCAACTCTTTTAAACAAAAGATACAGACACCAAGATGCAACCCCAAGGAGATGGGGGAAAGGCAATGTACAAAATCTCCCAGGCACCTAAACATCATTCCAGACAGCCAACCTCTCATAACATTGAAGAATTACACCTGTTATGCTAAATGAGCTTCTAGTCTGGAAAACATGACTGATAGGTCTCTGCACTGAATTACCTTGGGTAATTTATTCCATACCTGCATGGCTGGATAACTATGGCTGATATGCATTTGAAAGCTGGGGAAATGGAGCTGACTGTATAATAAAGTAATACAAAAATCTAAGAATAAGACTATAGTATTTTAAAGTTAGTTGTTTAAGTCCAGTCAACTGCTGGTAAAATAAACAAAGAAGTTTAATAATAATAACAAAGAAGGACAATTATGCACTCGCACTTACTGATGAATCAGGAAGATGGTCCTCTTCTTGAGAAAAAGAGCTATTAAAAGCTCTAAAAGTTTCACTGTTCTGTTTGTGCTTTTCAATTGTGGCTTGAATGACCTGRAACAAAAATCCCAGCAAAGATAAAAAGAGTCACAAAAGCAGTCTTGGAAAAATTCTCTCATAGGAAACTGATCAGAATTATCATTTTAGTGAACAAACCCTGACATTTGTATAAACAAAAGAGAAACTTTAAAACCTTAATAACTAAGAATGTTATTCTTAACTCACTACTGTTAACTTAAAAACTAAGAATGCTATCAGTCAGTGTTTCTGYAAGTCAGCCTCCTGCAAGAATATACAACCTAATCTCAAGACCTAGGACTTTTTCCCTTCTTATCTGACAGCATTTGGGGGTTGCAGAAAACGGGAATCCATCCAAAGACTATGTGCACTGCACAGAGAGAGCAGGTCAGCAGCAGGACCCCCCAGCTGGAGTATTAGATTTCTCCATAAGCCGCTGTGGACTCACRCAGCCTTGTTCATTCGGAACCCCAAAGAGATGGTTTCAAAAACAGAAGATGCTGACTGCACAGTGATTTTCACCCATATCATAATGTTTTTTATTAACCTGAATCCATTCCCTCTTCTCCTCTTCTGTCCTGTAAAAACAGAACAAAAATACATAAGACATTATCACTCTACTTTCAGTAATTTTCAGTAAATCTAATTATTGATATTTTCCATATCTTTATATCTATGAAGATTTAAACTTATATATCCACTATACTACAAACATCACTAATAGATTATTGATCTTAATTTTTACCATACAAAATAAATGCCAAAACCATGTGATTGGTCACCTCGAAGGAATCTCTAAGTATTACTATCAATATCTTACACATTTAACAAAGCAAATTATCATAGMACTTTAATATGGTCTGACTTAGGACCAATAAATTTTCTTACATATGTTAATCAACCATTTCTGCTACCCATTGCCTCCTGGTTTAAAGCTCTGATATACTAGCACAATTAAACCTCCTAGATAYAGATTTATACATAAATATTCACAAACCTTGAAAAACAGAACAAACACCTTACCTGGCTTGCAGTTCCAGTGATCTCTTTTTTCCTGTTATCGAAAACGTATGAGCCACATTTTGCTTGGCAATTTCTTGGACCTGCAAAAAGAACAAATCAGCTTCTTGTTTGTCTCCATCTTCTTTCAATCAACGACAAAGTATCCTTTCCATAACTATCTGTCTTGTGATTAAACCCCAAAATCCGTATCACCAACTGTCCCCAAGCAGCAGCRGGAGAAAAAGACTGCTCCTGTCCCTGACAGGTGACAAGTTAAGGCTTTCAATCAGAGTATGTATACAGTCACTACTTTTTACCCATCTTTTGATCACTTCATAATGATAAATCCAAAAAGAGATCCAAAGACAGATTTTATAATTTTTATTATATTTTTGTATGAACATATATTTTTGGCTTCAGGGAAACAAATATAAGCATGAAAAGAGGTGGGGCGGGGAAAGAGACACACACAAACCTGCAGTCCTGCAATGTCCATTTTCTCTCGAACACTGAACTTCTGGCCTATCAGCCTCAGTTTTGGCACACAGTATAGCACCATGCTGTTAAACTGTAATAAGGGAAGATGATAAATTTAGTAGGATGGAGCCTGCATTTTAACAGTTTAGGACTTTGGTGCATCTCACTCTTAAATGTAATTCTCCAGGAGACATTTGAGGAGTAGGCTGAAATCACACATCATTACGTGAGGGAAGAGGACAGACAGAAACACTGGCCATTTCCCTCCTCTTCTCTCTTTCGTCTTGGTTGCTCTCTCTGGCACCAACAGAACTGCCTCAAAAGCAAACGAGAGCCCTTCTCTCAATATGAACAAGAGCTGGTCATCCTAACCAGCAACACAAGCCAGTGGGCAACGTGCCTCTGCGGGCACTTTGCAGGAGTGTCACCTCCAAGGAGCTGTGTGGGAACATCTTGGAGCTGGCAAGCCATCGGTGAGGAATAACACGGGAGGAGGAAGGAACTCCCCAAGGGAAAAGCATCAGGAGAAAACAGCTGCTCAGAGCAAGGAGCAGCAGGGCGCAGAGAGTGAAAGCTGCTTGTATTGAGATCAGGAAGACAGACRCGTACCGCTTCACAGAGCAACCTGGGAAATAACGGAGCAACAGAAAACTCACCAGGAATAAATACCTATCCTGTGCTGTGCCGTTTTTGGCTGAAAGTTTCTGAATATGTCCTTCTTTAATGAGTTCATTGGCTGGGTTAACAATATCCTCTTCACCACCAAGTCGCTCGTAGACCTCCAAAAGCTTGTGCATCTTTTCCTGTAAGTGCAAAACCCCCCAGCAATGTACTTTTTCCTTTTCAGGAAAGCATTGTTTCTACTTTAGATTAAGTTCTGTAAACATTAAACTCCCCCCTCCTCCACGCAGTATTCAAACTGATAAAGGTGACCAGTTCTTCCACTTGCAGCTGTTAYATTAAGTACTGAAGCAGTTCTAACAAATCAAAATAAGAAAGGTACTTTAATCTTGCTACTGAGTAATAGCATTTGGAAAGGTTTGGTTTCCAAACCACAAGCTAGGCTGATATGCTCCAAATGGCACKGTCTGCATATGGTGAGAAAGCGAGAGCAGATGTYTATGCAAGCACACTCAAAAACACACCCCAAAACATCTGTAAATCACACCTGAATCTCCCTRTAGATTATTCTGGAATTTCAGGTCTTTGTATACTTTGCATATTGCCATTTGACTTGAAATACTTCATTGTAGATAAACACCACTGTAACTCCTGTCCTAATCTCAATTCCTCTGATCAAAGATTAAAAAAATAAATAAAATAAACACACTGCAAAACAAAATGGAAGCGTGTGTGGGGGGAAGACTCAAAACAAATAAGCAAATCATCTAAGCCCTCAAACTCAGGGGAGTTATCAAGCTACTTTTTACAGAAGAAACTGGGATACTGAGCGCAGACAGCAGTCACAGACTTGAGATGTCTATACGTCTAGGAAAAGCCATCGTGAAAGCCAGATTTGGAAGCAAGATTTATTTCTTCCAGTTCCACAGAAGGCAGACGTTGCCAGCATCAGTTCCAATCTCCTCTAACACTCTGAGGTTTTGCTACTGCACTTGCTTTTCTCTCGAGCTGGCTCAGTTCTCAGCCCCACGCAGCCGCTCACGCCGTAACATCGAGCTTTGGGCTGGCGCGTGTGCAGACTGAACGCTGCCCCGGTACCTCTCGCGCTGCRTCGCTGGGGAGCAACCCCAGCCCATACCGACCCCCTGCACTTCTGCTGGGGATGGGCACCTGGAGGTGGCTGCTGGCCAGAGGGAAGCCAGGAGGCCAAATGCAAAATTCTTAATCAGATACTCTTCCTCAGAGTCTCTGCTCAGTCAAAGCCCTTCAGCTACAGAAGACTTCACTGCAATGAGGAGCCCTGATTAGGGACCTCAGGTTGTAATCAGCAATAAATAAGGGGTATAAAATTACTATAGCAGTCTTTCGTATCAAGTTTTTGAGCTGATACCACTATCTTTGTTAGCTCCACTTCCATCCTTTCTTCCACTTCTTCCATTAACAGATAAACACCCATCACAGAAAGCAACCACTGGTTGCCTCATACACCTGGTATCGGTGGAGACACTGAACAAAGGTCCTAACAGAAGAGCTGCTATTTGTGGAGCTTTTGAAGACCTAACGATAGAAACATTTGCACAAAAATATGTTCTTCTCTAGAAAACGCACTAGATTCAAACAGAAATAGACTTTCAAAACTGGTTTTCCCTGTGACATTTGAAAATACACAGACGTCAGCTGGTTACTTCGCAATAACAGCARCAGGAAGCAGGGTCTCACGGCGTCCCCACGGGGACTGGAAGTGTGATGGTATGGGCTGCCCGCCAACCCATGAAGAGGAACCAAAACAACTTCCTCTAGTCTGGGGCAGAGTGACGCACAACACTGTTCCCAAATACCTGTGATCTAAAATTATTCAAAATATCAGAGTTCTTAAAAAAATAAATAAATAAAAATAAAAAAAAAATCCAAGAGGAGGTCCCGTGGAAAGATGGGAGAAAAAAAAGAGATACAGGTGGACTGAAGTTAAGATGAAAATATACAGGTACATAAATTACAGGCTAACATCCAGTGTAAAAGGCCTCACTAAAAAGAAGGGGGAAAAAGTCCAGGTTTTGTGCTTTAAGGTGAAGCCTCCACTGTCTCCAGCTGCCCAGCTTTTGAAGTTCAGGAAGTTTACCAAAGCTACTGACACACATTTTTGTTCATTTAAACCAAACCAAAACAACCCTTAATCCAGCAAGAACTTGCACTAAAAATAATGTGGAAATCTGCAAGGACACCTTATGACCAAATCTAGTTAAAATACTTCCTACATTTTTCAATGAAAAGCAAATAATGATTTTATGAAGACCTCCTTTCTCAAACTACTGCATCCTCAAAAACAAGGAAAGGGAAATTTTGGTCCAGCAAATCATGGTAACCACAAAAGGATCATTTATGGTAAAAGAGATCTAAGATATACAACTTACGTTTAAACCCTATTTGGAAATTCTCTCCACTTTTACTTCAGTGAGACTATGGCAATGAAGAATCATTGGTTCAAGTGAAGATTACAGTTCCATTGCACACTTTCTACTCACCATCTTTCGGATGGCTGCATTGGAATGGTTTGCTGCTGTAGAAATGAGCTCCAGCGATTCTGCAACAAAGGCAGAAACAGTTACATGTAACACATACATACATAGCATTTTCCAGATTATACTGGTTAATAGCAGKTTTTTTTTCATCTCCCTTATCAGTGTTTCTGCTGCAAGACAATTACAAAAGCAAGGAGTACATTTTGTTCTGCAAACTAAAAAGAACATTTATAAGCAGTTGCATATACAGTAACTTCTGTATGATTAGCTGGTCCACACATACCTAACCATTTATCTTTCTCTTCTAAAAGTCTAGGGAAATCAAAGTACATAAAGTACATGAGACCAAAAATTTACCTTTCATGAATCAGCCTATTTCTTAAAGTTAMTTTAGGTTTCACTTAAGTCTTCACACGCATCTTTGAAGAGCATCTTCCCAAAACCAGGGCTTGTGTGCTTATAGTACTATGACCGCTACTTAAAWTTTTTCCAGAGTCACAAACTCCTATAAATCAATAAAAGTCTATTTCTCGTCCTTCTTTGTGTTAGTAGATTCTAACTTATATTTCTTGGAAGCCAATTTTTATTTTACTACTCCACCTATTGCAAGGATGTTCTCCTCTGTTTGTATTTGGGGATACAATGAATTAAATAAAAATTCCAGACGTTTTTCAATACAACTTTCAATGTTTTGCCATTGTTTATCYGCCAAAGCTGCCCTCATTCCCAGAGTGGACATATCAGCCCTTTTCTTCTCTGYTCCAAGAGCACTCAAATTGCTCTGTGCTGAACTGGCCATTACTTTGGTGAGGTCCAATTTCCATTTCYACTACTAGCCCTACATGAGGGTATCTGAACACCTAAAGGAAAAACTCTCCAAGATTTGATTATGTTCATTAGACAGAGAGGAGTTTACATGTACTTTCAGCATCTTTCCTGTCTGGAGACTCTTCTGGGAGTTTCTTTAAATAGTCCTTCAGGAGAAGCTCGTAACGAGGAATCCGCTGCACCGGCTCAAGCATGTGATGCTGCAAGGTCAGGTTTCCACACACCTCCTGTTTCTGTAGCCAAGAGAAAACAAGCACAGTGGGGTTGGGTATTGTTCCCATCTTTGGTGTTAGACAGAAGGAAAAATAATCACTCATGTACAATCAGAGAAACCCAAGAAATCTAAAGCTATCAGAGTTGACAGGTTTCATGTGAACATTTCTCCTGCACCTCTGCCATTTTCAGTAGATAAACAGCAATAGATTTAGTGTGTTTCTTCACGCACTCAACAAAGCTCTTTCCACATGTGGCCGTACATAGCATTCCCCCCCSMMAAAAAAAAGACAAAATAAAATCACAAACTGCACAGGGATATATTGCTTGCTAGCACTTACTGCACAAATARCAGCTGCACTGATCACACACTACCTCTGAGGAAGCTGCTGCCTCAAATCCTCTCCTCTCACAGGACCAAGAAATGGAGTAGGTTTGAGATGGACRACATTAAATATTACCCTAATGAGGCACTGAATTGCCTTATTCAAAATGGCACAAGTATTGCAGTGCACTGATTTTCATGGGATCTCTATGAGGTAAACTGATATTTCTGTGTATGGGGGGGGGTTAGTCGAGAGGGAAAAACACCATAGGAATAATTTACTTGAATATAAAAATAATACAGACAGAACCACAGAATGAAGTTTAGCTGATGCTCCCCCACACTTTCTGATACACTACAAACTTCATTTGAATTCCGTCCTGCATGGCATACAGGAATTCCCAGGTGGAGGGAGAAGAAAAAAAAAAAAAAAAAGAAAGAAAAGACAAATCTGGTACATAAAGTTAACTGCAACTTTTGACAGCACAGAGACAGTCAGATGAGTAGGCTAAGCGCTTTGGGTCAAATCTTTGCCTTATGCAGCTACCTGTGGTCATTTGCACAAGTAGAACATGTTGTGACATTGCTGCTAAAACAGCCTGCAGTGAACTAGTTAGCATATATTTTAATTGTTATCAGTAGGCTTCAGAATTGCATCTCCTAGATGCGTTGCCCGTGTTAGTATTGCTTGTTAAAGTTTTGCTCACAAAACAGCGAAAATACTCATGATCTTGGACAGCTGTGGACTCATTTTGCAGACCAGCACCTAACATGAAGCGTTCATTTTGGGAGCTCATGGGTGAAAAGAGACGGCAGAATTTCAGGGAACGCTGATCTCTGTGCCGTAGGGAAAACACAGGTACAACAAGCTGATTTATACTTCAGAAATAAAGGCATGTCAGAGGCTTGATGGCAAGTCAAGACAGCAAAATGGTCGTGTTCACAGAAAGCACGAGTTCTTAGTGCTTGTTTTAAAGTGTCCCAGTTCGCTCTGGAGGGCAGCTGCTCCTGTATCCCTTTTCTGAGTGGGAACGGGAAGGCTCGGTGCTGACGTTCTCCGGGTGCTGCGGCAGCACAGGATGAACCCAGACACGGCAGATGTGCACGGGGGCCACCGAGCTCTCCAYGAGCCACAGGCCATGGGGCCCAGGGCTCCCGGCTCTCCACTTCCCACGAGCAGATGCACTCCGCTGTGCAGAGCCTCAGTGAGAACAGACTRGGTTTAGACAGAGAAAGGTTAAAGAAAGGCCACGTACAGCAAAAGTCTGGTAGGAAAGAAACTTTCCCAGTTCCTGCTCTCTCCTCCGTGCTYCTCCAAGACAGAGCTTCTGTCGGATGCGCCGTGCTGAAAAGCCCTGACCTCTGCTCTCCAGCATGCTGGGGATTACTTGATTCCTGACAGCTGGCTGAGCCCCACAATCCTCCCATTTTGGGCATGCAGCTGTGCTCTCTCCTCAGGTTAACCCTCTCCCTGCCGGCCCTCGCCTCCCAAAGGGCTGTGCAGGCCTTCTCAGCACCTGCAGTGGGATGCTTGGGAGCAATCTCAGCCAGCTCCCCCCGCCCCCTTCAGCTGGCCCAAGGCCCACGGAGAAGAGAGGGAGGGAGATTTTGCACAGGCTCCAGCATAAGCAGCGCTCTCCCTCCTCCCCCACAGCTCTTCCTATAATGAGGGCAAACGTATGAAAATCCAAGCTGACCATCCTCGTGCAGAGCTGGGATCCTCAGGAGCTCTGTGCCACTGCGTGAGCCTCAGCAGAGAAACAGACCATCAACAGGCAGATGAAACCTGAACAACTACCTCCATCAGATGCTGCAAATGAAATGCCCGTGGTCCAACATACCAACCTCAAGATGAGAATATATTTATTAAAAAAAAAAAAAAAAGTCACTTAGAATTAGTAAAGAGGAAGATAAAATTAAGAGAGTTCATAAATGGATACGTTCAGTGTCAGAGCAACAGTGAAGGGAGAGGGTATCCTGCATAAGGGAGGACCAGGAAGGCAGGACAAGGCAGTTCACTAGTGAGAGTCAGCAGTGCCTTGGCAGGACTGTGCCACATGCACCAGTTTTTCTTCCTTCTGCTCTGTAAGTTTCAACAGAAAACACAGTGTAAAGTGAAGCTCTCTCTTACTCTCCCCCAAGAAGAGACCTCGCTCTGGTTTCTTCACATATCAGAATGACAGTAGTGAGTGCATAGTAATTTCTGGATAAATGGAATGCAGTCAAAATTAGGGTAAACTATACTGTTACGGCAAGTTTCTCTCACTCTAACTTCTGATTCTCCTCATAAACACATGAGTGGGAGAAAAAGCTATCTATCCGAGAATCCATGTCACAAAGAAAAAGAGAAGAAAGGACAGAYATTAAATTTTATAGTTTGGTATTAGAGGAATATTATCTTGTAGTTAAACACTATGAAGTACACTAGAAGCAAAATAAAACACAAATAAATAAATGAAGATCTCAGAGCCATATTAAGCCAATTAACAAGATACCTGTATGTTCTGAACAACATCTTTGAAGGGCGAAGACCTCTGCATACATGTGTTCACCATGTCCATTGCCCTGTCAAAGTTCTTCACATATTCTCCATACATCTTCAGAAAAGGAGCCAGTTTCTGTAGGATATCTCCCAGCCGGGGGTTCATGTTCCTATCGAAGACAGACAGGTGAATATAGAAGTCTATGGAAATCAATGCTATTTTAAGAGAGAAAACACRGATGTTGCATTTTCACAACCATTGTTTTTCCCATACACAAGCACTCATACACACATGCAATCAAGATACTTTAGACTAAGTGTAGAGTACGGTAATCTATACATACAGCAATCTAAATGAAAACTTAAACATTAATTAGACATATACTCTTACGTCAAGATCACACTAAAATTGACTATGCATTGTTAAAGAAGCATCTACATCTCTGTTCACTACAAAACACACTGCAAGAAACAGCTCGCTTTTAAAAATGATCTCTTCTACTGTAGCAAAACATCGGAAGACATTTTAGTGCAAAGAAATCACTCAGTTAATCCTGGTATCTTACAGGGGCTAGATACGAATTTGCTTTGAGGCTCTCATGGCTGGAAGCAGAGGTAGCTAGATACCCTCATCTCGCTGAAATGCAAGGTTAGGCAGAGTGCCAGCCCTCCAATATGCCAATTACCCTGGGACTCCGATCTCAGGGGTCCCTG
>NW_028186038.1:2606424-2654213 GCF_003343005.1 Rhea americana | reverse complement strand
ACACCTCTTGCAGCCCTGAGCTGGGCTCTCTCCAGAAAACCTGTGGGGTGACTCCAGGCTGACTGTGGCCTCATGCCACTCAGTAGCATCAGGAAATTCAGACAGACCTGGAGACCCAAGAGGCTTCCACCAGTAAATGTCACCTACTCGGCCAAATTTGGATTTGCAGGCAAGGAAATAGCCCTTGCCTTTCTCTGGAGATTTGGGCTTTTATTTAACTTGCACAGGGCAGGAAATGATCACAACAATTTACTGGCTTCAAAACACAAGGATATTGGAATAGGGCTGATGCAGGTACTGTGAAGTTTTACCTCCGTATTGCTCTGGTAAGTGCGGCAACACTGTTCCACCGTTCAGTTCCCTTTTCATCACAACTTTGCATCATCAAAGAGTGGGATAAAGCTTAAATTTGTGCTATAATTTACGTGGGGATTTTCAGAGGATTCCTAGGAGAGTTAGGTAGGCAAATGACAGTGAGAGTTGCACGTCTCAAGCCTCTCACATCTCAGTCCCCTTGACAGTGCCAGTCCAAGATTTCTATCCCTTTTTCCTCAGCATAGTATTTTTCCTCCCACAAAACTTGTGAYGTGTAGTCTGTTTACACTAGATCCCTTTAGCCATTTAGCAACCTCATGGAATCTTCTTATTTCCACTCTCTCTAATCTTCTTCCCCATTTATTACAGCTGTGCCCAGAGATTCAAGTCAGGGTCAATGGTGCTGAGACTTTCATTTACTCCTTCTGGTCACTGATGACCTATGTGAAGAAGGTTGGACTCAGCCAAGAGAGAAATAAACACTGATCTTGCTTTCACCACTTAAGGTAGTTGGGAAGGTTAACTTCATTATTTAATGTAAAATGAGGTGCTTTCCACTGCAGGACAGTCTTCGGAGCCAATATGTCATCTCAAATCATATTTCCTACATCTACTTGCACCTAGCTTTTCTGTCTAGCATTGCATTTCCTCCTTGTTTACAACTTATTACAGTTCCTAAATTTTAACTGGTATATAACTATTATTACTCATTGAAGAAAAACACCTATTTTCCTAAAGATTATTAATACATATACACTGTAATCAACAATATTTATTATCTTGAAAGACAACCAATTCTAGGGTCAAAACTTGTTTAACGCTGTGGTGYTAAACAGCAACAGAAGTAGCTGCATAACAGACATAAGCAGATTTATAGATACAAAGTCATTGATGTTATATGTCTACATTTTCCATTGGTTGGCTGCTATAATGCTAATTTTAATATTAAATTAAATTTAACATAACCACAACTAAATTCATTAAAGAAAATATAAAACAGAATCTCCTATGAAGTCTCCTATATGATACACAAACTCTAAATTATACTATGATGGTGCATTTTCCGTCCTTGAAAAATAATTGTATTTGTAATACTCCATAGAACTATCTGTAGGGCCCAAACTAAGCAGTTTGCTTCTTTCATAATACTGCAATTCTAGGAGACTGGAAATACAGYCAGAAGACCAGTTCTTGCAATATTTCAGACTGAAAAAATTCACACAAGGTACTCAGAAAATGAACATTCACTTCAATCTTTGTATTCAGGAATGCTTAAGAGATTCCATGCTAACGTATAAAATAACAAGGGAACGGTACAACACGATTAAGAGCTATGCTACAAGACTAGACCTTTTGGTGGCTAGAGTTTCTTAAAAACAGATTTAAAAAATAATTGCAATGACAATTACCCACCATTCTTGTGTAATTCTTGTTTTGAGCTCAGGAAGAAGAAATTGTCCATGGAAACAATAGATGGAAGAAATATTTGAAAAGATGCCTGTTATCACTTCAGATGAAATACCTGCTTCTGACAGCTTAGTGCAAAAAACCTGCATGAGACAACAAGGCAGTAACTTAACATATGTTTAAAAAGAAGCTAAACACACTAGCTTAACACACTAGCTTTAGATTGCAATTATCAAAGCTGACTACATAAGAACAAGGCTACAATTTTCAACTTCTGGTTCTCAGTCCTTGCGGATCACCAAACTGAATACTTGTAGGAGCTTCACAAAACCTAAGTTCCTTGTCAAGTAGGTTTCAATTTACAGCTTATAGGCCTACTCGTCCACGAGAAAAAACTGAGGGGTCTGTAAGTCAAAAMAGACTGAAACTACCGAAGAAATGAAACATCCTGCATTTGGAAGTGTAAGTTGCAATCAGGTCCTGACAAGCACTTAATCATATTTACACAAAGCAAAATAAACCATTTGATTATTTCATTTCTCTGCAGGAAAAATTACATCGTACTGAACAAAAACAGAAGACACTCCATAGATTTCTAAGTTTCTGAAACACTCTCGGCTCTTCCAAAGAAAACACTGCAAAATCTTCCATAGAGGTCCTGGTGTTGGAGGGTAAAGGGCACTATGAAAGTTATAGTTTCTAAGAAGATTTCTAGCAAGGAGACAATTTTCCTTTTTTAAAAGCACTTGTATAACAATGTGACTTACTCTCTTTTCTACATCTTTTCTGCACAGTCATGATTTTCTTTAAGATAATTACAGATACACCTGAACTGTGTAGATTAACATCAACATTTTTTGCGGAAGAAAATTCAGACTCACTACATCAATTTTACCTTATCCCATGTATAAACATGATGGACAACAAATAAAGAATGTGAGGGGGAACACCCCCCCCACTGTGAGCAACAGCCTGATCCTCGTGGCCCGATCCTAGTAAAACCCACCAAGCCTACTACAATTTACAGAAGAGTCACAGATTTCATTATTTTTCAGTACCCTTGGTGCCCTATGATTTCCTTTCCATGCATGCTCAGGGGAGGAACTGAACACTTACGGTGTCTCTCTTGGGTTGCTGCTTTCCCATTCCTCCTTCCCATGCCCTAACCCTCAGGCTCAGGGCACCTGCCTGCCAAAAGCTCGCCTCCAGGACCCTTGGCACACAACTGCTCTCTAGCCCTGTCAAGCAAGCTGCACCTCCCACCAACAAACTGTGTTTCCACTCCTGCTTCTCTAACACAGGCACTCATGTGGTTCAGTGTTTGGTGGCACTAATTCACACCAAACACAAGGGATCCTTGGCGGCCCACGTCAGCAAGGAGTGCTGATGTCAGAACTCCAAGTGCCAGCCAAAACAGGGGTTCTGGGTGTCCATGAAAAGGGAACCGGGCTCTCAGACAGAGGATGAACAGAAGACACCATTCTTGCTCACAGAAAGCAAAGCAAAATTTATTCAAAATTGAGTTACCTGGTCCAATAGATGAAGTCTTTTAACATATGCTTCTTCTGTATGGAGCAGTTCATTTGCAATGTTGAACAGCTTTTGGGGCTCTGTACACTGAAAAAACAAATTACATATAACACAATTAATCTGTACCTACAGACTTAACTTTTGTCAACCATTCCCTTTTCCATTTCCTCAGYGGGCCAAATTCCTTGCCAACACAGAAGCCTGAAGTGAATAAAGTTAATACACATCAAAATCTGTTCTGTGTTTCTTTTCAAAGGATGTGCTTGCTCCAGAGACATTTTTAAAGCTGTTTTCTGAAAGACCAATCACTAGTGCAATTACTGGCTGGCCAGGATGCCACTTTAATTCTTCGTGGATTTTTTATGAAGAACCAGAAACATCCTCCAAATCTGGAAATATACCTAGCCTGTATTTTTTGGTAGCTAAGGCACTAGACTACAAATGAACTGTTGTTTGTTTTTAATTCAAGTCTTATGACAACAAAACCAACACAAATGAGAAAAGACCACTTGCTCATGTATTTCACTCCATGGCCAGTGTGGCATTGCTTGATACATAACACTTGTAGCAATGTAAGTATTTTATGCAGTTTTAAACTCCCACCAATTCCTCAAAAAGAATTTTCAGTATCAGTGAAATCTTTCATTATATTAATTWAAAAAAGAGGCTAAAGCAAAAACTTGAAGGCAGTTGCAAAGTCTCAACTTTATTCACTTTTTATCCAAAAGCTATACAGATTCTCAGCTCTAACTACTTAAAAATACTCATATTAGTATGATACAGGCTTTAGCTTTTGATAAACTCCATATGTCCTTGTAAAGGTCTAGACTTTAAACTCCATGCTTACAATCAAACCAAAATTAGTTTCCAGAACTGAGGACTGGTTGGTTGTTTTTTTAGGAAAAGAAACATCTGAAAATGGCATCAAGCATGATCAAATGTATGGAAATTTTACTGGGCTGGGTCTGGAAAAAAGAGAATTGAGAGGAAGATAAGGAAGTAAATGCTTAGTGGAACAGAGTATCAACGGGGTGCAATTATTCACTGTCTCCTCCATGGAAAAACTAAACAGCATAAACTAAAATTATCACGGTCCTGCTTTAAGACCAGGAGATACTTCCTCGTGCAACGTGTTACTGCACTGTGGAACCCTTAAACACATGAGCCAGCACATGGTGAAAAGTTCCCACTGGTTCAAAAAAACCTACTGGACAAATTCATGGAATGAAAAACCAGCTGAAGACTACTAAATGCAAACACACCATTTGTGGTGTGTTCACCAGGTTCAGGAGGCACCTGAGGCCCTTGGCACTAGTGGCAATGAAGCACCCACACCACCTGTCCCCACGCGCTTGCTAAGACTCGGGGCAGGCATCTCTATAGACACACACCGCCGGCCACCACCAGAGACGGCAGCCTGGCCGGGGCAGGCTGCTCGGGAGCAGGAGATGAAAGCACATGCACACGAGGAAAGACTCCGAGTTACTCATTGCTGGGCTTCAAATCAACTGTAACCACCAAGGGTAAAAAATCTGTTCAAAGAAATGGGGAAAAAAAAAAACTCACAAAAACATTTACATTGGTAATTAAAAAAGATAGAATATTGCAAAGGCAAGAAAATACTAGTGAAAATACAGAATGCTAACAGTATAAATGGGTGTTTTGCCCTGTCTAGGTGAACGTTCTGTTCTCGTTACCCATCTGAAAAATAGATGAGGCATTTCAGAAACAGATCAGAGAAAAAATGATGAAAATAATTACGTGTGGAACAATTTCCGTAAAGAAGAWGTTAATAACAATGGGCAATTTTAAGAGAAGATAAGTAAGAGTGGACATAACTTCTGCACACAATGTATTTCATTGCTAGCAAAGGTCATTAAGCGCTCTCTTTAACCTTCACTGTCATTTTGATTATAAACAACACTGAAAGTAAACAAATAAAAAAATACAATCAGATAAACAGCAATACAAGTGAAAAACCTCAAAGAATTTTAAAAGTCAGCCATGTATTCAAATAAACCAGAACCTCAGTTACCTTACATAAAGGTACCACAGTTACCTTAGCATAAGGTATCTGGATTCTGCGACTTAAGTATTCATTGAAGAAAGGCAAATGGATTTTCCTGGATTTGAAAGGGGGCTAATCTTCCTTCCTGTAAAGCAATTCCTCTCTTTTTCTGCAGCATGAACTTGGAGGCAGACAACCATTCCATGAAGAAACTTTTGAAATGTACTCTACCTACTCCTGCTATTAAAATTATTTCAAGCWCACTCAATTTTTCTTTTAAGTTATTTTAACATCCTGCTCCATTCATCCATATGATATGTATGAAGAGAAAAAAAAATCACCGCACGATAATGCTATGAACTTGTTATGGGGAAAAACAACATATTACAGCTTATAATGAAATACACTGCTGGCCATTCAAATTCCAGGAACTACAAGGCTCTCCTCACAGAGAAAGAATTTATTTGCCAACTGTGTTGAGCGTAGAAAGGAGTGTCTGAATGAAAAGCACTGATGTAATCAGAGTGGCATGCCAGCCACCAAGAACATCCTTTGATTTGCTTGAATTCACAATGTGAAAAATAATTATTTTCGACCAAATACATTTGTTCCGAAAAGTAAACCTTTACATAGCACAGGCACTTTTAACCTCCTGACCCTCACCATCTGCAACTCAGTTTATATTTCCAAAAAACTTGCTGACATCTGGTTAAATAGCAAACAGCGGCTGAACAGAATTTTAGCTTGAGTTCAGCATAACATTTTAAAGACAGTCTCTACTTTCAGCTGCTGTTTTTGCTGGTGACAGAGATAAGCATGTTTTTCAAACTTATCTGCAGCATGTTCACCTTTCCATTGACACAAGATTTTAGAACTAATGTTTGATACAACAGATTAAACGTTACAGATAGTCCAGTTCTTCCAGCCTTCTGCATTTTGCACCATGGAAAGACAGATTTAACARAGCCTGAGCTGTACACCATGAAATATCTTCCCCAGGGAACTGGAATATATGCATAAAGATTTTTTTTTWWAAAAAAAAAGTGAATTCAGATGTGGATTATATTCCTTATGTAACGGTCTTAGGTAAGTCTCTGTTCACGTTTGCTCACATAACTAGAGCCCAAGGAACCTTATCTCAAYGAAGCAAGCATGATCAGTCTAATATTTTGGCAACAAAAGTAGATGGGAAAAAATCAAAGCATCAGGAGCACGTGCAGCCAGGTCACTTGGCCACCGGTGTTGTTTGAAAGTGAGAAAACAGGACAAGGAATCAAGAAGATGCTGTGGGCCACACGCTGGCACGGCAGCGCACAGACAGATTGCTCCCACCCCTCCCAAACGTTCAGACAGGTCGTACGGAGGAGCTGAACAGGATTTTCCACAACGCCCACACCAGAGCTGCTCGGCTGCGTCGGTAACCCGGAGATGCAGCGTGCCCACCTTTAGGAGATCTGGRAGGGAAGGTGTTGTCTAAGCAGCGAGTACTACTGACGCTGGAGTGTGGAACGCAGCCAGCCGCAACGAGTACTAAACTCGTATTTGCTTTTTATGGATTCAAATTGGGTAAATATTGGAGGCTAACACCATGTTTATGATTGCTCAAAACATAGACCCCAGTTTTTGAGGCCTCTATCCAAGCAGATTACCTATTTTGTTAACATTAAAGACAAAACGCAATGTTAAGCTTAAAGTTTATCTGCAAAACTACATAGGAACCAAATCATTGCTGCTGGGCACCGGCAAAACATAGCTGACTCTGCTAATAAACATATCCCAAAGAAACAACACGTCATTTACAGGACGGGTAAATAACACCGAGACGTGAAATATTTACTCTTCCCGATCACACAGATTTTAAGCTGCTTTACTCTTTGTAAATACACTTAGCCGCGGTATACACTGAACTTCTGCTTTGCCAAAGGTTCTTGCCGAACGACTGCTCGGCGCACCTACCGCGTGTTGCAGCTATCCTCTGCGGTCAGGTATCACAGCCGTAACGCTGCTTCACAATCTTTTCAAAACTGTTTAGCTGGCCGAGTGAAAAGAAAAAGGAAGCAGTAGGTGTTTATCTGGTGATATGGCTCAGGTTAAAATCATGCTTTAAAAACGCAATAAAATACCACCAGTCACTACTACGAAGAGCACATAAGGAAAATTTTCCTACTCCAAAATGCTGAAAACAGTAAGAGAAAGTTTTCCTAYGTTACAGCTCCTCTCTGTATACCAAAATCTCTTTTCCTTAGGGTAGCCAAAATAATTGATGATGGGATGACACACATGATTTTTCTGAATCAGCGTTATGATAAAACACTGATGCAAGCCATTCTGCATCCTAGGTAACTTGCATGAATTTCTCTCTGGCCTTTAAACATCACTGAATTAGGAGATAAAACAAAAAACAAACAAAAAAACCCCTTCTTTTCATAACCTGCTCTAAACCCACTGACAGAACGAATCAAGATGCCTCCACAGATCACGAAAAGACTGATTACTTTGGCCATGCTCCCTAGTGTCAAATCAGGAAGTAGAAATAATAACTTCACTTCCTCTTCAAGGCCAACTTTTTTTTTTTTTTTTTTTTTTTTTTTTTTAAGAATATACATAGAGATGATCTTACCCAGAAGGTCTGGACTTGGAGAACTACAGGTCAAATTTTCCAACAGAAACTGCACAATGAAATCAGAACTGAAACTCCAGTTAAGTGCAGGCAGAATGGAAATGCACCAGTACCTGTATGAGGCCCACATGGGACATCATTACTACTACTATTTTACACAGYCGGTTCTCAGGAAGTAGGATGGATGAAGAAAGGTCGGTTTTGTGATTATTAATAAACATGCATTTCTCTCAGTGAAAAAAAATATTTAAATAAAAAGATAGGAAGCAGCGTTAGCCATCTCGGAAGCCACTGCCCTGGACGGCAGGCTGCAGAGCATGACAGCCCCTCCGTCCCACCTTTATGTCGTTTCCTCCTTTGCAGCCATCAAGGCTGACGTGACTCTGTTCCTGGAGCTGCTGACATTTCCTGAGACATTATCAAAATTACTAAGCTCCCCTCATTCATTTTCACTTTGACAAAAGATAACTAGAGATCCCAGTCAGCCACTTCTGCRATTTTAAAATATATTCCAATAATTATGTGCTAATAGTGAGATCTGTTAGACTGCGCTGCAGACTCCCAAAGGAAGCCACGCTGCCGAGCTAAGCCAAGACCAAATAAAACAGTACGAGTCACACATCAGGCGACATTACTTCATCAGCCGTGGGGTGTGTGAAAGCTCAGGTGGTGGACGGAGAGACATGAAGCTGAAAATCAGAGGAGAAAAAAAAGGCAAATCTGATTTTTTTTTTCCTACTCATGTTTATTCATGAACTTCACTTAACTTGATATCCCAGGAGCTGCTCAGCCATCATTAAATCATTCTGCAGCTGTACTTATTACGCATTCTCCTCTAACTGCAACAAAGCTTTCTGGAAACCCAAATATTATTACAGTGCTATCTGCCCCCGCTGTGTAGCTGCACAACCTGGTGCTAGAAGTAGGCAGGAGGAAGCAAGGAGGGCGAGCTGGGACCTCGCCACCAGCCTTTCCGCAGGGAAGGTTTCGAGAGGAGGAAGGGCTCTCCGTTCCTCGTGCCCACAGCTGGGGCTGCCCGAACCCTCTTCACCTCCTTCCTGGGGGCAGGCACGTTGCTTGCCAGGAAATAATCTCTTTTGTCAAGGGTGACGTGAACTTCCAACCTCAGAATGACCAACAGGCAAGTCAACTCCTAACCCCCCAGGCTCTCCTTGCTGGCAGCCGCTGCCTATAACTTTTACTCAYAGTAAAAGTGCCCAAAACACACGAGGCAGACGAAGGAGAGAGCGGGAGGATGAGGGGGCACGCGATACACACCGGAGCTTTACGTGACTGCGTCAGCACGTGCCGTGTCCCCAGAAGAGRGCACAGTTTTTGCACGGAAGAAGAGGCAGGGAATCTCTACAGGCTTTTCTCCTCCATGGGGCTGCAACACCAAGGTGACTTAGTGGAGCCTGGTCAGTACCAAAGCTGCGTTTTTGAAGGTGGATTCAGCTTCACCTAGAAAAACCTGAAGTGCATCCACATGAACATCAACCTGCCTTCCTGTACTTACCTGTTTAGATTAAGAGGCTCAACGGGAAGGCGAGTAACTTCAAAAGACTTCTTTACAGGAAGACAAAWAATTTCTTCCTCTAGAGATCTCTCCCTTTCATAGATTCCTCAAGCATGTAACACAAGAGTATCATTTCTAACTCAGTGTTTTATCAATATTATTTTATATTATATAAATATTTAACTTAAGGAACAAGACTTACACACAGCTATCCAAACTCCAGTTTCTTAGAAAATGTTAATATTTGGCAGTAAAGCATGTCTTAATCATACAGTAAAGTCATCCGCTTAGAGCAGCCATAGTTGATTTGATACTGCACTCTTAACCCCAAAGAGTAAATTTAATTACCAGATTCAGGATTTCAGAATTTAGTGTATTATTTTCTTGCTGTCATGTTACACCCTGTAAGTGAATTTTAAAATAGTATTTCAGTTTCATGCATGCAACGTGCATATATTTTCTTAATATAAAATACTTAAAGTATTTCACTGTGTGTATATATGCATCTACCCACACAGTTACTGTGGCCTTAGGAAACAGGAACAGCACTGGACTCGAAGCCTTCCATTGAGAAATCRTGCTGCCACTGGGAATGTAAATAAGCTTTCACTCAAACTACTGACGAGATACTAGAGGTTAAGAGATGTACTAGAGGGTAAGTGTTAACAGCTGCTAATAGATGGATGTTAACAGGAGAAACTGAGATGCCTCACTATCACAAGGAGCTTTGCTGAAATTCCCCACATTGACTTCTTGCACGGAACATAAAACGCATACAGGTCTCCTCAGCCAGTGCAAAACTGCACTCCTGCTGGATCCCTGACTCGTATTGCCACAGACTTACTCCCGTGCAAGGCCAAGGTTATCTGCACCATGGCTTTCCCTGCCCAGTGGAAGGCTGGGCATCTCTAATGTACTTGGTGCGCACTT
The DNA here is from genome assembly GCF_003343005.1 of Rhea americana. Lineage (NCBI taxonomy): Eukaryota > Metazoa > Chordata > Aves > Rheiformes > Rheidae > Rhea > Rhea americana. The sequence continues at coordinate 2,643,887 of NW_028186038.1, read as the reverse complement.
CGAATCCTCCTCCGCCCTTGGGGAGGTCAAAGTCCAGCTCGTCCTCCTGATATCCCCAGCAGYTGCCACGACCTGCTGAGGCTCACAGGGCAAATTCCATTACATCCCCTATATCTATAGGTTTGGTACGTATGTGCAGAAAGCAGCCAGGTTTGGCCACAYGGACTGGGTTCATGCTTGGTTCATTATTGCTCCCCAGTCTGGTACGTGTTTAATCATCCAGTCTACTCCAGATCAGCTCCCAAAAGGTGGCACCACTGGGCTACGAGCACCCTGATCGGTGCATGACCCTGCCCAAGTAACGGTGGCTACCTCACAAGAGGCAAGGCTCTCCTAGAGACTGTGAAATCTGTGTGGAGTTCCTAGAGTTTTTAGATCCTCTAGGATGAAAAACGCTAGCTACAAAAATATAAATTGTTGTAATTATGACCAAAACGTTTGATACTCCATAGAGTGGATTGGATATTCATTCATCACAGAGCTTGGAAATATGACCAACTTCCACTCTGACAAGGAGCGAGTGTTTGCCAGRACAACCTTTCAAGTTTTGCTTTGATGGCAGCTATTACTCTGATGTTGATGGTGTCAGTGACACCAAAATCAGTGTTTCTGTCCTCTCCTCTGACCAAAYGCATACTTTAACTGATGAGTCTGAGGGAATTTAGACAATTCTCTAGCACTTCCATTTATAAACACATAATAAACACATTCTGYGCCCATTATACCAAGATTCAGGTGGGGAGTCACATCTGCCTCTTGTACACTGAGATGGTAAATAAAGTTTCTGAATATGAGGGAGCTGAGACTCCTTTTTACCCAAATCAGTATTATACTCAGGCAATTCCATGGTTTTAAGAGAATTGTTCCTTATTTAGGCAGCAGTACTTCAAGAAGTATTGTCTTGTACTCTTTTGCTGAAGAACAAGGTTGTAAAAAGTGTCAGGTGCTTCCATTTGAGTRAGCAAGGCATTCCCTGAAAACGCAAAAGGTGCAGTATAGCAATTAAGCACTGGATAGGAAACAACAGTTTCAGGCAATAATGTTACTGTTTGAATCATGTGAATTGAAAGTGAGTCCAGTCACACAAGACTGAACTGGAACTCAAGTGACAAAAAAAACTTCAGCATAAAGCAAAGCAGAGTCTGGGTTTTTCTTCATTCCTTTCTGAAGGTATGTTTGTCTAATCACACTGTGTCTTCTGTTCTTTGAAAAAAGGGACATCACAGACCATTAACTATACTCAGAAACTGTACTCATCATCACTGAATGACAGAACTTTCTGCACAGCGGATATCTGCATACAATTTTCATCACTTAAATACTCACTGACTGATTCGACCCAGAAGMTATTGAATGAGTTTTAACTGCCACCTTTCATAAAGGGACAACTGCTTAAGTGCTTAACATTCATAAATCAGAGTGTATTCAGCAACTGAACAGAACTATGTAATTCACACAAACCGAYGTGTGAACACTACTGTTCACTAACTACAGTTCACAGGTCCCTGGCTGCTAGTACTCACGGTATTCTAACTAAAAAAATCCACTGTGAAGTTTACTTTCATGATTGCTGAGTAGACACCCCCCCCCCAAAACAAACAAACAAATAAACAAAAAATCCCAAAAATGCAACATTTTGCTCAAAGTATCTTCCGTTTTCTCTTTCTGGAAAATCTTCCAACACATTCTACTACCAGCAGTTCTAAAAATAGCTGTCTTGATAAACAGATAATCAACGGAATCTGTGATTAATGTTATACAGCTGCAGCGAGATAGAAAACAGCCTGGAGTACATTACTCTTTGTTCAAGGAAAGTCTCTCCTAGTTACTRTTTCTTGAACAGTAATTTGATACAATTTACAGTTAACCTCAAAACAATTTCTTTGCACATAACAAAAAGTCCCACCAAAAGAAGCACAGTCATCCTTATAAAAAAAAATCTGCTAGAAGAGATATCCAGTATGCACGTCCTTCCATAATGTAAGGCCCTGATCCTGCRAGATGCGCTATCCAGCTAACAATTTGTATACCACTCAGACCTACTGAAAGCAAAAGAACCCAATAACTGGAAGCAGAACCTGAAGAAATTCAAGCAAGAAACACAAAGGTGCGAGTCTTTATCTGCAGTTGGGCAAATTTCAACAACTTACCTCTGGATGGGATGGATTCTCTTACAGCAAGCCTTTTAAATCTAGAGTGGAAACCTTTCTAAAAGACATGATCTAGGTCAGGAACAAGTTATGGCCTACATCAGGCAGGAAATTAATGACTGCAATGATCCTTTCACAAAACAAAACAAAACACAGCCACCACATGAAAGCTGATGCAAGGGAGCTGTCTCCAGAGTACTTAGAAGTGACAATCTTACCTTGTTTACATCCAAGTATTCTAACTTTGGCACTTCTGCTGTCTCTTGTTCCTCACTACTTCCTTCATCGATGTCACTGTCCTCCTCCTGTGTGGAGTCTCGCTTCTGCTCTGCGGAGGAAGACTTGGCTCCTTTTTTGTCCGGTTCCATGTCTACCGGATTCCCAGCTACGCCAGGTTTCTTTTGTTCTGTGCCTTCTTCGCTGGGGAAAGTTTCCCCTGCCACGCTACAAGAAGGGCTGTCAATGCCACTGTCTCTGTTGGGAATTTTACCRTTACCGTTCAGTTCTGCAGTGGAGTCTTTATTGCCCAGCTCTCTAGAGGGTTCTTTGCTCACATTCACAGCAGTACAGTCTTCGTGGCTTTTGTTATCGCCTATGCTTAGCTCTTTAATTTTCATTATGTCTGTGTTAGCTAGATCCGCGCTGCGCAGCACGTCCGGCTCGTTTTCCTCTGGTTCGCTTCTTTCATTTGCCGAGCAGCCGCTGGAAGCTGCCGTGTCACAGTCACACGAGCCCGGTTGTCTGGAGGWGTCCAGGCCAGGCTCCATCTTAAGAGCTAAATTCAGCTGGTTTCTTTGAAGTATATGTACAGGTTGCCTACAGGAGAAGAGAAGGCACCCAAGTCACTCACGCTAACACCCAGAGATTTCAGAAGTGCCTCGGAAGAGACAAGGCCAGATTTTCAYTTGATTCACATTTTGTTTCTTACAGCCCCCTGGCAATTCAAGGAAGCAAGGGTGTGCACATCACTGCAATAACATTCACCAAACAATTCAGATAAAACCAGGCCACTCCAAGCCAGAAGTTTTACTTATGGCCTAATGCCATGAGAACCCCGGCTCTTTAATACTTCCCACGTTGCCTGGAAGACTAGTTTGTTTTGGTGGTTTGAGGACAAGAGAAACATCTTTTAAAGGAAGTGTTTGGTTATGAGCTTGTTTAAATGGGAACTTATGTTCTTCAATGTAACAAAGTCCTTTGGGCACACTAATCTTTGCAAGAGATGCAACCCAGTTTAAYGCTCTGTATATATACACATTTTCAGACAAAAGAAACTTATATTGTTTCATGATACACTGCAATTCAGCCATTCCCTGCCTCCAAGMAGCAAGCTAACATTAAGTGACATTTACTAAATCTTAGACAGAAAACTCATYTGTCTTAAATCACTGTTATCAATTCTGGTATCAAGTCTACCTTCTCAAAGCAGACCTGGGCTGCTTGTTTCTGGCAGAACATTAGCCAAATTCAGTGGGCCTCAAGCTCCAAGAATGACTCTGATGCAAACTAACAGTCATTGAAAAACATTTTTACAACAAATCTCTTACGCAGTCAGTCAAGCTTTGCACTTCCAGTGAAAAAACATTCTGAGAGAAGTCTCTGCATGACAACTAACATTTCCCATTGTTATATTTTAATTTAAAAATGCAAAAAAGAGAGATTAGAGCAGATATCAAAGACATATTTACCTAATACTTTCAAATTTCTCAATGAGCGTGTTGACTCCTGCTGATATTGGTATTTCTTCCTCTCCAGGCACTAAGCTCCTCGATGACTTGGGATCAGCTGGTAGAGGCCGAGAAGGCGCAGGAGGAATTCTCTCCTGCCCAGGTTTGAGATGGACAGGCTTAGGAGGTACTAATAAAACACAGAGAAAAATGGGGAGAATAAATCTCCATCTTCCTTATATTAAATTGACAAAAAAAATCCACGTAGTCAAGGCAGAACGAGGAGAATCCATTCTTTCTCCCTTCTTCATGAATTTCACTGATGCTGCTGCAGTACAAAACCATTTCTTACATAAAAGCAGACTGCCCTATGCTAAAGAAAAATGATGGGCTTCTATTTTGCATGTCTACAGCTCTATCAGATGCGTTAACGAACGAAGCAGCTTGCAGAACTTCACCGCTTCCTTGTTACCAAACAGGATGCACAGCTCACACTTAGTTTTTGCAAATGCTCTCGCCATCTCAATCACACTGCCCCCCCCCCATGACTTTTCAGGACTCAAATGCTCCATTGAATTTAACATACTGAACTAAAGCTTGAAGAGAAAAAAGAGGAAAAAAAGAGAAACTCAAACCACCAAAAAATAATCCCACTGTGGATTTCTGTGCCTTATATTTACTTGGCCAGAAACCCCACAAGCAGAATGTAACAGCTTTTCTTTCTTTCATTCTCCCTCCCCCATCCTTTTTGTGGTGCAGTCTTCATAAATTTCCTTCCTCTTTCAGTACTACATTGAGTTATACACTACAACAATTAAAGATACATTTTAAGATTGCAAACATTCTGCTTAAGAATTCACGAGGAGGTGTAGGTAAAAAGTTTAATATAGTATTCTGAAAAATGTTATTTAAAAAAAATTATTCAGACCTCTCATACTGTTTGCCGAGTAAATGGTTTTGGAAATACGCAAGCAGTAACCCATGGCAACAGGTTCACATGCAGTTACGGTTTCATACAGTGAAAGCAACTTCATATAAGCAGATCTTAAACTAGAAGACGGGCAATGCACTTGCTCCCGAAGCGCACGCTACCTGAAGCGGCGCTGCCAAATCTTCGCTCGTCTTAAATATCCAAAGAGCTAATACATAAACGGGAAAACTCTAAATTCAGGTTTGCTTAAATAACTCTTTCAAAAACAGCAATTTATTTCAAGAAATTCAGATTTCTTGATGGTCCATCTGGCACATCAGCATAATGCGATTAGCACTGTAATGGAGCTTTAATTAGCAACTGTTCTGAATGTGTAATTTCATGGTTACTTTCTTTAAGAGGATAACAGACACACAGGCTCCCAAAAAGCCAGCGCCTGCTGTCCCTCCTCTTCCCAGGCTCTGAACGGGCTGTAAGCTCCAGCCGAGCCTCGGCGTCTGCTCTCCGCCGGCGTGCRCGCAGCCGCCACGCACAGTCCCCGCTTCAGGTCAGTGACTATGGGTTGTTCCCAATTCTGGAGATCCAAATGCAGCAGGATTTAAAACTATGGATATTACTGATTTCATCTCAGCACCAAATAATAAAATCAGATCTTCTAACGATTTGAGCCTTAACAGGACACCTAAAATAGACAGACTGAGTCTCAGACTAGCCTAGCGTCCTAAGTTTTGAATTTGGAATTCCCAYCTTAAAATAGAAGTGTTACAGTTCAGATTAAAAACCACACCACAAACCCCTCCTTGCACAGGAAAAATGAGTGAGCAGGAAAGGAAAATGATCTCGCATACCAATGCATCAACAACAACCACCCCCCACATCCCTATCCCCCTGTCAAACACCAAYGGGGCCCTTAATAACTTAAGGCTGGTCTACAACGCTCGAAGGTGGATCTTACTGCCTCCCTCAAAGGGTTTACGCTCATAACAACGGATACCGTTGCTCTCCACGCGAACATCCGATCACCGCTAGGTCCTTCCCGCTAGCGGGCTCGACGGTCGCCCAGGCAGGACGCCCTGCAGCRCCAGCGTGCAAACGGGCAACTGAGGTGCGCCTCGGTGCTAGCTCTGAATCCGTAACCACCTCAGTCCTTCGGGGGGAAGGACACTTCTGCACCCAGGCAACGTCGCTAACCTTACTAAACAYTATTTACAAAGCAAAACTAAAGCACGCAAGATGCGTACTCAAGAGCTGACGGCRAAACACCTACATTCAAATTTACAAGCAAGCAGCATCGTGGCTCCAGCAGCCACGCAGCTCTGCCGTGCGGCCGCCCGAGGCACGAAACGCGCGGCCGGCGCTGAGGCGAGCGGGTGCTGCTCTAGGTGGGGACGCGGGCGCCGGAGGGGGAAGCCGGGGACGCCKGGCTCTACCCGCGGCCCGCGCGCCGGGGCCCGCCGAGACGGGCCGCACCGGCAGCCGAGAGGCCGCAGCTTCAGGCGGAGCCTGCGCCCCGAAGCCGGGCCGCGGAGCGGGGGTCCCCGGGGCGAGGAGCCCGAGCAGCTCCGGGGCGGAGGGGAACCTCTCAGGCTCGCGAATCTGAAGATTCCTGCACAAGGATAAAAACTGGAGAAAAGACTTCTGCGTCTGCCGTGAGGAAAGGCACCACAGCGTCGCGGTCGCCTTCACTGGATGGAGCCACTGAGAACAAGCAAGGAGAGGCTGCAGGAGCAAGGTCAACCCGAACACRGCCAGCCAACAGACGCGACACCCCGAAGGCGGCCTCTGGATYGGTACCTGCCCCACGACTCCCCGCTGATTATTATCTTTTATTTTGTCAATTGCATTGTCTGGAGAGATAGGAAGGAAATATTCTCCTTTCCTTGCTGGCTCTACGACCCACACAGGGCACCAATGAACTATACAATATAAACGAGATATTCCAAATTTACGAAGTCTGTAAAAGGGAAGAAAAAAAGAAATCTTTATCATCTCTCTTGCTTGCAAAGGCTCTAAAGTACTATTTTCTACTATTTTATGTAAGTTACTTGTAGATACTTTTTTAAAATTAGTTTGTTCTTGTAAAGAAATAAAGTGAAATAATAAAATAATTGTTTAAACTTTATGACAATTAAGCATCTCTCAGGAAGACGATGGGCATATCCGTGACCAAGGCTTGTAACGGCGATTTGTAGCCTTTGCCAACTTGGCTCAGTCTAGCATAAAACTCRAATATTAGAACCAGACTTCAGCCTAGAATCTGATTTTTGAGTACTGGGTAGTGTGCGACAGCCACATTTTGACTGATTCGTTTCTTATTAGATGACATTTACAGTGACATCATGAAGCCCAACAAGCTGGGTTCTATCAAAAAGAGTATCAGCAAAGGTAGCTAGCTTATCAAAATAGCATGTTACTTTTGGGTGCCTACTTTACCTCACTAATAAACTTTCATCACTCAGAGCATCACGCCGTATGTCAGCTAGCGAGATACGCTGACGGCTTTGATTSCAAGCCTACGGCTCCAGTGGGAGGGAGGGCTGGGATGTGCGGCTCGGAGCAGCAGAAAGAGGACAGACGTCTCAGCGCTGGACACAGATTAYGCTAATCTACTCAGGTAACTTTTAACTGTGATTAGAATCAAGCTAAGTAAACTCCCTTCAGCGTTTCTCATGTTGAATGTGGAAATACACACACACACATATACATGTAGAAAATACACACACATATTATACATACATATACATGTGTGTGTGTGTATATATATTTATACACACACACATATAATTTTTATTTATATACATATATATATATATTTATATATATAAACAAACATATAAATAGATATATATATAAATAACTACACACACAAAACAGGCTACATCCTCAGTAACTGGAAATCAATGCTTCCTGCAACTTCAAAGAATTAAACCAGTCACATTCCAGGGTAGCAAGTGGATTGATCTGCACCAGCTGAATTCACTCCATTTGTTACTAAACTTACGCTTTTGTTATTCTTTTTTATTGGTGGTACTAACAACATTCATCCAACACCCACTAAACAAATACGGAACACCAAGACCTCAAGGAGAAAGCTCTATAAATACACAGACCATTACCTAGGGGCATGATTCGAGCATGAACTAATACACCAGCTAAACATTTCAGATTGAATTCTACAATCAGAAGAGACCAAACTTTTCTTTGTAGCCGTTTAAGGTTTACCTGAACGGCATACCCAAAAATTGCTTTCATAAAGGCTTTTGGAGTTGGCGGTGCAAGGGCTCAGACTCTACCAAACCTCCTTACAGTAACCAAAACATYATATAGACAGGCTTCTTACAAACTTGTTATTTTATGAACTTAGTATCTTCTCTGGGCTTCTCAGCTTCTGTAGCCCAGCTAGAACGTGGTTCTTCCTGACTTCTGTTCTGCCACATTTGGGGATAGTGACCTATTTCACTGTAATTCTTGCAGGTTTGTGGAACTACCACAGTCCACTTGCTACTCTGGAATGTGACTGGCTTATTTTATTTATTTTTTTTTAATATATTCATTCCATTTAGGCATTTCCTGTTGCTATGCATATTCTTTCAATAAATGGAAAACAGATCCAGGTTTAAACAATAAGCTATTCTTACTTGTATTCTTTTAAAAAATTAATATAGAATGAAAAMAATATTGCTAAATTAAACTTAAGACTTCACAGCTGTACATTGTATTTCCTGTATTGTTGTTACACTATGTGACAAGTAATTTGTTATTCCTGAATCAATTTCTTCTTGCAGGCTTCCCTAAGAGGTTATCTAGCATTGGAAAAAAGAACATAATAAAACTCTACTAGCTGTATTTAGACCTTAGAATATAAAATAACTCTACTTTGTCATGACTTAAAATTACAATAATTCATTTAAAAACATTTCACTTTATGCCTGAGAGAAGTTTCCACAGCTGCTGGGAAGACAAAGCCACTTACCTTGGGGTTTCTGCAGAGGATGCATTTTGGCCAGTGGAGTTTTGGTTTTGGGCTTCCTTCCAGTTTGATGGATACATTGCGCAGGGCTGATGTGCTGCAGTTCGCCACATGCTTCCAATGCTGGATTTGAGTCAATGTGACATTTGATTTGAAAAGGAGCACAAGGGCAACCTGAAGAGGAGGAAAAAAAAATTAATATCTATTTCCTTTTCTTAATCCTGAAAAAAGTTTGTGCTCCCTCTAGTAGCACACTGTTCATATAAGTTCCCGTAGGCAAGCAAGTTGGAAGGGAAACAGGGGAGCTAGTCATTCACTCACAAATTACTACAACCAATATATTAAAACTTGACCAATACGCCAAACCAGTTGATTGATAAGGCAGCAGGAATTTTGTTAATCTTATCTTCAATTAATGACTTCTTCATTACAGACACCCAAACTAAAAGCAAAGATAAAAGCTGTTTAAAAAGGATTCCTATGAACAAATGCAAGTGCCCTAGCACACAACAGCCTACTTGGTAGTCAACACGTAAGTTATGGGGAATTAGAAGTGTGTCTGATGGAAAAAAATGCCCCAATCTTTCAGGAGATTTAATCATTCAAAATACATTTTACTGCTATTTGTTATTCGTTCTTGCATAACATATTAACATCCCCTCAAAAGGCTCAAGTCTAGAAGATCCTATTAAGATATGATCCAGTGGGGAAAACAGAGAAAAGATTGATTAATATGTTTGTTCGCCTTTTAATTTAAGACTCTTAATTCATTTTAGTGGGCACTGTGGAGATAAACCCATATATCCACTATCAAATAATGGTTATTGGATTTTTTTTAAATTTGGGATTTTTTGGACTTGTGGCAGGGAGGTCCCAGCTACATGAAAACCCTGAACTAGCTTTACTAGTGCGTCATAAGAAGGAAACTGGAACACTAATCCATTAAAAATGTCAAAGAAAATGTGACAAACATTCTTTCTACGTTCCTGTTTTAAAGTGGACTAGTTGAARCCATCAGCATCTTTCTGCAGCGAGATGATCTCCATTATGCAGAAAAAGGATTAATCTAAACGTGAAACTCGATCTCAGTCTTTCTGTGATATGTTTAAGAATATGGAATGAGCTTCACAAATGCAACCTACTCTTGGCTAGATTTCTATTAAGATCAAAAAACTGAAATGACAAGCACCTCCATCCACGTTAACTAAATTATCTTGGGTTTACAATAGTGGTATTAAATCAGGATGTGACCTTTTGGATCAAGACTTTGAAATCCGAACCTTACAGAATGCTTGTGAAGATTAACCAAGACCTGTTCTCCAAATGCAGGAATTTGCACAGCAGTAGAGAAATTTTWAAAAAATCGGCATAAAATATTCAAAAGCTAATTTCACTGACAAAAATGGATTCAGATGGCACAAATCTATTCACTGAGTTCTGCCACCCAAATACGTAACTCATGAATTCCTCATGGGTTCCAATTCCAGTTGTTGCTGTTGAAGCTTCATTAGCATTTCTACCATAATACCTGCTTTTTCAGCAGATTTGAGATCAGCTATTAAAACATTCTTATAGCTGATATTWGGAATTTATGAGCACTGGTGTTATTCATATACAGCTTTACTTACCAAGAAAATACAGTGAAAGTAGAATAGATTATTAAAACAGACCAACAGATTACCCAAAATGAGGCACCACAGGAGGAGTTTAAACACCTCTGTTGCAGATGCTGAGATTCTCAGTGATGGTAATGGCAGTGTCCCAACGCCACGCAAGCTTTTTAGGGAAGTGACTGTAACAGCTTGTTTATTATTAACAGGAGCTCAGAACAGTAATAAATTAAAATACTGCATAAGGGAAAAGCTGTAGTTAAAGATAATGTAAGGGCAGCATGCAGAAAATAGAAGTGAGTGCTGCAGTGGGAATTTACTTGTGTCCATGACTGCTGGGCAAGCCAACTATCTTGGATTTTCCATGCATGCATTTTTTCTAAAAATTACTTTAACACTTCAGGTCTTGGAGGACAAGTCTTCATACCTACAAAAGCTTTCCAGCAGACATCTCTACCTGTGCTTTCCTGCTTGCTCCCATAGGCAGGGCACTGGCCTCCCCTCCAGGGGCAGCRAAGCCCCCCACGAGCCAGGGGAGCAGAAGAGCCACCCCAGACTCTTGGTCTGGAGAAGGGCTGGCACGATGCCCACAGCCTCCCCGCAGCAGCTGGGGGCGACGAGCCACAGCTGCCTCCTTCCCCAGGGCAGCGCAGCCCCGCGGCCACTGCGGAGCTGACCCGCCACAGCAGCGTCCTACCGCGAGCCCAGCTTTCCTTGTGCTGGTGTGCAATAAGGCACTCAGTCTCCTTAAACGCTTCCTTTTCTTGTGCCACCACTGCCACAGAAAGGGACCATCTTCAGAAGAAACTTGAAAACAATTCGTTTTCTCTCCTCTTGATATTCAAGAGGTCCCACAACCTTTTTTTCCTACTGATAAAAATTGGAGCTATTGGTTGCTTGCTTGCAAGTGCTTGGCACTACCAGAGACGTCTTTTATATAACTATGCTAAATGTTCTTAATATCAGCTTCAATTACTGAAACGTAAAATGCTCTGACACATATTTTATAGGCCCACAAATAAGTTTTTCTCTTCTATTTCATAATTCAATGAAACAGGCAAGGCACAAGTTCCTTCACTGATACAACTCAGCTCAGGGGCAAACGCCTCCATGATGACTGAAACAAGCTCTAAACTTAGCTCCAAATGCCTCAGGATTTGTGCTCGGAGGCATTTGCAGAGAAAATAGTTAGCTAAGCCTTACACCACTTCCCTTTAAGCAAGGGAAGACAAAAAAAAATGTCTTCTAAAAATAGAGTATTTTATATCATCTGTCCTGTATACTGCATATACACTTTACTGCTAAAAATAATATTGCTGTTCACCTAATGCTGGCACTTAACCCACGCATTTACTGACACTGCATCCAAAAAGCAAGTGGGCACAAAGTAGAAAATAGCACTGATAAGCAGTTAGAAAGAAGACAACTTTGAAAGCCATAAGTGCCTTACACACCAACATAGCACTGGCCTTAAATCAAGAAAAATATGCATGGGTAAAACCACAAAAGTGGCTTTCGTTCTTTTTTATTTCATTTAAGCCATGATGTTTCTCTCTATTCATCTCTGATGTGGCCCCTAAGGGTTGCTTTTTGCACACAAGTCAAAAATCTGCTTTCTTTATGTGTTTTTTCAAGTGCTRTAAAATGACCTTTGAAAACAAGATTTACTGGATTATTTCACATGGAATTCTCCGAAAGTAAAACCCACTGTCTGCACAGAGAGCTCCTGGGTGCTCGCAGGAATAGTCTGCGAGAGAAAATAAATAAGATGCAGGCATAGCCCAGGTAACCACTCGGGATGCTTCCAGAGACATGAGAGGGCCAAGGGCTTCCTCGGTCGCCTGCCCTTCTGCACCCACTGATCCGCAGGAGCGCAAGGGAAAACCACCTCCGCTTCGCTCTTTGGTGCCACATTGCACTTTGCGTGAAAAGCTCCCGTAGGGCAGATCAGCGCGAACGGCTGCGTACCGCTTCGGGAGAGTACTGGCACATGCAGGTCAGCGCGTTTAGAAAGGATGGTTATTTGTGTCGAGGCTTTATAACACGCTTCTAGTAATAACGGGAAACTCTGTCCGTCTCCGGCTTCTGATTCCCGGTTACCTGTGACAACGCAAGGCAGAAAGTTAACTGTGCCTGAATGTGAAGCGTGTCAGCACTTCCAAAAGCAAATACTAAATGGAAAGAGTGCTAAAATCCTCAGCTTGCACTCCCAGAMATGTAAAACTCAACTTTGCTATGCCCGATCCTATCCTACCATCCCTAATGCTGTATCTRCACAAAAGCCATGAAGTACTTAAGTGTAACTTTATTCAAATAAACATTACTTACAATTTCCATGTTTAAAACGAATCAARGGAGAGAAGAGCAAAGATCATGCTTCCCAGAGATAACTCTTCATGCTAGATTAATAAAATAATAGGTATTTAAGGCTCCTCAGAAGTAAAATTTAATCAAAACTCCTGAAAATGCCTATGAAGAAGTACAATTTATATTTTCGCTAAAATAAAAAATTTGCATCAGCCTTTCTGACAGAATTCAATGCCACAAGGAAACGCCATCCTGACACAGAGCAATATCCACCCTCAACCTGATCAATTTTGAATGATATCTAGCGATTTCCAGGTTTTGAGACAGATTTGGCTCTTGGGCTTGGCATTTAGTCCCCAGATATCAGGATTTAAAAGTCCTCTCAATTTAAACTATCTTGGAGGACTGTGACAGAGGGCAGCAAGTGCCAGAAATGTTATGGCAAGCTACGGATTTGGCATACCTACGTTTGCTAATCCAGTAACCAGCACTCTCATGAACTGCATGTGTGCAGACAGCCCTGGACACGYGCACAACCAGGGCAGCGAGCCTCTYGCCATGGACATCAGCATGGAGCTGCTTTCTCCATGCACTTGAAGGCAAACACCTCCAAGCGAAGAGCCGGATACAAATTTGCCTGCGCTRTACTGCCCCAGACTGCTCTGAAGGATTTTGCACCCTTTCAGGGAAAGGGATATCTGTAACAACCAGTTGATGCTGAGAAATCCTAACTCTCACCGCTTTAGCCTAACGCACGCACTCCCAGATGATGCATGGAGAATGCATAGAGATTAAAAGGGATGACAAATGCTGGACTCAAAGAGAAAAGCTCTGCTGAACGAACACACTAGAAAGACACTGATAAACAACATCTACTTTAAAGATTTGCCTTCATCGAGAATTAGAATCAGCAGCGGACTTTTCCAGACACCAGGAAAGATTAATATGACTTTATTTAATAGCATGACTTGAATATTTACCTGCTCAAGACAGGCCTTCCTCAGGGACAGTTCCCATACTATTCCTGTATATCTGTAACTATAGCTATACCACTGCTGGAGATCACAAGTAAATCAGATTCCTAGGAGCTTCCAGATTCCTAATTCTTTACTGATTTATATCTTCTGCAACATCAATGAAGTCACTAGCCCTATAAGACACCTTCAGTGCCATGCAATAACCATCGAGTCCAACTCTGAGACYACCTCTATTCTTTCTTCAAGAAATGAAAGTATTCCAGGAGCAAACTGATTGTTACRTCCAGAGATGTACCTAGCAGCAGCACTCATTCTCTAACCAGATTTTGTAATATTCATCATGCATCCTATTTCCTAAATACAGATGATCATAAAAAGGGCAAGCTACCATCACCAGTCTGATTAAAAATTGTTYGCAGGAAAAAATAAAAACACAAACAAACTAGAATCTATGTAATGGCAAGCAAYATTTCTGCTGCCAACCAAAGTCTAGGCAACTAACCATGTATGTACCCAAAAGGGGCCAGATCTTTAAAAATAAAACAAAAACAAACAACCCCCCCTCAGTCGTTAATATCTACAGGGGTTCTGAAAGCTGCACCTTTCTAGATAACTTGACAGAAACTGGGTTCTTGCCAACATCTGGCTAGATATGGAGCATGCACAACGCACCTCTAACCTCCTCTAGCATGTTTTCAACGCATACAATTTAAGCAACTCCAGAATTTCACCTTAAACATCTGCGTGGGCACTCTCCAGCACCATCACTAATTGCTAGGTTAGCCCTATCTTCATCCCTTCATCCTTTCTCCATAGCAAAAGTCTTTCAAGGAGGAGAGACTAGTTTTACTCTTAAGTCAGAAACCTACTGCTCACCAGCAGGGCCTTGAGGAGGCCAGAACTAATACATGCCTCTGGATAAAAAGACTCTACTAAGAGGAACTCTGTCACAAATTAAAAGGTGCTAACCGCGTCTTCCCCGTGCCAGGAGGAGCCTGCCCAGTGCTGCAACACTTTGTCCTCTGTGTTCCGGTTGGGCTACAGACACCAAGGTGTGAAGCTCTCCTTAAGGAAGATGCAGCATTCACTGGATTGCTTAAAGAGACAGTGTCACAAGCGTCAAGCACGCAGCGTTGCAATGAAATTTGTATTGCAAACCAAAAGAAAGGTGTCAGCCCCAGYRATGGTGCAACGCTATCCTGCTTCTYCCARTCAATCACAAAATGCCCAACACCATCTTTAARAYGTTCCACAAACCTRCAGYTCCCCAGAGCAGATGTTTTTCCTCTTCTCCCCAATTTCATGTGCTCCCCTGCACCAGCTCCTGGCCCTGCCCTGCCAAGCAGAGGTGAGCAGCAGATCCTGTCTCCCACACTGCCATCCGGCACACCCTCCTTCCCCTCTTGTATTGACTAATTTACTCCATCATTGTCATCAAATCCATTCAAAAAAAAAAACCTCACCTCTTCTTCCTGCCCATGGYCCATAACGTGCTAGCAGAGTGGACAAGCCCAGCTTCCTATGTTTTCGGCTGGTTCCCGTCACTCAGCCTGAAGCTCGACCTGTCTCCTGCTTTGATGGCGCTGCAGGTGCTGCACGACGGAGCGTGGGACCGCGGGCTCAGSCTGCCCGTAGAGCAGGGGGCAGAGGTACTGCACGCGTGCCCTCCTATCGAACTAAGCTTAATGGCACTGACCACAGATACTTCACATGACATCTATTTTTCTGCCATTCCAAAAAGCCAAATTCAGTAAAAGAGTGATAGCAAAGCTATCACCACAAACTTTTAGAAACAGGCACAATGAAGAAAACATTTTGTTCAAAATCAAGCAAGAAGCTGGCATGGATTGAGATTTTATGTCAAAAAAGATGTATATTACTTACTTGCATTCAAGCAGAGAGACTCACATTTTTCTCATTTGCTCAAACCATAAGATAACCAAAAATAAGGGAGCCCAGTTCCTGCTGCAGCTCTCAACGCGTCTTAAAATGACAGAGAACATTTCTAGTTCAGTGTGCGTAAAGGCTCACGCTCACAGGAACTCACCTCCCCCATCCYGCGTCCTATGATCAATGTGGTTAGGTAATGCAAAGCGTATAAACGTGGCAAGCATGAACTGAGGAACTCTACTAAGCAAAAGTTAAGGGAGATTGTTACAAGTCGGCAAAAAACGCTCTCTGGGTCAAATTTCATTTGTGTCTGAAATGCAGTAAGTAGGATGCAGATGTTTTAGAGCCCTGAATCTTCCCAACGCAGAAAAGACAACAAAGTCAGACCTCTCTAAAATGATTTCTGTTTAGATACAGCTCAACTTACTGCAGGAATAAGTAACAGCGAAATGCCTGCCACTGGCAGGGACATGACATGGAAACGGTCTGCACCGTGAAGCTCTGCAGGAGTGGGCTTCACAGGTCCCCCAGGAGCTGAGTGGCACCCGGGCAGTGCCCACAGACGCAATCCCACGCAATCTTCCCAAAAGGGCTAGAGCAGGGAATCTAAAGAGCTTTCTGAAAGCAAAGTTATTAACTCTGCTGTGAAATAGTCCACAGAAGAGACAACAGATGTATTTCAATAGCCATGGGATGGAATTGGTTAAAAAATTCCAAGAAAAGATTTTGATAATTATTTTCAACACTCCTGCTCCCCCTGCACCTGGTTACAGCTCTCCCGGCAGAATTGTATCTTGGGAAGTGATAAAGAGAGAAATCAAATGCAGAATTTGTCTATTTAAAATGAAATGCTTCATTTTAGGGCAAGAACAGTCCCCAGAGTCCCACAGAAGAGCTGCTATTTTGTGTTCTTACAAGAAAAATACAGAAAGTTTGCAAACCCTGCTAAACTACATAGACTGAAGAAGGCTTGAGAAGTTTGGTAAATTCAGTTTAACACACTTAAAATAACAAATAAATCAAGAAGAGGATTTTCACAGAAAGAACCAAATAGCTAAAAACAAACAAACAAATCTGTGCACATAAAGAACAAAAAGGACTAACAGCTTCTCCAGATCCGTACTGCTGCAACATTTCTGTTCCGGGAGTCGGTGTACTTTTATTTTGGTCCCAGTACTTTTAAACATCTTAGGTGAAGACACTTCCTTCAACAGACATTTCTGGAACTACCTTCCAGGACAGAAAGGTAGAATTTAGCATTAACCATAAGGAAGGTCATTTTTCCTTAGCAAAAAAGCTAAAGGAGTTTTCTTCCTTTGCTTCATTTCTGGCGAGGGTTGGCTTGGCAGCCTGGCCTCCTTTTTGCAGCTGCAAAACCAGCAGATAAAAGGGAGTAAAGACAAGGCTCCTGATACAGGGGATTAAAAAGAGGCCATCAGACTGGAAGTAGTGACCAAAAAAAAACAATATTGAGAATCATCTTATACAGAATAAAACTATGCTCACTTAGCAGGAAAATAAGAAAGAAACCAAAGTAAAACATCACTGAGTGCACTCGCCTGTCAGAACCAGCAATAGGCATATTAACACCCCAAAACAAAAATATTTTCTTTTCCTGTGTAGAACAGGATGTGGTATCCCAGTCAGCATTCRGTCACCCCGGTCTTCTGAGGTTATTAGTGACAAGAAATGTAAGGGGGGAAAAAAAAGCTGACTTCTAAAACCAAACTGAGTTACTGAGTTCACTGTTAACATTGGTCTAGACCATCAGGAAACTGTTGTCCACACTCTTCAGTGCCAATTTGCCTTTAGTCACTAGAGTCAGCCCCAAACCTGTATGACTTATAGAAACGTCACTACGGGGAGGCAACCTGCCTTCTCCATGGTCCCTTTGCTCGTGGCCCCGGGACCAGCCCAGCCTCAGCCCACGCTGTTCAGAGCACGAGTGGTCCTGGTGAAGCAGCTCCCACCTATATGTCACCACTATCCAAGCACAACCATGCAAATACCAAGAGAAAAAAAAACTCTAAACATAATTATTTCTTGGCTAATAAAACTTCTAAAAGAACTTCAACTTAGCTGAAGTTTGGGGGGAAGAGCTGTTTGCTTTTTCTAAGTATCCATATGTGCTCTCTGTTGTGGCTTAATTTAAAGACTTTAATTTTTAGCTCTGCTATCTGTTTCTGTGACTAACACTGCTATCTGAGCTTTTATGACTATCTGCGCAGTAAATGCCCTCAGAGTGATGCCAGGGCTAAAATGTGTGCTTCTCTCCATTTGCTAAGTGGCACTTAMCAAGTTCTTCCTTGCTGTTTTGTGACAAATTTGTATCCAAGTGATTCTCATTTTGCTTACACTCTGTGTACCTCCAAAGTTTGCTCTTCGCTTTCATCTTCATAGCTTACTCCGACCAAGGAGTCCTTCCAGAATTTTGTTCAATGCTCTAGCAGCTCTATAACATTTCAGAATTCACATACATCAGACCTGCTTTTAAAACTTTCACACTGTAATTTCAAATGTTGAGTGAAATGCATGCAAGGTACAGAGGAAACAGGTTTTCAACTAAATAAAAATGTTTAATTTCTCACTGTAGTGCTGGAGACCTATTCACAGATAGGGGCAGATTCTTGGGTTCACCTATGGCTCTTAATTTTCTTAAAATTTATACTCAGCCTGTTTTTCAGAAAGACACGCAGAAAGCAAACATTGTAGGATACCAATCACTGATCTCCACAATTGGAAGGCAACGTTAAGAACTTGTATGATTTATCAAAATGAAAGGACAGTCTAAGACAAACTCATTCTTCTGGAGGCAGCATTAAGCTGACTTTTCCCTCGAATGGCATAATTGCGTTACTCTAGGCTAAAATAATAGGCATTAGTAACGTTCTGTGACACCAAGACCAAAGGTAAAAGAGAAGAACGGAGACTGTTCCATCTACTAAGGAAAGCAGGTTAAATGATGTAAAGATTGCAGCACGAAGAGCGACACAGGAAAGGAGAGGAGCCTGGGGCAGATGTCAGCTAGACTGACATTACACGTGATAAAAACCCTACCAGTAATGCTGCTCACAGCACACGTCAGGAAATTCAGTAATCAAAGGTGGAARTAAAATGACATCCTTCAACAACAGAAATGTAGAAATTCTTTCCCACCCTCCTCCTCTTTGGGGCTTCAAACTGGCTTCTCAGGAACCACATCACTTTCTGTTGACAACCCAGTTTAGCTTTGGCTTCCAGGTTTAGCTGACAYGTTTCTTACAGGTTTGGCTGGCATGTAGGCTGGTAGGATGCTTACATAGGACCACCCCTCATCTCTGAAAAGGTAACACCCCATACAGCATCACTATACAAAATTTCCTCAGATACCAGCTGAAAGTTCACCACTGATGAAGTGCAGTATATAACTGCAACTATGAACTCATTTTCACCACAATTTCCTATGACAGTCCTTTTTGACCAATAAAGCCCAGAGTAGAGACTCTATTCTGGGTAGAGGTATTTGATGCCACTGAATCCACGAYGAAGGAAGATAGGCAGAACAGTTACACAGCACCCCTGAGACTTTCTTCTTAGATGAACACAGAGCATTTTTGTTCTTGACAGGTAACAGGTTTTTCATTGTGATGAAGGAGTCTCGATTTATAATTACACCGATTATGCAAATCGGAGAACATATTTCAAGTTAATAACTCTCCTGAGACTCACATTTGTACTGGTTAAATGTASGAATTGCAATACCAGAGCAATTTATTATTGTAGAAATCTAAAAAGATTTTATACAGGTTAGACACAAACAAATTAGCCCAGCCAAAGCCATTCCAGTTTGCTCCTTTCAGATTACATACATCTAGGTGATTTAGTGTTTGGAGGATTCTTTCCCTAAAACAAAGAGAAAGATGGCAGATCTGCAACTCCCAGGATTATTTATATGGTGGGAAGGAAAAAGAGTGGAAGAGCGTTATATTGCTCACCCACCAGTGGTTTATAAGATTAGTGAGAAGGCTAGAAAACAGTCTGATGCTAATGAAAATAATCAAGACCTCAGCCTCCATTCAAAACTGGGTCATACAGAAAGGCTTCATATGTTTCATTTCATATTTTACTAGAAGCTTATTAAATTTTTTGCTAATGATACAAGCAAYATGCAAGCCTCTTTCACACTGCTTGGTTCATATGCTTCTGAATTTTCTTAACGACAAATTACTATGAGTAAACTCTCAGTTWGCTAATATACAGCACAAAAATTATCCTTCACTTAAAATCTAATGACAATATAATGCATCTCCAAAGGTGTCCCAATTAACTGGCTTTTTAATCTTGAAATATTTCATCAGTTTTAATAACCCAGTGATTATCTTCTGCTCATTTAGAAGTCTATTTARGTACTAAATTAAAGCAGGTAAAGGCTGTGCACTCAGTTTTTTGCTATAGAACTGAGTTCTATAGATGCCACCATGTTTCCAYGGGAGAGGTAGCTTTTCTCTGTTGTCATAACATGCTGTCACTTCATACCACAGAAGTTAAGGGGTATCAACTTCATTATTGAAAAGCATAATAAGTATTTTTAAACAGACAAGCTATTTTGGCACCAGAGCTGCGCACTGCAAAATATGAAACAGTTTCACTWAATGCAGCTCCAACAGTTCACAATAATCATTAAAGGAGAACATATTCCACCTCTTACTGCTGCTTGGTAGCTCTCCACTTGAAGTTTGCTGGTCTTTACAGAAGGTGACAGAGTCACAGAACTGCTGAGGTTGGAAGGGACCTCTGGAGATGGTCTCGTCCAACCCCCCTGCTSAAAGCAGGGYTGCCTACAGCAGATTGCTTGGGATCTTGTTCAGTTAGGTTTCAAGTATCTCCAAGGATGGAGACATATGAAAGAATATACATGGATGATATATGTAATAATAGAACTACTTTTTCCTATTTAATACAAATGTAATACTAAGGTTGAAGCATTTTATTAAGAAAAGGAGCCAAAACACAATCGTGTATTTCCATCTGATGAGGTTAAACAGAGACAGAAAGCGGAGAGGAGTGAACAGGACCTGGTGGTGCCCTCTGCTGTGGCACCAGGAGATGGAGCTGCCATGGTACCACAAGAATAACTGAAATTTAGAGAAACCCACACAAGCCTACAGCACTAACTGCACCAAAATAAAAGTGCCCTTAGCTCCGTGCCCCTTGCTCCCCCCCGTACCTCAAACGCAAAGCAACCACCTATGGCTGCTACGAGTCTGAAAGCTCAAACGCCCAAGTAGTCKTCTTCTCTTGCAGATTCATTAATTAGTACCGGTATTGCAACCACAGGTGCAATTGCAGCAGACACCCTTGTGCCGCACTTCACCTATTCTTCAGTTCCTTAAGGAGCAGCGCGGCCACCACAGGTGCCTCGGGCCTGGTCACCAGCTTTTGGAGAGCTTGTGCAGCCCACGACGACGACCTACGGCCCACGCTGCAGCGAAACTGCGTCCGATTCCCAGCCACCTAGGCCAGCAAACCTCCAACAACGCCGGCAAGCGCCGCCAGCCCCGACTTTGGCCTGCGCAGAACCCGACGGCCGTTGGACCGCTCGCTCATTACTCCGCCTCTCAGGGAGGCCCTACTCAGAGMGGTTCCCTTGCGACTGCTTTAGGCCTCCACAGCGGCCGTAACCCAAGCAACTACATCGAGCCTTATCTGATAGGAAGCTGGTGGCTCACAGGCTTTGCCGGACTTGGGCCACCCGAGTGGGCTAAGCCTCCAGGAGCGCAGGAGTCTCTCCGTCTGCRCTTGCTGCGGACCAACCTATGTGCCCCGGCCAAACTAGTGCTCTCTCCTCTGGTCCTCGTTTTCCCTGATTCCCCCCCAGCGGCTCATTAGTGACGATATAACCATCAGGCATCCGTTAAACCAGCTCCCCTGAAAACCTGCTCMGCATGCGCACCGGAGGCCGAGCGGCCGGGACAAGGCACGGGACAAGGCTTGCACTAACATCTTCCCAGCCTAGATCAGTGGTGGCGGTGGAGGGCTTGGTTCGTTGTTTTATTTTCACTCTGTGACCAACAGTCTCTTTCWAAGGACTAAAGCAAGACGAGGAAAAAGAACCCAGAAAGATACAAGGTGTTCAATGGGAACAACTTAGGGATAAATAAATTGGAAGAGACTGAAAACCACTGAACTGGCCCCGGTATTTTGTATCCCAGAACCTACAGTACCCTTTAAAGCACCTGTATATTTATTCCACCCCAACAAGAGCCAGAGAAAGTAACAGCAGCTCAGAGGCCCGTAACATGGACTAAAGAGAAGAGCTGCAACCAAAGGAGCYATCAGTCCTTTCCCAGTTAACCGATCACATCTGTAGCAACCATTTCATCTCTCCTTTTAACTGCACTTTCATCTGATCAGAAATTACGAGATGTGAAAATGAGGACATTTTGCAATCACCTTGAAGATTATTTGGACAACAGATAGACATCCCAAATGCTAAAACTCTTCTGACTGGCTGCTAAATCTGTGTTGTAAAGGAAAATAAACTGTATGTGATCTCAGAATTGGGTGACAAGCCTACCACCACCGATTTTAAAGAAAAGCAAAACCCAAGATGAACACTGAAGTAGCAATTTCAGAATCAGATCATTAACCCAAACTATCCATTCAAATTAATACCTTGAAAACAATATGTTTTCTCTTCCTTATGTAATAGTTTTCAATCCTAAAATATACTGAGAAAGAGTTTGGTCTACTATCTCATGAAATGCAACTAGCATTTTCAAATATAATTGAACAGATAATAAGGATAATTATAATCCATGTTACTTGCCCAGGACCTATCTGAATGCTTGTATTTAAAATTACATTACACAAAATACCATTTACTGCCTGGCTCTCCCTGTTTCAACAATTACTGGTTTTCATGCAATTTTTGCCTCATTAATCCATACTGTGCGTGACAGAGAATATTCTCGGCATGTAATGTATGCTTGCTGGCAAAGATGTATTATTTCAGAGAAAGGTCAACGGGAAATAATGGAGGGATTTTAAGAATAAAGGTGTTTACAAAAAATTTGGAAGCTATTAAGAGAATGCAAAGAACTTTCACAGCAGAAGAAAAAACAGTGAAAAAAGATTATTTCAAATAATGAATGGCTCTTATGAATTTATAATTTTCATCTTTTACATTCACTGACAGCAAAAACAGAATATTAACACAATCGCCTATAAAATAGTGGTTAAAATAAATGTAAAATAATTACATTTGAATTTTACAATAATTATGAAATTTTAAAGTAATGAATTATGAATTTTTTTTAATAGAGGTCAAGACCTTAGAACAGGTTAAGAATACATGTTATTTCATTAATTTGTCATCCTACATCTTCTATTTTGTATCAACTTCAGTTAGCCTCAGCTGCTGCAAACATCACAAGCAAAGCCTTTGAGCGGGAAGCCCTTCAGAACAGCACTTTACCCTGGAAGTGGGTAGCAGTTACCATCAGTCAACACATAAACAACAAAAATAAGCTGGTTCACCTGTAGCTTCCCCCGCGCGCTTTCGCCCTCCGCAGCGGCACACTGCTCGGCCAGCGCCGACGCGCGCCAGCTCTGCTGCGAGCCCTGCAGGGCCCTCAAAAACAAACAGAAAACTAAAAACTAAAAAAAAAAAAACTTAAAAAATAAAAAGCACTTGGAAGCAGCCTTAAACCTTATTTTGCTGCTAATAAACAAACTCTCGTACACAGCTGGCCCCACGCTGGTCCCCGGCTGCCCCATCCGCGCCCCGGCCACTGCTGCTCCCGCACGTGGGACCAGAGCAACCAGTTGCCACCACCAGCATCTTCCAGGGTCCACCACC
The DNA here is from genome assembly GCF_003343005.1 of Rhea americana. Taxonomy (NCBI): domain Eukaryota; kingdom Metazoa; phylum Chordata; class Aves; order Rheiformes; family Rheidae; genus Rhea; species Rhea americana. Next base: position 2,620,545 of record NW_028186038.1, on the reverse strand, counting down.
ATGGCCAGGGGCGGAGGAAAGGCGACCATCTGCAAACAACAAGCATTGGCTTGAAGCACCTTAAAACTTAAAAGCTCCTTTGCACTAATTTTGACTACCTATCTTCCGATATTTCGCTCGTCCCGGGAGGCAGCGGTGCTGACAACGCAGCTAGAATAACGCTAGAGACAAACGGGAAAAAAYGCTGGTTAATCTGTCTGCTTTGCTGGACACAGATCGGAGAGGATTTATCCCTGCCCTATAATCCACTTTGCCTCCAGAAAAAAACACAAATAAATAAGCACCGCATTCTGGGGCTTTAGCTCACACGAAAGGCGTGCTTAAGGTCAACGCGAGCTGTGCCGTATTTCTCTATGGAAGTCACTGCAGGTGATTTTCTGATTACTTGTTTAAAAATGGCTTTAACACATACAAATTCAATTTTGGATCTGCAGTGTATGTTCACTGTGGTGCTCTTCTTCTGGCTAGATAAAGGCTAAAACATCTAAATCCTTATTTTTCTAAACAGATGTTTAGGAAAGCTAGTTTTTGACCACACCAATAATTTTCATTACCAGAAATCAGCCGTTTTCAGTTTCTCAGACACATAAAAAGGCAATATGCCTTTGCTTGTCTCCCAGTCCACTCTTCCCCATGGTGCATACACAAAATATGCAATTCTTTCCTTGCTCCTTCCCTTCTCTCCCACCCCCCAAAATAAAAAAACAACAAAAAAACAACCAACAGATTTCTGTTTCCCTCCACAAAGACACTAAAACGGCTTTTGTTCAGCAGGAAATAGAGCCTCACGCTCCGAAACCTACACCAACAGCCAGACCTGAGAAGGCACCTTTCACTCTCTTGAACAGTTGTGATAATTTTCTCAACCTTAACTTTTCCAGATTAACCATCAGGTGGGAATCCTTCATGACACTATCTACTCAAGGCTGAAGTTTAATCTCATCTTTGGCTTTAATCTTTTTGCACATCTCAGTTTCCAGGTATAAAATGGGAAAAATGGTGCTTCTTAACCAATGGAAAACGTTATGAAAATAAACTCAACACATTTATGTTAAGAGAAAGGCACAGAGTGCAAGATGCACCATGCAGAAACACAAAATGAACATCCCATCTTCTGAAAGCAGCAAATGCATTTGATAAAGGAAAAGTGTGTGACCAAGGTTAAAAAAAAAAGCATATAATTTGGTTATAATGCCTCCATCTTTTTTTTTTTCATTGACAAGTTTAATTTAGGAGATTTCTAATAAATGTTTTATGTTTTAGTAATCTTCACATTCTTTTAAAGGTCATCTGAAAATAAAATTAAATAATATTTGCATTCCAGAGTGCATAGTACAAAGTACACGCAGTTATCAAAATAAGTGACCCAACTAGAGACGTCCCCCAAATATTTCAGTTCACTGATTTCATTTGATGACAGAATTACAAAGGTTAGATTACAGTTAAATAAATAATGCATTCTAGCTGTCTAAACCATCCAAAATAGTATCATCAACAAGCTTTTTCATAGCAATTAAAATTCAATTTTTCACACATTCTAGACTGCATTATAAGTTGGGGTTTTTCATTCTTTGCATAGATTAAAATATATTTTATTTCGTAATATTTGCAGAATTATAAATATAAAAGCTAGTGCCATGGGAATGTTAGTTTCTGTGAACACAGAAGGAAAATTACATTTAGTGGCATAAAATCTCAGTCAACTTAGCGATCTGTCAGAAATGCAAATGATAATATTAAGTAAGGTATAATTTCAAAATATGTTTTTCAGCATTTGAAAAAAAAATCATTTTATACCTAAAAAATGTTTCTTCCTTGTTAATATTCACTTGAAAGGCAGATTGCAGGATTCATAATGTTTGCGTATGAAGTGGCAAAGGCTGCCAAATCAAGTAGCTTTGGTGTTCAGGGACGATTCAAACAAGTCTATCAAGAGTCACTGCCATCTGGACACCGGGGACTGGGAGCAGYGGGGAAGGAGGCTCCGCTCTCCCCAGGGACAGACCGCGCGCTGCGAGATGATCATTACTGTTACTTACATCACACCATCAAYGGTCAGTGACATTTCCAGACAGATAAAAGACTGGATCCTCTACCCTCGGGAATCAAAATCTGCCAGGACAGAGCAAGCCCATACGAGCAGAACTAGTATAAACCTTTACGGTCAGGCCCAAACAGGCTGCAAACACGCTGCAGCCCGTTTGGGTGAGGACACTTCCTCCCGCCTTGGCTGAGTCGTCATGCAACATCAAGAGCTTGTGCCGTGCTGCTGAGCAGAAGAACTTGTGATCCACAGAGCARTAACTCGATCCTGTGGTCCTCCCTGGGACCGAGGGTCAGCAGAAAYGCCAGGGAGAATCTGGAGCGCATGGACGAGTTCTGGAAATTCACTCGAGCTTTGAATTGAAGTTTGATTTTTTCCCCCTTGTTCAATTCCTCTCTCTTGTTCAAAGAGGGAAGGAGACCACAAAGTTGCAAACTTTTTGGAATAAGCAGATGATGCATCAGGAACACTCAGACGCTGCAGTGACAGCCACTATGTTAAACAGTAAAAATTGTAAATTATAAGAAAATGCCACATTGAGAAGCACACTGCTACGAAGGAAGGTCAATCTGCAACTATGGAAGGCCACAAGTAGGAACCAGAAACACCATGAAACATTCTGCTCCTGTTGAACCTTAACCAATAGCCTTTAATTTCGCTTGCAGGGCTGCTGCAGAAATGAGTATTGTAATTTGTCTGTGGCTGGCGCTTTGCATCATTTTATGGACACACAACCACCACAGTGTGATACAGGCTATCTAGCAGTAGGAGAACTTTTCCATTTCCCTTGCGTTAGGTACAAATCCCTGTTCCATCTGACACTGCACCATGAGATGGATGTTAGCAATAAATTCTCCAGAAATCAGCAGGCAGTGGGAAGAAACACAGGCAACGGCCTAACACCAAAAAACCCAACTGTCTTTCTTCCCCCTCCGATGCCTGCTCTAGACAGGACACCACACCAGCCTCACTCCGATTCATTCAAAACCTGACTCAGAATACGGACACCTCCAGTTACTACAGTTTAACAAATTATTGCCACCTCAGAGGACCTGCCATCACTAGCTATGTGATCAAAGAGAATAAACAACCTCAAGCTGACAGCTTGTATCTCACAACTGGGGCAGGCCAACAGTTCACGCGTGAACCAGAGCGGCAGCTAACCCCAGAGACGGCAACTTCCTCCTCCGCCACAATTACACTGCAATCAGTGGCACTCCTGAACTCTTCAAAGGTTAAAATTCTTATTTTGGTTTAGTGTATTCCTAACCTAATTAAGAAAAACTAAARCGGTCAAACTTAAATAGGAGCATCTCAAAGGCCAGCACCAGCCCCTTAATTACTTCCACTCAATTCCTATTTTCAGGCTACCTGCAAACAGATACAAGGTGTAATAGTACAAAAGGACTCTGCAACCAGCACTGCAGAAKCAGCAAGTAAATTCTCTTTTCTCACTTGACTTGAAGGTTAATATTGGAAAAGATTCATTTCCAGAAAAGTTTTTCAAGTGTTTTGTTTTTCAATAAAAATGAAAATTTCTTCTAAGAATTGAAAAAGGGAAGAAGTCTCACTAAGCAAAAATAAAACTTTATCATAAGCAGCACTCATCCACAACCAAAAGAAAAACAACCCTTCACTACTTCTAAATCCACTTTACCTTAGAGGTACTTAGGTAAGGGACCAGAGCAGACGAAGCAGTGCGCTTTGGGTAGCAAGGTGGCTTGGCAGAAAGATGTTCTTAAAAAATTCAGGCTCTGACCTTTGGCTATTAATCACWAAAGGTAAAATTGCTTTAAAGATCTTGCATATATCTCACAACCATTCACATGCATTTCTTAGATGTGCAAAATCTGAAGGTAATTTATTATGTTAGGAATAATGTCTCAAGCAAGAACGTGCTCATTTGCAAAGCAGCACAAAATAGATTTTTTTACTTTTTAAATGTCATTTTACATATGCATTCACCATCTTTCTCACAATCAGTCCACTGTTGTTGTTACTGCAATGCAAATACTGCGCGTGCATACACACGTACACGCAAGCCCCAGCCATCTGATGCAAGTGAGCTCCCAAACTTGTTCCAGCACACAGTTTCYTTCAGCACAGTCCTGAGCCCTGACCCGACCCGCAAACACTTCTTGTGTAGCCTAAAACCATAAATAAGAATCCTCAAATCAATCAAAGATTCAGGCCAGGTTTTAATTAGCTTGGTTTTGTTTATTTTTACAGAAGCACTTGGTAAATTTTTCTTTTGTCATTTAGTATCAAGGAGGAAATAGGTTAGTACTCGCTATGGATAATTACCCCCGAAAGCCAAGCTCATCTTTCTGCATAACGCTTTCAAATGCGGACAGACAAATTACAGCAGATAGTATCAGTACCATCCATAATGCCATATTTTGCAGAAACTATTTATTCTTCACTTTGTCCTTAATAATGCTTAAACCAGTTACTGATTTGTCTGGATAATTAACAYCCAAAATCCGATCCTTCGCTGATGAATCGGAGCGAGTCTGGGTACCCAGGAATGCCGCTGTTCAGCAGCGGCCAGTCTTCCCTCTGCAGAGGGAAATTTYCTTGCACATTAAAGACTATATAATTACCAAGCTTGAAAGGAATGTAATCAATACCCCTAAAAAAAAAGTATTAATAGTGGTATGATCAGTGAAGGATAAACAAGAAAGTAATATTTTACCATGGCAAAAAACCAAAAGTACAGATTTGCGAAAGCCAATTGCCTACATTATGCATAGCTATGTTGAGAAACAGTAAATAYACAGGTAGAAAATTATTTAGGAAGGGAGCTGGATTGTCCAAGGTTCAAAGAAAGCATACGAAATCTGGCATCCGTAGAGTATTTTTTATTTTTCTGTTTGCTCATATCAATCTAATTATTATTATTACCATGAGTAAGTATTGCCACTTCTACTTGGCAATGGTAGTAAGTATTACCATTTATACTTCTCAATAACTTTTACCTGCAGCAACGTAATTTTTAATTGATCTTTCCTAAAGATGAATTTTCCCTCTATTTTGACTTCCCTACCCCAAATTTCGCCCACAAGCTCAGCGGAAGATCTGGCAGTATGGAAGCGATGCTGGGCGAACACGATGCAACTTCCAGCCAGCAGCCCCGTAACCCATCGGCTGCCGGCGGCCAGGGCCTGGCGAGCCCCCCGCATCCCGATTTGCAGCCGGGACGACGTTTGGCTTTCAGACCTGTCGCGACATCCCGACCGCAGCGTGCATTCCTGCCGTTCCCTCCACGCATTCCCAAGCAACGAGCAAGCCAAGAGTTTTTTGCAGCAAGCGCAGGCTGGAAGGTTACTCTCCACCCGGTCACACGCAGAACTCAACGCACAAATGAACTTCCAAGAGCAGAACAGAATTTACTGTGGCCGTTGCAGCTACAGGACAYGGGCAGGGCAAGTTCTGTAGGTAGAAGGGGATTATTTTTGTTTTGTTTTGATTTGTGTTTAAGATCAACTGGTACAGATGGAAGAATAAGAGAATCTTTATGACAAATAAGCCCTTCTCCAGCATTCATTTTACCGTTTTCAGGATTCATTTCCTAACCCCATCAATAGAAAAACATTTTAACTTTTGCAGGTCATTTTGTTTTTGCTGAAGACAAACATCCTCTACACTGAAGAGGATTGATGTAACCACCTGCCACACCTGAAATACTGAATAATTCCCCAAATTATTATTTACAGTATTATTTAGAGCTACCTCATGTGCAGCAGTGGATCCATCTATATACACCAGAGGAATCATGCTCTCAACAGCAGTTTTAAGCTTTCCTTTGGCCTCACTACTGAAGCCATCGACACCTTGCTGATAAACTGGTTTGATGTTAAACTTGGCCTCTTGCTCCTCGCTGCCCCTTTCCTCCACAGTAAATCCTCGGAACTGTGGGTTTTGATGCAAAACAAAACACAGCAGTTGGGCAGGGATGAGCACATTATCCATTTTAAATGTAGATGCTCAATCAGTTATCCTGACAACTGCTTAAAAACATGAGCAACATCATGGAGACAACAGGATGCAGTTCAAAAAAAGAYTGGAAATGAAGTTGAAGTGAACAAAGAGTAAATTATACTGTTTTTCTCTATTTACTCAGTTCACTAACTAAGCCATTTGCTGAACAAATACTGGCTACCACTGCTCAAAGTTTTGAAAATTTGCCTGTAGAAAGTTCCCAATACACACAGCTTCACTTATKAATGTTTTTCAATCATCATTTTTCAATTTATCTATTTATTGAAGTCAACAGATAACTTTCAGCAAACACTATGTGCCTTCCGACACCACAGATCTCATTCCTTCTCCCTGCACATGGTTCAAACCAGCAGCAAATGTATATTCTGAAAGACTTCCAGGTCCCCCTGCATTCAATTAAGTGGCTTAAAAATAAACCTATTTCACATTAATTTAATTCACATAATATCTGAGAGAACACTAGTCAGTTTTCAGGTATGAAGGCATGAAGAAAACACAAAACTTTCTCTACTCCAAAAAAAATTCTCATTCTTTTCTCACTCCACCTGAACCCAAAAATGAATGTTCATCCAGAGTGCTGTACTTTGGGCACACAATGTGGGACAAGTGCAAGAATAAGTTAGAACATATTCTTTAGATAATTTAGCTACCGATAAGCTCAGCTGAGTACTTCTGGGCTTTGGACTGTTAACTTCTACTTCTAAATGTTAAATAATAATAGAAAATAGTTAATGAATAGTTACCGTCAGTATACCCTGCTCAGGACAGGCAGAAGAGACTGCTGCTACGAGAATGTGTATGGTAAAAATGGCATATTTCCATGCAAAAGACAAACAACCTTACAAAACAAGGTTACAGAAATTCCCTAAAAACTTTTCGTTTCAGGAATATGCTAAATACTGCCACACTTGAACTCTGACATCTACACGTCTTTTCCAATTGCGATGATACAGCCATTTAATCTAACCAGGTATGCCTCTGTCTTGATCTATCCTTGCTGAGAAACACTGCCAAACAGACAAGTATAAAGAAGGAAGACGAAAAAGTTCTCCCTGCCAAGTATTTCCTATGCATTTTTACCTTAAAGGATTTTTTTTTTAAAAAAAAAAGTATATATAATTAAACTTAATTGGAACTAAAGGAAAAAAATACTGTAATTAATAGGACTATTCGCCTTTCTTCCCGACATTTTAAATTAAGCTTTCTAATTATCAGTGCAGGGCTTTGTTTGGGTTAATCAGGGTTAACATTTTACCCCAGTTGTTTTTCATTTCCCAGGAACACTGATGATGTTAGTGCAATTTGAGCAATTTCAAACAACTCCAAGCAAAAAAGAATTCATTCTAAAACACTTACTGTCTTCTCCCAAATCAGACAAGAAACTCATCACAAACACAAAGAATTAATTACGAAGAATTATTTTCACTGAACYGACAACTTACAAATTCTGGCACATTAAAAAAAAAACATAAAACAAATATACTTTCAAAATGATTCTTACCATTTTAGATACACAGCCACTTTTGATGGTAGTACTACAGCAGTCAGCATTTAATAGTTTCCCTTATTTATCTTMATCCTATTTTTCCCATATAAATATGGGCATTACCATAAAAGAAGAGAAATCCTCCCAACACAGCTCTGTCTGTAACTTTTATTCAGCGGATAATGCTAAAAATTTCTCTGCAAGTGCCCTCTTGCGTGTGACGTGATGCCCAGGCGTACAGGCTCCACCACTGTGCCCTGCAGCGGGGAGCCCTTGTGGACAACATCTGAACTTGAACCACAAACGAACTTCTTGTTTTATAGCCAAATTAGCATGACTATGCTTAGATGAAAGTCTCACTAAGAGAAAGAGCTTTTAATATAGGTACAGTCGCAGGCAAGCACGGTCAAACCAAGCTTCTGTGCTGGGCCCGGCCCAGGAGAGCAGGAGGATGCAGCAGACCAAGCCTGACTCTTTACAGATCACATCTAGGATGCTATGCAAGAAAGCAGAGCAGTTTTAACACCAGAACCTGGAAACGGCAACACACATGAGTAATCCCCTCGGTTTCAGGGCGATTGCTCACATGAGTACAATTACAGCACGTAACCATTGCAAACACTCAACTACTTTTTTCAAAGTAGGGATTACAAATATGATTCAGAAGTGGTTTATGGGTCACAACACCATGGAAGGTCTGTTGGACAATGCATTTTGTAAGCACTGCCAACACARAAGACAAGCTACCCATATTTAAACTTCATGACATCTACTGTTACTGGGAACTCCACTCTGACGAGGGCCGTGCTGAAAGAACATGACCGAAGACACAAATAATGGTGTAAGAAAGCCTGTTTAAAGACCCGTGACATACCTTGTCTGTTGCAAAGCTACAGAAATGCAACTAAGAACACAAAGGCAATAGAAAGTACAGTTAGAAATTCAAAATCTAGAGCTAATATTAGATAGAAGACATTCTCCTGTACTGTTACCAAAGTAGGAGCCACCAGCTGTCAGCAATGCTCAGTCTTTCCCCAGCCTCAGTCTTCCATGACCTAAATATTCACCGATTAGTACTTCCATATATTTAGCTCTTTRAGGGCCCGATCCTACGATGAACTGAGCCTCCTGTTCTGTTTCTCCATGAAGACTGCTTAAAATGAACAGAAGAGCACTAGGCTGCCCCTTCATAAGGGAAACTTAACACCTCACAGGCTCAGGCCATGAACTCCATCASTCAGTCCTCTGTGTACCATAGGTACTTACATACTACTCTTAATGGCTACTGCTATTCATTCTGCTTTTCATAGGAACATTTCCAAAACAACATTTTAACAACACCAGACCATTCAGTAGCAGAAAGAAACAACAAATACTGTGTTAGAAGGCAGAATTTAGCACAGGTACTAGATACAGATGGTGGAACTACACACACACACACACCTTTGTACCACGCTTAACTTGGTCTAACTGGTCGAYCAACGAAAGGAGTCATCCTGCCCTGCTCCCTCAACCACACACATAAAATAAATTGAATTTAAATTAAAGATTAAATTAAATCTTGAAAAAACGCTACATTGATCAAACTTATGCCATGCGCAGGTAAGTGATGTGAAAGCAGGCTGCACTTTTGGCGGAAGCCAGCGAGACCACAGTAAGCATAATGTGGAACTGGACTCTGACTCCTACCTTGGTACAACCTATCGTACAGCAATTTTGACAAGCCCTGTGCTCTGTAGAAGCCTGGGAAATGGTATGATTTACAGCAACACAACTGGCCAGCATGCAGAGGCACTGGGTATCAATTACTTTTGCCTAAGAGCATGGAGAAGAAAAATACAGAAAAATATTTCTTGCTCTGCAACAAAATGCTTTCATTGGGAATAGGCAGTATTGAAAAACATATCAAAATATTGAATCAATTCATCGTTACAAACAAAATAACCACAGTTTCATCATCTGGCTTCCTCAGACCATAGAATTTCAACCAGTCATCCGATACATTTAAGCCAAGTTAAAACTAAGTTGTTTTTGATAAGCAGGGAAGCATTTTCTCCAGACTTTACAATCATTTTTGTGGCACAGGCTTTTTTAATTGCCATATTCTCATTTTTAGTGGAAATGAAACTTCAACTGATCCCATGTTTAAGTGAAAATGTCCTATTTTGACTTTCTGGTGGAACATGTAAGCATAAAAATATTTTGGGGGAAAGGGGCAAAAAAAMCCCAAGAACATAACAATAGCTCTGGAAAAAAAAACAACTTAATTTTAACAAGGGATTGTGAATTCTTTTTTGCTGGAGGAGAGAGGGGAAAAAAATGGAAGGCATCCTATAACCTAGAGAGGATTTCTGGACCTAGGACAAGGATTATTACACAAAAGTTCCTTGTAGCAGTCTGTAAGCCAGCGCTCATGTAYGAGGGAAAGATCAAGATTAACACTGCAAGCTGTGCCAACCTGACATACCAGGTTGTTCCAAATAAGATACTGCAAATGAATATGGGTTCTGTTCTGCACCCTACAAGCCTGAAATCAAGTTTTCCTTATCCCACTTCAAAAGGGACAAAATGAATAGGGGGCACGGGAGGGATTGCCTTGATTTAGCGCGAATATCAGTGGGCTGTTAAAACAGTAGATAAAACATCAGATAKAGTAAAAAGCATAATTTCAATCTCCAGGATCCTTAAGTACCAAGAAACTTGCAGTGACAAATGTGTTTTCAGTCATATCTGTCCCATACCCACTAGACACTCCTACATCTACAGATTTCACATATGCATTTGCACATGAGCACATTGCCTCTCAGCAACAAGTAACGAGAACTGAGCTTTCACTCGGTCTTCATTAAAAAAAACCCTACCACATCACACCACACACTTCACCCCCCTGCTATTCCCAGGCTCCGCAGGAATCTCCCCCCTCTCTTCCCCTCGGTGCCACAGACAGCTGGGAGGGATTGGTTGGGATTGCCGTACAGCACCAAACCCGGCTCCCACCCTGGGAACAGAAGGGAGTAACGTGGTCCCAAAGGGAAAACAGCGACCCTCTTGGCTCAGCAATGAATTTAGTTGGTATGATTAACTCCAATATTTCTAGGTACACAGAATAGTTAAGACCCAAAGAGAGTGATCAGAGCAAGTCAGATCTACTTCTGGTCTGGTCTTTCTTCTTTTCTACTCCCAAATTCATGATCTTCAATTTTTTGTCTCTGGCATTTAAGGTAGGTTTCTAGCTTTAAGTTTCTTGAAAACAAGGTATGAAACCACAGAAATCTGCATAACCTAACTTCATCAGACTCCTGCTCTTACTTGTTCTCATCACTGATTTATCAGCTTGTTTTGAGCCTCAGGCTCAAACAAAAACTGTTCTCAGATACTGAAGAATTTCCAAAGCACTGGCTTTTCTGCACAGTTGCCGCAGTTGAAATTACAATCTAAGTACTGTTAAGAAGAAAGGGAAATAGGCTGTGTCACATAGACACATGGTTCTTCTACGTTAAAAAAAAGGGTCCAGTTCCACAAAGCTCTAGATAATTCATATTAAACATTATTTGGAACTTTAGCCTAAGTGCTAGAGAGAACWCAACACTTTCCAAGTTAAGAACAAAAACAAAAAACTCATCATTATTTCACATGGCAGCAAGTAAAAACATCAGTTTGAGGGGAGTGAAGAGGAAAACCTCTGGATCTTCATTTGGCAGGCAGGTACAGTAATAGGACATAGACGAGAGTCTCTGTCATGTTGTATTTGCTTTTCACTTGACTTAATACTGAAACACGCTTGCAATCCTGACACAAGAGCACGTAAGTTCATATGTTCTTGGACAATGTCAAAGATACTATCCTTCTCCTCACGATTTACACAGGATAAGGCACAAGTGACAACTACAATGATTTTTACTTCAATTTATCCAAATTATAGCAGGTGGTTTCTTCTCAATAAGCCTGATATCTTAGAAGTGTTTAATCACTCTCTTCCGATCATGTTGAACAGTCACCTACAGCACATCTTCTACATGTGCAGCAGTTACTGCACGTTATTGCACTCACTGCACTATACGTTACACAGATTGCCCTTACAAACAGGAAACAAACACCTCTGCTCCCATCCCAGAAACCCTGCTRAGAGGAGGAAAGCACTAGGGAAAGACCTCCAGAAAAACCGCCTGCTCCTCAGAGTAAACACCCCCTTGAAGATTCATGAGCGAGCTTGGTCACCTCAAAACACGAACCCCGAAGGAAGCATCTGTCTCTGTCACTGCACATGCCAACGCCATGGGAGTGGAGACCAGGCTCCAGATGGTCACCCACCACCGCTCCCAGGGAAGCATCTCAGGCACCAAGCTGCAGGAACTGCTTTTCCTTGCACACCCTCTCTAGCACGGCCAATCTTTCACTCCTTTCTAAATGGAGCCATCACTGCCGAAGAGCTTGAAGTGCCCTGTACAGTCTAACCTACAGCAGGCTAGAACACAGACTTCACCCACCCTGGATCTGCAGTCAGCCCCAAAGAGGGGGAAGGAAGAGCTATTGCAGCTGCCTTGTGAGCAGCTTGACCCTGTTCACAGGTGGTAGGTGCATTCAGTACCCTGAGCAACGAAGGGTGGAAGAGTGCTTTATTTCCCGACACGATTGGCTTTCTTTTTTCCTCCTGCCCCCTCGCCCACACCAGAACCCAGCCTTGCCTGAACAGATGTGCTCTGATCCATTAACTTTATACACAACTTTCCTCAGTCCCCAGACTGCCCACATCCCACATGGCAATGCYGCGGTAACACAGCAACCTCCTGGACCGTGCAGGAGCTCAGCAGAAGTTTTCAGGGCTGCAACCCTGGGCTCTCAGGAAATGTAAACACCTAATTCTTACTATGGGGGGCAATGTCCTTGCTTGGATCCCATCTTTGTTCCATAGCATATTATAAATATATTTTTACACACATTATATACACTGAACACTGTTTAATCAGCAAAATTCTGCAGTTACCCTGAAAGCTGAATATTGTTAAAAGTGCAGTTCYAACAGGAGCTCTAAGATATTCCTTCAAGCATTTCTGAATACACAAATGACAAATATTTAGAAAACAACAAAACAGAAAAGGGGTGGAGGGAAAATCTGATCCAGGTCCCCATGTTGTCATGGTGACTTCACAGCCATTATGTACTTCAGACACATTTAGAAGAAAGCTACATTTTTATGCCTCCCCAGCCAAATAATACGAGGAAAAACAAAAATCCTGCCAGCCTGTCACAAGGCAATCAAATGGCAATGCAATTCTTTGATCAGACATCATCTCTAAAATATTTTAATCAATACTACAATTGCACTGCAATTCATGTTCTTAGATAACATGAAAACAGAAACAAGCCGAAAATTAAAAACAATAAGATGCCAAATTAATCTATCATACAAAACAAGGATACTGCTTGAAATGTTTCTGACAATTGTTGTATTAGACAGATGTTTCTGCTCTCAGAATATTTAAAAATTACTTACAAATTATATTACTCCTCCCAATTTGCAGAGACTGTTGGCAAGCAATTGATTTTCTTTTACCAAGTACTACTAGTCCCACATGCCACTCTTATCAACACAGCAAACAGCCTTAGCCTGCTCGAATATAATAAAATCCTCCCAACAGCTACATGCAAACGCTGCACAAACGCGGATTTTAAAAAGCATGCACCGTCGAGGTCGTAAAATCAATCCAGCTCATTACAGCAGGAAACACAGCAAATGCTATACCACCAGACTTTAAATTGCTCGCGCAGAACACACATTGTTAAATTCCGCTCAATATGCCCACTTCTACACCCATAAAAGACAAATCYCTAACACATTCAAAGAGCAGGCATCTGTTAAGACACCATTTTCTAAATGATACCTGAAAAGACATTAAAGACTCCATGAGAAAGCAAGATTTGCAACAGATCCCAGCATGAGCGCTTACCAGCCTTTCACCAGCAAAGCCCGGCCAGCCATCTGCCCAGCGCCCCCCCGAAGCTGCTGCAGAAAATTGCCACGTTCCCCTCGCAGAGCGGTAATTCTGAGCGCCCCCTCCCTCCAAGTTAATCAATTAATGAAGCACGACTGTTTTTCCTTACTAAGCAGTGTATGGACACTAGGTCACTTGAAGGTTGCCCATTCTTTCCTGCTTTCGGGCCTCCCAAATAATAACTGCCCATCCAGATTCAGCTTTTATATATATATATATATATATATATATAAAATATATATATATATATATTCATTCAAAGCTGTAGGAATACACTCAGCCCTTGACAACGCCAGCTTGCATGATGAAAGAGCAAAAGTAGTTTTCAGGCTACAGAATGCCTTCGAAGGGTTTCCATGGAAATAAATGTGGGAAGGGGAGGGGGCTCCGCAGATGACAAACGCTGCTACTAAATGGAGACGCTGCTTTTTTTAAAGGACGGCAGAGTGGGTGCTCTACAACAGGGGAAGGAGAGGGCTGGAGCACAAAATGCACTTTACCACTACTACCACCATAATTCTACCCGTGCTTACTTTCATTTTGAAAAAAATTAATGCAACTAAGGAATGCATGCAAACCTGTTTTTTTTTTTTTTT
>NW_028186038.1:2605403-2606393 GCF_003343005.1 Rhea americana | reverse complement strand
AGCCATATGACTTTGAAGTGCGAAAGTAGTTGTTTTTTTTTTTTTTTTAAACTAAACTTCTCTGAGAGGCAAAGGGCAATGCTGTTTGAAATGAGTGCTGCATAGAGGCGCTCCAAAAAGAAGTTGAAGAACTGGAAAAGAACTTTATTTACATATTCAAATTTGCACAGATGGGAATTGACATTCAAATTTTGATTAAAAATTGGTTGACAAGGATGAACTTGTTGCAAGACTGTAATAAGGATGACTAGTTTCAGGAAAGTGTGCTAAGGAGCACAGTCTTATTAAAATGTTGGGTAGCATTTCTTAGTGGCAATTATAACGCATATTTTGAAATACATCACCTCAGTGATTTTGCTTTTGTTAGTAGAACCTAGAAAAACAAATAATCAAAAGCAAGTGGGAAAAGTCAGCACCATGACACTGCTACACTGACTGCTCCTGTGGCAGGAGCGGCAGGAGCGCTCCCCTACTTCGGGTCTGGTTGAACAATCATTAAAAGTCAACCAAAATAATCCATGGTAGACTGAAGCCTGGCACCAAAGTCCCAGCAAGGACAGCTTGTAAAATTTAAATGATATGGTTCTCAAGTGCTGGTTAAATCAATAAAATTTAGAAATAATTTGGAGACAGTATTTTGAAGCAATTATGCCATGATATATCAGGTCAAAGGGTGCTCAYGTACACACAGTCTGCACTACATACAGCTTTAAAGGCTCTTATTATCACTGTGAGAAGAGGTAGAGAAGAAAATGAGTTGCAAGATACACACACAACACAGACACCACACACAATGACATTGATGCAGTGCTTCTAACTGAAGTGCAATRCTCACTTTCCAATAGTTGCCATAAAGGAACAACAATTTTTACAGACATCAGTTTGTCATTAACTATTATCAAACTAACACACCTGAACTTTGCATGCTAGAAAGTACCCATGTACTCTCTCTGAACACACGGGTATTGCTACATTTTCTTTTCTTTCTTT
>NW_028186038.1:2595497-2605318 GCF_003343005.1 Rhea americana | reverse complement strand
TGTTAAATAAAGAGCATCACCACAGCACACCAGACCTCCCGACTCCTCAACCCCTTCCCTCAAGGGCATCAAAAAACCTGGGTGATGCAGCAGACTCTTTCGCACTTGTCAGCACAGGTAGCAGTGGCACCGGGGAGCCCTCTCCCAATTGCACAGTTTGTTCGCTCCTTTTCTTATTTTCAGCAGGCTGCTTTAAAGGCGGGGAAAGCCGAGCAAAGGGAAGAGGAGGCACAGAGCCCAGCCCGGGGGAGACCGCGAGAGCGGAGCAGGGGGAAGCTGCCGWGGGGCAGCGCCAAGCCCCCCACCCTGCTGCCTTCGCTGCCCGCTCCCTCGTCCCCTGGCTGCACGTGGGCCACAAGGACCCCCAGAAACGGGGGGATAGCTCCTACCCACGGGGAAAAAAAACCCGGACAACAGGCTCCCTTTTGCAGGCTTCTCTCTCGCTGCAGCCACTTCTGCCTTCGCTGACCGTAGCCACAGCTACGTGGCTTGTGCAAGCTGAACTTTCTTTGGGGGAAAAAAATATATATATACACACACACACGCATATATAAACTTTCCCCAACAGCATCTCAGAGCAGCAAGATTTATATTTTTTTATATATATATATAAGCCATGTGAGTGTGTGTGTGTGTGTGTATACATGTGTATATATATATATGTGTGTGTGTGTGTATATATATCTCTATCTATGCATATCTCCAGGCTAGCCGTGGAGGACAGGCTGCAGGCACAGCGCTGGCGGGAGGCGAGGGGCGGCAGCGCAGCCGCGCGCGGGGGGACGGGGGGCCGGCGCCCTGCCGAGGCCGATGCCCAGGGGGGTCGGGCTGCCCCGCGCCGCTTCGGCCCACCAGCACCTGGGCAGGCTCTTCAAAGCACGGCACAGAGGGAACGCAGCTCCCCATTATTTCCTGACATCACCATAAAAGTAAGCTTTGCTGATTACGCGGTGCCCAAATTACACAGCGCGTGGCTCTCCGTGCTCCCCCCTGCGCTCTCCCACAGCTGCCCCCATCATTTTGGCTTTATAACCACTAATAGTAAAGTTTCACTCTAAGCAAAACCCCACTTTCTTAGCAAACTGAAGGAAAATCTCCGAGCAGCACTGGATCTGCCAAAGCAAACACACCAGAATACCGTAAAATGCCAACTGCCTCAAACAAGCAATGCAGAAGGGCCCAAAAGACCTAAAAATCCCAAAAGCCGGAAACCAGAGGAGCCCAGCTACTCCGATAGCCAAAGGGCAGAGCCATTCCTCCTCCAGCCCCGGGACCGGGCTGTGCGGCTAGTGAAGTCCTGAAAAGCCAAGGGGGAGGAAAAAAAATTATTCTGGAGACCTGAGCTCYTTTATCAAACCAGTCCAAAAGGAGCCAGCAGCCTCCAGAGGAACGAGAGCCAGAGGACACGACTGCACACGCCTCGTTTCCTCCGGAAACCGGATTAGAAAGCCACGCTGCCGGKGAAGCTCGGCACGCTCGCGGGAATTTGGATGGGGGCAGAGCAAACGTATTGTATTTCTTTAGTCTTTATTCTTTAAAAGGTAGGCTGTAACAACTGYGGCACAGTAGACCAATAAATTGCAGAAATAACATGTATTCTTTGAGTTCTSCTTCTAATCAAATGTACAGATGTGCATGTGCACTRGCACAGGTTGCCCAGAGAGGTTGTGGAGTCTCCTTCTCTGGAGATACTCAAGGCCCGCCTGGATGCAACCCTAACATGCTCTAGGTGCCCCTGTTTGAGCGTGGGGTTAGACTAGATGATCTCCAGAGGTCCCATTCAACCTCTGTGATTCTCTGTGTGTGTATATATATGTATATTTATATAGTCATACATGTGTATATATACACATATGACTGGAAACACATTTTATGCATATATGTACCTACATATTGTACATACATATACACACAATTATATACGTGTACATATATACGCATGCTATATAAAATATGCACAGACATATTATACATACGTGCGCACACACATATATGTGTGCGTATATATATCAGACATATCCAAACATTTCTAGGAATGACAGCCAGGAGGCTTCTTCAGAGGGTCCCTGAACCAGCCAAGCRTGGCTGTCTCCGACCCTGCAACAGCTAAACAGCAAACCTGCAATCGACTCTTCCAAGCACACGTTCCAGTGATTAAGTGGCTAATACTCCCGAGCTTGAGGGAAGTAACATACAGTATCGCACCACGTTTCCTAGTAACAAGGCAAGATGTCAGATGTGCAGAGCTGAAGAGAAAAAAGGACTTTTTTTTAACACTGTCCTTCATCGAGATAGAATAAAGGTAACCAAAAACGGCAAGTAGATGGCTATTTATTACTATGTGATCCTTTTGTAAGCTTCCTGAAGGTTTTTATTAAATTATTCACACTCAAAGAAATGAAGAATTAATCTCCCGCTTGCTGGTAGCTTTTAGATTATTGGTAACTTCTTGCCRGAAGAAGAAAGAGAGACATAATTAAAAAAGCAGAAATTACCACTTCATGTCAAGTACACAGCAAAACAGGGAACAAGGAGACACCCTGTTTTATCTATGCAGTGCCGGCCGCGACGTTCACCTGCGAGCAGAACACAGCGAAGCGAGGGCAGCTGCCGAGCTGCAGCCCCAGCACCTCCCGGAGCCCCTCGATTTGCTCGGTACGAACAGCATCAGCAGCGTCACGCAGCAAACCCCCCCGAGCGCCCCGAGAGCACGGCGAGAGCCGTTCGAGCCGCGCGGCGACACTCCGCTACGGAGAGGCGGCTTGGAGGCAGCAGTAACATCTAACTAACAGACAAAAAAACCCAGCCCGGCACGCTGCCCCGGGGCTCGCCGAGCGCTCCCCGAGGCCCCGCGGGCGCGTCCCCCGCGAGGCGCCCCGCCGGCGCCGCGGAGCGCGCCTGCAGCGCCGGGCTGCGGGCTGCGGCGCGCATTTGCACCTTTTCTCCCGATCAAAGCTGACCGTGCGGGTGGACAAACAATTCAAAATGCTTTTTTGTGAGCCGTCTAGTTTTTCCGCATATTCTAACCTAGTCCAAAGTCACTAGAGAAGAAACTGAAGCGATTTGAGTAAGGTTACTTTTCARAACTCTTAAGTTTTCACCATTTCAAAGCCTATCTGTTCTGAAGGCCAACAGCAGTAAAATTCCTCATRCACACCAAAAAGGCTTCCAGATGCCATCCTAGAAACGAAGGCAGGTTTAAAATATTAATGAAGAAAAACTTTCATGAACAGTATGCATCTTTCCCTCCCTCCAAATCTACAATTTCTACAGTGACGTTTGCAAGTTTAAAGCACAGCTGTTCCCGGCGAACCAGGAGTTTCCTTGGAGGGATTAAGCCTGCGACGGGTTGCGTCATTGCTGAGTTGCAAGTTAATTTTTGCAAATTGAATAAATACTGAGCAAACGGAGGGAGCAGTGCGGTCAGGCAGCCCTGCTGCCRGGGCACGCTCCCGCGAGAGCGCAGCGGCTCGGCGCTCGCCCGCCGCCACGCTCAGGCGGCCACCGCTCAACGCGACGGCGGCAACCCCGATTTTTAAAGGATAACGCAGGCTCTGAAGGTTGAAACCAAGCTCTCCACACCTGTGGCATCCTTTTCATAGAAGAAGACCAAACTATTTAACACTGACAGTAGTAGTTTAAATAGTTACACAATGCACATGCTACTGAATTTCCCAAATCATCTCAGTGGGCAAGATCTGTATTCAACTTAAGCAAACTAAACAGAAATATTGCCCTGGACATGTGGATTTCTGCAATTTATTTTAGATACTTCCCCTTAAGCTCCTGGAGGGGAAAAAAAAAAAAAAAAAAAAAGAGAGAAAAGAGAGAAGTTTAAGCCTAAGCCACTTTCAGGATGTTGCTRATGTCARGAGAAGGTAATGTACCCAAGTAACTTCAGCTACTTAATCTGCTACTTATTTCTTTTGAAACTAAAAAAAATAACTATTCTGCAATAAAACTAGGTGAATGAGTCATTATAAGGCTCCTTTGATGAATCCACACATGTTCAGTAAATGCATTATATTTCATTGTACTAACAGTTAGTCACAGATTAGACTTGCAGGCAACGCTGATGGCCGCAAGCACGCAGACTGCACGTTGCCAGAACGGCCTCCCGAGAAAGCCGGGCCCAGGAGCCAGGAGAAACAGAGCCTCAAGAAACGGGGAAAGGGCGGCAGCTGGCTTAGCTCCCTGGCAGCACAGTTAAGCAAAATGCATCAGAAATGAGTATGAAAGGTGTGAAGTTTTTTTTTTCTTTCTTATCTATCCTGCTCAGTATACACTTTGAAAGTAACTAGCGCTTCCATGAGATCCCAGATGTCTATGAAGTCACTTACGTGAGCTTTATAATTTCTCTTAAAATGATGGAAAAGAGGAACAAAACTAGAAAGAAGAAGCAATAAAATGACTTGCATTTTTATTTACAGTTGACTTTGCAATTTCTAATTTGGCTTTATCAGGACAAAACCCCATGGACTCACTTCCTCCACTGTTCAGTGAAACTCATTATTAAAACAGAGTTTTAAATAGACCGTGACTTCACACAAAAAACAAAGATAGCTTTTGTACAAGGGAAACACAGTTGTGTGCTCTGAACCRCTCTTAACACTGAAGAGCTTTAACAAGAGCCTGAGCCAGGCCAAGTCTTTACAGACACGTATCTATACATATCTACCTCAACAACCACTACTTTTAGCAACTATGTACTTAAAAAGAGGTAATTTGCTACTGCTACATAAATTTAATCATAAAAAAATTACTGTGTCTGTTTTAAGAGCAGCAGRGATAAATGCTTATTGACAAATAACACTTCAATTAACAATTTTCTTCCAACTACTTCAGCCTCTGCTTCCACAGCCAATGGTGCAACCCTGAAATCATCCCGGTATTAGGAAAAAAGTCCAGCAGTAGAGACCGGCTAAAAAAGGCTCGGCCACTTTTGCTTCTTTCGACACAGAAGCAGCAGAGCCCTTACCCCACGGATGCTGTCTAGAGCAGCTCACGGGGCAAACCGGTAGAGCACAGCTSCACCCGAGGCTGCCTCTCCCGAAGCTACCGCAGCTTTACTCCTCCTCCGGGCACCGCAGCATCTGCAGGCGCACCCCACCGCCAAAACCCCAGCGGTGCCCCCGAGCCCGGCTCTCCACGGGCGCCGTGGTGGACCTCCCGCCGCAGACGGCTCCTCTCCAGGGACCTCAGAGGCTCTTACGGGAAGCGGTGACTGGGGAAGGGGGCCGGGGCGCAGGGGGAGCTGGGGAGGGGGACGAAGGCAGAGGCAGCGAAGAACAAGGATGGGAATCTCTGCAGTTAGCTGCATGCTAGCTGTACGTGTACAAGTGCACATCCCATCTTTTATCTGGATGCAGCTATGCACAGGTCCAGGACCCGGCACACTGGCTCTTGCTCTTGGTTAGAGCACTCTGATAGCTGCTCATCYGACCAGTGTCTTGCATTAATTTTATTATTTCTGCAAAAGCATCTGACAATTCCCAAGGAAAGCAGAGCCCATCATACAAGGCACTGTACAAACACATACTAAAAACTGTCTTTGCTCATAGTCCAAACAGAGAATGCTTGAAAAAACAAAACAAAACAAAACAAAAAAAAGGTTGCCACAGCTTCACAGCAGGAGCAAGGCTCGAGCACGGACTCTGGCCCAGTGACCCTTCCACTCAATGCCAGTGACAGGGCTGCTCCCCATCAGGTTTAGCAGTGTTTCACAAAAGGAGTAACTGGCTGCTGTTTTCCCACCACCACTGCCCTGCTCCCCAGAGGAAATAAATACAGTCTGTGCATCTCCAATGCACGCAACTTTTTGCTGGCACAGGGAAATTCTTGTGGGAATCCCCTGCTAAAACACTGGCAGAACTTCACTAGCACTGCAAAAATTGAATCTTTACAGAAGTCACGGTCCAATGAAAATAGAATATGCWATATTACAGAAAAAATGTAAGGGAGTATGCAGAGAACAGACACTATGCAGAGAACTCACTGCCACAGCAGCATTTCATACAAGAATAAATAAAAAGAACACAGCATTCTACCATGCAGATCCATTTGTGCTGAGCACTGGGTGTATTTGTAAAGAAACTGTTYCCTTAGAAGATTTGAATTAGACTTTCCAAGCAAAACTTCAAGTCTGTCAAAGAACTTGCTTGGCCTTCATGCTACACCGAAGCAGCTAGCGCTGCAAGTTTCAAAGGTCTCTCCCACAAGCAGAAAGGCACTGGATTTACTTTCACAGCTCTTAAAAATTGCTTTTAAAGGTATCCGTTGGCACATGGAAAGAGGCAGGTGGATTCCTATACGGATTTAAACCAAAACAGTATTATACAGAACAAAAACCACACTGTTAAAGGCTATACATGTAAATATGTGATGCACTAAACACAGACCGATTCTGATTCTCACGCACTGTCCAAAATGCAGCAGTCTTGGCCAAAGTAATTAAAGGGTTTACCAGTCCCGCAGGATTACTGTATCGCAGAGTAACATCTATTTTGCCATGAGTAAAGGTGACAGAACTCCCCAGTAACACGGTTGTCTCACCCGTGCTAGTTCAGATTCAGCACAAGCATCTCCTGCTGCGGCAGGCAGGACGTTACACTGCTTTATYCAGATGAAATACCCAACTGGAACACTTGGTCTTCTGCCCTCTCTTACTGTTTTTATATTGATTCAGAGACAACAAAAATGGTGTTAGACAAATTACCCTGTGGAAAGTGTGTAGTATCATAGAGACTGTGATTATATTAGCAATTTTAGTACAGTCCGTTACTAGTGATTTATGAAAAAATACTCTTGCATTCACATTTATTTGGCAGTTTTTGCAATTATCTGTAATGTGCATATTTTCATGTGAAATAGAACAAAAGTAGTCTCTTTTTTCCCTCTCTTTTCCTTTTTTCTTCATTGTAAAGAGAAAAGTTACAATTCATTGAATTGCTCTTTTTTTTAAAAAAAAAAAAAAAAAAAAAACAGACTTCAGAGGTACAAGTGACCTCATTTCCTTGCCAGGAACCAGCAGCAGCGTACTTGCCAGGCATGGCAAATCAGTGCATCTTGCTAAACCAAAGTAAAATTAAAATCCTATTGCTGTAAAGAAAAAACAATGTGGGTAGTCCTAATAATTTCTGTATTACATGAATTAAAATCAGTGCTTCTACAAAGATCTGTAAAATTATGGCCAATTCAAGCCTGCAGTTTCTAGAGCCTTCATCTCGGATTCTGGAATGTGTTCAACCATAATTAATCAGCCTTAATGATAATCTTATTATACAAAAGACTTTTCTCCACGAAAATCCCAAAGCACTTTATGAAGTAACATTTCTATTGACACCGAATAAAATATCAATTACAGAAATTCAATCACCTCCCATCTGAGCTTTGTCAGGTTTTTGCTTAAGGGAGCCAG
Organism: Rhea americana; assembly: GCF_003343005.1. Classification (NCBI taxonomy): domain Eukaryota; kingdom Metazoa; phylum Chordata; class Aves; order Rheiformes; family Rheidae; genus Rhea; species Rhea americana. The sequence continues at coordinate 2,597,901 of NW_028186038.1, read as the reverse complement.
ACAAAGGAAATACAAGTCAACAGCCTGAATCCTTTGATTTTGCCAGCTGCTATTCTGCAGCACCCTGTCGGGAGGCTCAGCACTGCTACGCTGAGGAGCGCCAGGCTATAGCCAGAGACCCGGCCCGAGGTGCTCAGATCCTGAACGAGTTCAGGACTTGCAGGAGACGAGTTTACTTTTGTTCTCTTATTTTTCAAATAGCCATGAAACTACAYCCTGGCTTGAGGAATAAAGTTACTAGACCCTCTTGTCTTACATTAACTTGCCTATTTTATAGCACCCAGGGCTTCTATTTTGAATGTTGTTCTTTCAAGCACAGTCTCTTGCACGGGCTTAAATGTCTGGCACAAGACAGTCCAAAGAGCTCTTTGTGCTATCTTGCTGCCAAGAGGTTCACATTTGGAGCAGTTATCGGGTGCTCCATCCATACTAATGACATGCCTTAGACAAACTTTTGGCAATGAGAAAAAATCGTTCTCTGCCTGAGAATCCTATTTTCTCATGAAAATATCTTTCCACATTGGAAAAAAAAAAAAAAAAACGAAAATGAGGATCCCTACACGGAAAAGATGGAAGACTACTGCATTCATTACAAAGAGGAAGAGGGAAAAAAAWAGAAAAAAAAAAAAAATTGACCTGTTGGACAAGGAAGAATAAGTAGGGCACAAGTGAAGCAAGAAAAGGCAAAACATCGTATTCAAGAAATACCCAGGTTTCCCACAGTKAGAAAATGTGTACACTGTGGAGTCCAACAAATTACCCATGCCCCAGGGTTATTAGTAACAGTTATAAATCAGAGTTTCACTGAACCACATTGTCACTGCTATCCTGTTGTATTCTTCCCAACCTGTAAAACATGATTTTCTGCACAAACAAGTTCAAGTTCATACTGAGCTAAATATTTTGTTGCCCTAGGAAAACTGAAGTCTTCTGGCTGCCTTCAGGAGCTGTTCAGATCCTCTCGGACCAAAAAGGAAACAAGCTTTACACATCATCTCTTATCCCCTTCATCAGGGCACCTTGAAAAGATTCTGGACCACTTTTTAAAYGGAACAAGCTCCTTTGCTTTTTAAGAAGGGCACGGGACTTTTTTTGCTTACCCTTTTGGCAAGCCCAGGACAGTGGGCAGGGTCCCAGGCTTATCATTACTGTTCCCATAACCCTGTGTGATGTGACTCCTCCAGACCCCTGGAAACACCCCATAACTGCAGCTCAGGCAGCAATAATCTACTGTAATTTGTTAAGTTGAGCTTCAACAGATGTTTAATCAGGGTTGAGGTTTATCATCAATAAATTTGTCATGCTCCCTTAGCTTTGCTTCTCATTAGGGATGCATAAGCTCCCACTGTCTCAATTCAAACCTCATTTTAACACACAGCTGAAAAGTTAGGCATTAGTCTGAACATTGCTGCCTTGTTTTCTGTGTAATTGTTTTAGAGGTTTGAGACAAAATTGAAGAAGTTGACCAAAAGCAATGAAAGAAAAAATATGAGAGACAGGAAAAAAAACAAAACCAAAAGATTTGGATAACAGATGGAAAGGGAAGGTGTCAGGAAGGAGGGARGCAGAGAATATTACCAACATATACCATGTCCTCTAMACTATTTCATCACAGCTTAGCTTTCTGGGAATTGTTCATGCTCAGATACTGGGACCAGGAGAGGTGAAGGGGAGAGGTGTGGGGATGCGTTTTAATCTGTGCACAGGATGAAAGAGAAAGAACAGAAATTTAAATTACAAAGAGTAGCATTTCTCGAATTAAATTTTAACAATCCACTAAACACAAACCTTACTGTTTGTCCTGACTTTTAAGAGCTTTCCAAGCTGTGCTTAGACCTCTTCACCTCTGGTCCTTTTGGATGAACCCTGACAGTCGGCTCTTCTAGCCTCTCACCCAGACCAAGTCACAGCTTCACAAGTGATCAACTCTTAATCACGTTTCCAAACGGATCACAAACTTCAGCTGAGTAAGACAACAGCTGAACTCCCACTTGGGCCAAGGCCAACAAACAGATCACCTAAAAACCATGGAATTGTAGACTTACAACAGTCGGCTTAAATCCTGCAACCACAGATACATTATTATTCATTTATTCTATTTTTCAACATTACAAATAAAGGAATTGTCAGACTGACAGATAAACCTGCTACACACCTACATGTTGCTTCAGCCACAACTGCACAACTGCACTTACTTCAGCTCTGCCGAAGACATCTGTCTGCTGCTCACATCCGTTTTCAGATGTGACCTGCAGCTCCATGTGTAACTACTCCTACTTTGCATTCTATCTCCAGGATTTTGGAACAGGTGTTTTGACAGTTTATTTACTAACATTAACTGTTTCTACTTTTGTCACCTCCCTCTCCCTTTTTCTTTCTTTTTTTTTTTTTTTTTTATAAGCAT
>NW_028186038.1:2576046-2595451 GCF_003343005.1 Rhea americana | reverse complement strand
AAAAATAAACAAACAAACAAATAAATAAAAACAGTGGAAACTGATGAAGTGGGCTACACAGCATAAATGCACAGCTCCTTAAAATCAGCAGTAGAAAACAGATGAGCAACACAATCTTTCTGACTGTGCTGGTGAAGTAATTCCTGAGCTAGAGTCCACTAATGTAAATAACCTGTCCTTAATTTTCCCAAGATTAATGATGGGGCAGATTTCGAGCACAGGTGGAGTTGCCAAAGCAGATGTGGCGATATCACAAACTGATCCCGTCAGAGGAACATAGTCATTAAATCGAAAATGTGCATAAAGCCCTGAGCTGCGTATACACATCTACAAGCACATCTGTTGCAAGACATACTTTACACATCTGCTAAGCGGATGATYCCCAGATCTTTGGCACGAAATATCATTCCCCTACATTTCTTATTTACTGCAGCTTTTTTGCCCTTTGCTAGCTGCCCAAAGAAAGAGTAACAACTTGTTATTAAAGCTGACAAGGTGGAGTTTCTGGTCTATCATATTTTTCCAATTCATTTTTATTAAAAATAAAAAAGAATAGAAAACGAAAAAAAATGAGATTCCAAAATTTCACCATAAATCTTTGAATTTTTCAGACCTTATAACTGCTCATTAGAAATGTAATGTTTGTAAGAGCAAAATACAGCCCCAAGCATTGAGGACTGCAAGCACATCCCTGGATGTGCCACCTCCACGTTCCAGGAGCGAAGCAGACGGGCTGGAGGCRCCTAACGCTCCCCCCTGCCCGGTGGGTCTGAACTGGAGCCCTGGCTGGGGCCTCCAGGAGCCCTGGCAGGAGCTGGCTGCACCTGATACCTTGTACTCCGACTATGTTTAAATTCCAAGTATTTCAAAGGAATTTCATCAAGTTCAGCAAATTATTATTTTCTCACTAGGCAAAAAGCACATCAGGAAATTCCCAGGTATCACACACTTGGTGTGGCACGATTACCAAATACCGGGATCATAACGAACAGCGGGCTAAAATACACACCAACGCGTCGGAGTAAGGGAAAGAGCCTCCGTTAAAGGCTCGAGTGCACAAAGAGCCACTACGAGCCCKTGAATCTTCCTGAGCTGCATTAGGAGAAGAGAAACAAGAATGCCAAGTGTTGAGGAGAAGGTCGCTTGAACCACACCATGTCACAGCCACATAAGCTAAAGTACTTTGAGACAGATGGCCTCAAAGCAGACACTTTCCTGAGAAAAGCAAAMCAGCTAGCTAAACAATAAAAAAATAAAAACAGGTATCTCTAAAAACAAATACATCAAGGCCAGGGATTTGTGTTTTCCATGGGAAGAAGAAACATAGCTCATGTGCTACTTACTTCAGCAGTATTATTTGAAAGATAACTTAATTAAAATACTGGATTAATCTGAAAGCTTTTGATTAAAAGCACCAGCGATGCCACTTCCCCTGCAGCCCCTCTTTAACCGATCACACCGACCAGGCCCCGTCACTACGTAATGTGCTCACTCGGGGGGAAGAAAAAGACATGCGAAGAGCACAGCTACAATAAAATGAAGTTATTTTATGGGAGGGAGAGGAGATTACTTCATGTAAAACTATGCATCTGACATACGCTCACAAGCCAGACACTGGCCCTTTTTACACCTCTAAAAGCCTCTAAATACAAAGCTCAAACTACACAGTTTGAACTGTAACAGCTRAATACAGCCCATCTCCTACTCTCCTCACTTCACTTACGCATTGCTTCTTTGGACGGATGGCAGCGACAAACTGCTACATCTGGACAAAAATACTAAGATAAATACAGCTCGAAGGTGAAGTTAAGGGTTTCAGTGCCTCCAGCRTGGGCTGCCAAGGGACCGACTCCCGTTTCTCCGAACGCCTGCGAGCCCTCTGGCGGTGATCCCCAATTTGTAACCTCCACCACTGCTGAGAACCCTGGGCACCACACTATTCTACGGCCTTAAAAACAACGATTACTACAGCAAAATATTTCTACAGCTGTGATTTCACACCCCAGCCGGGCTCTCCTGGGAGCCCCCCCAGGAGACGCGCCGGGCGGGCTCGTCTTCAAGAACACGCTGCATGGCCAGAGCTGCGCCAGCAGCTTTTACAGATCTGCAATCGCAGACAATATTGTGGTGCCAGCAGGGACCAGGACTCCACTGCCGTAAAATCATTTATTTTCTTCTCATCTTCGAGCATCAAGTGTCATCTGGTGGATTGGTACAGAACTGCATGGAAAGTAACCATTAGCGCTTATTTTAATAGGGATGTAAACATAAGTAAACTAAGCAGAGAAAATGTATTTACCTATAGCCTTTGGCATACAAGTAACAGAAATGCAAACTTTATCAGGTGCAAGTGTTTAGAACAAGACCAGCCACCAGATTTCTCATTACACCCCCAGGCAACTTATTGATTTATCCAGCTGAAGTTTTGGAAACAATAGTTACCGAGAGCCTTCTCCCAGAAAACCTGAAGCAAAGCATCCACTTCTCACGCGTAAGGCCTAAAGTAACCTTGCACGTCACTTGAAACAAAACCACCAGATGTATAAACAACGGTGGAAGTGTTCCTGTTTCTGAGCCTGTGAGACTCCATATGCCTCCAGATAAGACACAAAAAAAGCTTATTCAAATTAATTTTTTAATGTAACCWGAGATCCTTACGTAACTACCCGAATCTGGAAGTGGAGCTTTTAAGGATAACAGCTATCTTCAGTGATACGTCAAAACTGTTTTCCCTCATGGAAAAACAGGRAATTCAGATGCTTTAACCAAGGCCAACAAGAGTGCTGCAATGCTTTAAATAAAGGAGTAAAAACCGAACCCTAAGCCATATTTCCCATTGTTTTCCATGCTTTTTCAACACACATTTTGGTCTCCTCTCTAAACCAAGATTAACTACCTCTGACATAACAACCAAAACATAYATCCTTCCTTTTCTGCAAAGGGAAGTTTAGGCAAAAGACAGAGCCAAGAAGAGAAGAGGGACTACAACAAAATCCTGATGAAACTACAGAGGAAAAAATCACCACAAAAAAAAAWWWTGTCATATTTTTGGTGCTCCAACCTTTAGAATAACTTTTTTTCCCAATATTAATGTATTATCATTTTAAAGACACTGATTTTGAAATACACTATTTACTGAACTTAATAAGCAAATCACGGGGCAGATGTCTTTGGGAAACACTCAAGCTTTYAGGAAGAAGAGTAGTAATCAACTTAAAAAGTAGAAAATTGGCAGCATCTCCATGGAGCCTTTCACATGCTTTTGTCATTTGTTGGGGAACCTCACGGCAGTGCTGATGGCCCTGAAGTTTCTTGTACCTGTTCGAAACCACTGCCAAGTCTGTTTGCCAGAGAAGGCAAAACAGCTTCCACAGCATGGTTTTGTTTGTCAAGGACTACAGAAGCTGGACTCAACCAAGTGCAAATCTCAAACACAGCTGACTTAATCAGCACTGAGAAGGGCACATTGCACAAGGGACTAAAGCTAGCCCACATCACTCTAATGACTGCAATTCACCCTCAAACCCAGCCAAAGTTTCACATGACCCTGATATGCMTACATCACCTAAGCAAGGCCAGTTGCTGAACAATAGAAATTAAGAATATAATGAAATTTGTAACAAGGGCATTACCATTGGAGCTGCTTTCCACTCCTAGACAAGGAACAAAAACATTCAGGAGATTCTTTATAAGCTTTATACTTAATGCCTCGCCTATTAGTCAAATCCAGTCTTCCCCCAAACCTGATGCAATAGAGAATTAAACCACAGCAGCGTTTCTTAACAAAATCCAGGCTATTYTGGACAAGGGAAAAAAGCAAGCTTCGCACTGATCACTCCTTACAGACAYCTCCCACAGGAAGAACATTTGCTAGGGACCACTAGCCTCAGCATCCCAGCTCGTACCTGCCATGGGCAGATGCCACAGATCCAGAGTGGAGCCAGCTGGCTGCAAGGGAGACAACGTGCTTGCACACTCTAAGCCAAGCAAAAACATTAAAGAAAATCAAAAAAAAAAAAAAAAGGAAAGAAAGAAAAGAAAGAAAAGAAACAACGAAACCTCCCACATATGCCCAGTTCTCCACACAAAGAGCTGTCTTGCCAGCTAGATCCAACTCAAGTTTTTGGGCAGCCTTAAAAGCGCACCTCCCGAGTACCGCAGTATTTTCCAGTCAGTTCAAATAACCTCATCTTCTTTTTTTTCAAGGCTGCAAAAAAAGTCCTCAGCTGCCCCAGAAGAAGTAAGGAAGAGACAGAAAGCTTCAACAGATCAGAGGAAACGAAGCCAGTCCTCATGTCCGACCTTCCCAAGAGCCGTCAGGCGTGCCGCTGAGCCGACGAAGACCACACAGCACTACCTCAAGGCCAGCTCCGCTCCGCAGAGCTGATCCAYGGTCAGATAGAGGTGCAGGGACTGCATACAAACGCCTAGAGCTACAGCTGTTTAAATCACACAGTATAAATCAGAACTTAAGACAGGGTAAGTTTCTGGTCCTCCTGAGATTAAAAACTGTAAAATGACTAAGTGGAAAATACAGTCTGCCTAACTGCAAAAAAAGCTGAAACCGTAGTCACATGAGCAGCACTTACATCTCGGTAACCTCCTAATTCCAAGCCCAGTTGTGCTTGGCAAAAACCACGGAGGATAAAAATACTTCTTTAAGGGGGGAAAAAAAAAAAAAAGGACTATCTTTATATGTACGTGTGCGTACATACACACACACACACAAAACACACAGCTACACACACGTACCTATCGAGGAGGCGTGAGGCCCCCCGCCGCGCCGCCCCCGAGCCGGGCTGCGGCGCGGGGCCCCACCACGTCCCAGCCCAACGCCCAGGAAAGCCACTGCAGCGCCGAGCGCCTCCTGCCCCATCGGCGACTGCACGCCCTGGGTTTAGGGGCACGGAAAGAAGCTGAGAGAGGTAAGAGAATCAGTGTGGGCTATATCCGGAGTTTCCGACAACACCCACTTTTTCCGGCAGAGGAGATCTGCGGTCTCGAGAGGACTCACTTGAACGCCAGATCGTTCACTACAGACAGAGCTCCACCAAAGCACGAGCGCCCAGCTAAAGAAATCCTCCTGACACGCATCTTACAGATTCCTTAAATACAATTTTTCCTAGCGCTGCCTTTATTGTCGGTGCCAAGTACACTGCCTGCCAGCACAGTAGTAACGCAGGCTTGCAGCATGAGGAAAGGAGAGGGGAAAAAAAACATTCCGAACAAAATTAGCAATTAGGAATTTCCTGCAACTCAAGCAGCATGCTGATGAACAAGCAGCAGAAAATGATGGTATCGGCAATGACAGCAAAATTTTTCTTCCATTAGACTTGACTAATCATTGTAAGAATCCAAGACAACCCTTACTACCATTGACTCCCTCCAAAACACTGGGAATAGGTGAAGAGGAGTCAATACTTACAAGTTCTTTTCATTGAAAAAAAAAATCATTGCGAATCTCCTTTCTTTCTTTCTTTTTTTTTTTTTTAGGCAAATACAACCCCTCTGAATTTTTAGTATCCAGCCTCTTACTTTTCCCACTACCCTCACAAATACGTATGTAACCCAAGCCCCTGATCATAACAGAAAACATCCCATAAACACAACAATGATCTGATAACTTAGATTGTTGCTATTTTTCCTCCAGTCTTCTACAGATTCATTAAAAAATAATAATAATCAAGGCTTACAAGATACCTAGTCTTTCTAGATGTGCCCACGTTTTTCATAAGCAGAACTGTAATATGTCTTCTTCATTTCCATTGTAATGAACTCTCAWYCATCTGTCAAAGAAAAAAAAAYGCAAAAAAAGATTTTGTTCCTACATTTATTTTCCTAGTGGAACACCAGGGTGTAGCAGCCAGAAAGCATTTGTCTCTATCATTTCCTGCTTTTATTGACCAAAGTCCATCACGCTACCCAAACTATAAAGTCCRTATCAAGCCTGTAATTAGAGAGAATTGAAAAGATAATATAAAAACAACCTATAACATCCTGTTTTTCATAATGATATCGATATGTTAAAGAAAATCATTAACCGTTAAGCACCCTTAATCTTAAACAATGCCATTACTTTACAGTCTGTATCCTCAAACACTTCAAAAACAATCCAGGAATTACCCAACATCTGAACCCAAAGCAGTTCACGATGTGACTCACAGGGAACTGTAAGCTTGGTTCCTTACACAGCTGTTACAGAGCTCTGCGCGTTCTTAACATCTAAACTTCACCAAAATACACACCAATACTCTTGCAAAGCTTAAAATACTTACAAGGGAATACACTGAGTCTCCACCGACTCAGGAAAATCCTCTTGTTCTTAAAAGGCACTGATAAATACTTTATGTTTTGCTATATTGGGTCTGCTTAGCCTTGACTAGGCTGCCTGCAACACTAGAAAGCAAGCATTAGTGCTTGTTTTYGAGGTTTTGCCACCCTAATAAACACAAACTTCAACATGACTGTGCAGACAGTGTAAAGCGTTTCACTATTTAGAACAATCCTGGCTAGGTGGTATAAGACTATGGCACGCCCTAGCCTAAAAACGTCGCAAACCCACTTCTAMTAGTGGGTTAGCTAACCTGATTCCAGACGATACTGTTCGTTTTCCAGTGACAAGTCCATTCGGTTATAATTTACATTATAACACACGTTACGTAAAATAAAGCTGAGTTCATATTACAAAGGATCTGCCCACTGGCCCTGAATGGGACTGAGATATYCCATCGTGGACAGACAAGATGATGTCATCTTCCAAGACCTCCTTTAAAAAAGAAAGAAAAAAGAAAAAGAAATACCCACAACCACTTCTAATAAATATTTTACTGTCTTCACAATCAGCACACCCTCAGCTACTGTGGCCAGAGCTCGCCTAGTCTATATTTTCAGTCCCAAACAGTAARATCCTGGCTACTGATGAATTTGCTTAACAGAAAAGAGCTTCAGGAGAGCTCCTAAATTATGAGACTTAGGGAAGAAAACAGTTGTTCAAATTTAAACGCAAAGAGTAACAGTTATTTTTCACATGGTCAGTATGACAGAAATTGAGGGGAGGAAGAAATTGAAAGTGTTTACATCCACATTTTTGAAAAGTTATGGCAACTTGAATGGATTTGGAAGCAGCTTTGCTTGCTGAACGTGAATGTTCTCTTTTGGACCAAATATTTAGAACACAACTGTCAGTACCGAAAAACATCCTGGCCTGGAAGAAAGTCATACTCATGATTGCTCTCAAGAAAGGATTGTGCTGCAATTCAAAAAATATGCAGGATTTAATTTCAACGGTCAAAAAACCAGAAGTGCCTGATTTAACCTGATTTTAGTACTTATGGATATATTAAGACCATGTGGAAGACAGATATAGTGGGTGGACCCGAACAGAGAGCAGCAGAACTGTCCCACTCAGACCAGCTCCAAATAAGTGGCCAGATAGCTCAGTGTCTTTACCTAATATTCTACATATTTCAGCCAGGGCATAGTACCAARTATCGTCATTATGCAACTCCTACAAATGCTTCTGAGTGCTCCAAATTTCTGCTTGTAGAAATCCACAGTGAAAGCTGTGGCTACAAACCCCACATAAATCAGACTTTATCATGAATGTCATTAAACAAACATAAAAGTAACAATGCCGAAAAATTGCAGACTTCCAGTTTTTGTTGGTTTTTGTTTAAACAGASTAGCTCAAATCCTGCAATTGTAAGATCCAGCATGAAGCTCTTAAAAGAGAAAAAAATTTGACCACGCAAGTTAATTCCAAGCATCAATACAAGAAGGTTTAACTGAAGAATCAAGATGTATGTACAATTTCGAATAGACYAGCAGAGTGCCAGGATGGGGACAAATTCAGAGTCACCTTAAGTGCCAGCTAAAGGCACAGCAACACATTTTCATCATTTAAAATAAAAGAGGAAAAGAAAACGTAACAATCTACATCCAGTTTCTGCACGTTTCTAATACAGAAAAATCACACCTAGTTGCCAAATACAGTCTTTATGAATAAAAGTCTTCTTATAAACTAAGTTTCTTTTGTTCTGGACACAATACACAGTACATAGATTACATTCTTTCAAAGGATACATTTTTGTGAGTCGATTACCCAACTGCAACAACATCTAAAGGACATGCAACACAGACGGGCTTTAAACCCAACTCTGCAGACACACCTAACAGTAACTTGAACGTCACCACCAGCGCTTCCAGCCAAGTCTCCCTCTTCCATAAGTATTTTTCAAGCAGATACCCTTTCTTTATGGGCATGTAATAAGCCTGATCARCTCCAGCCCCGTACTAATTACCCCCTGGTGCTACAAGGCTCACATGAAGACCCGATGCCCACGGTCTGCTCAGGTGGGCACGCAAGCCCACATCTTGCTCCACCCTCCGTCAATCCCTAAGTGTGACCTCCCCTCAGCAGAAAAGCCGGGGTAAAAGCGTACAATTCCTTTGGGCAACCTCTTTTAACATCAAACTTGCTGAAAAGGTAAAAGCTGCAGCACTCGGCAGACTCTGCCGCTCTGTAAAATRAAGGACAGTCTTCCTGTTGCATCATTATGCCAGACTTCAAAATAACGGTTTTTATTTTAAGGTCTGCCATATGCCTTTTTAGCAAACGACACAACTGTAGTCAGTACTGTCAATAAAAAAAAATTAAAAAAAACACGAGGGTTCAGGCTCAAGTCGCATGCAGCCTAGTAGAAGACACTTTTTGCACCACCAGATTTTCAAGTCTTAAAAAATAAACAAGCAAAATGGAAGTTATAGGATCATGTTACATTTGAACTGCTTCTCCTGAGTAACTGATGTTTTTGAAAATCCCAACGAACATTAAAAAAACCCTTTAATTATATTCCACAAAAAATAAKTTAAGGCTTTCAGTGCAAATGATGATTTAGCATATTTTAGGAACTATAGTGTACGACATTTAGAAATCTTTAATGCATTTCAAAAGTTAAAGGAGAAATATGAAATACTCATTTAGTAGCAGGAATATATATCAAATGTGGACTAGATTTGGCCTTATCTTTTTTCACCCCACTACCAGCTAGGGTCCGAATTAGTTTTAAAATGTGAAGAGGCTTCTTGGAGAGGCCTCAGTGGTATTTAACACAYGATGTGCAGCCTCTGCGATGATCCATTTCATTATTTATCATGTCACCACACCCACAACTCTACATGCTACACCCAGATGCTACATGCTTAAAYGGCTGATTTAATACATAATGTTGTTTTTTCCATTGCAAAATAAAGGACCAAAATGTTTGGAAAAAAAAATACGGGATACAACAGTAAGATCATGCATTTAACTCAAAAAAATCTACATACACAAGATCCACCTAAACCCTGCACAGTGGATCTAAAACCTGAAGTTTTAAAAGGCTGTAAGCACGGATGTGCATTTTTGTGACCTGGTCACCAGAAGGATACGAAGATCAACACTCAGTTAGCCTGTAACTGTAGCAACTCTGTGTTTATATTACGATTTAACACGTGCTGTCCACCAAGCAGAAGACACAACAGAAACACTTCTGGAAAAGAAACCTCAGCAAGGAAACTCAGAAGGTGTAAGGTACCCTCGACCCTCAAGATGGAGGGAGGGATGAGGGGCAATGACCAGGGAGAAAGGGAAGACACAAGCAAGAGGTTGCCATTTCGCCCCATCGGTAGCTTATGGGGCTCCTCAGGCATCCTGGAGTGGGACAACAGGGGACTGGGACAAACCAGAGAAGCCACTGGAATTGGAATTTCATCTGATAAAGCTTATGGAATAAATCCAAAAACAGGAGAAGACAGGACAGTCTACCGAGTTTGGCAGATTTGGAATATAATTTTAGCAGCCGACTTCTGTATGACTGAGACACCCAATCAATGTAGATGCAAAGTAGCGGATGTGGACAAAAAACCCAACTTTTGCTATCAAGGTTTAAGTTCTTTAAGCATACTTCACCATCCCATTTCCAAATTACAGGCACCACCTCAGTTTCCGACATGTATTGAACAGAAAACAGAGCATCACCTAATGGCGGTTCTGCTGCTATTGCTAGCTACTAAGTGAGACCATACTTAATTTTTGGCACTGGTTTTGTTTGAAAGCGAGATTTGCTCCACAGCACCTATGTTCCTGCCCAATACGCTCTTTCAGCGGACAATTCTATTCTTCCTAATGATAAGAAAACCACCTTTCTACATAGACAAGACAGAGCAACTAAGAGGAGCAGCAACTCATGGTCCTGCAAACACACGTGTAACRTGGAGACTGTTAACACCACCACTGCTTTCCAACTCAGGACATASGCAATTCGCAGAATGTATGCTGAACTCCGAAAATGCAGAATACAAGCCAGAACTCAGCTTTATGCTTCAATACATGCCAAATCACTGTACTGCAAATGCTTGTAAGCCATTTTTATGAAAGAATTACAGGTTACGTTTTAACCGGCACTTAACTGACTAGGACAGGGACACCCTGTGTGTTAGACCTCGCGGGAGGAACGGTGCACACYATACTTCAGTCAGAGGCAGCTTACCCGCACACTTCTCATCGCGTTGRGAGAGTGAACACTGATTGCAAATGCAATCATTTTCCCCATGCACACAGCAGCGGGGCTGAGCATTCCCCCGCCCCCAGAATCTGTTGTCAAAATACAGTGTTTTAACACTTTGAACATATAGAAGGTAAAACAGCAGCACCTCTTTGTCTATGTTTCCTTAAAAAGTAGAAACAAACTAACTTACAGAGSAACCAAATCAAATGCAAMAAGTTTTCTTCTTTTTCCAAGTATTACAAACGCAGGCAGGGGAACTCATTGCCACAGGATATTGCTACAGGACATACACTGTGGTACTCAAAAAACTAACACTGCATTTCCATTGATATAAAAATAACTATAGAGACAGAATTCTAAGTTTTTTTTTAAAAAAAAAAACACGCAACAGCAATCCTAAATCTGCCACTATCCACAAGAAAATTCCCACTTCAGCGGGGAAGAGTTTTGGAGGGTTGTAAACCCTCATGCTTTAGCATACAATCCGAATTTTAAATAACTGGAGGGAAAAGGAGAAGAGGGAAGAAAACAAAATACAACCGTCTCTTGGTGCTAGCTATTCCATAACTATCTGTTACAAAATTTTCCACGTCTGAAGCAGTGGTTGTGGCCACTGGCAAAGCTTAAACACTGGACCAGACCGATGATTAACTCAACAGTTCCTATAGYCCCAAAATGCACTTCCAGTTTCTCTGTCCTAACAAGAAGGGCAGCAATTTTAAAAATAACTTTTAGGACTTGCGTGGTCTGCGAAATATAAAAAAATTTTACTCACTTGAAAGGGAAGTCTAAAGAGCAGCATCTGTTCTGCATTCCAAATGAAGCAACTACTTCCACAACCATCAAAATCAAGCAGCCATAACTAAGAGCAAGGGCACGATTCAAACGTCTCCTTCACGTGGAAGAGCGAGGCTTTCATTTAATTTTGAGGTAATCTTATTTTCCGCTTGCAGGCCACCTGCGAACACTTGTAGATTCATTAGTAAACTAAGCATGATGAGGCAAGATGTGCATTTCCTTAAGTTGAAAGGATTCTAAAAAATTATTTTCTCAACCGCGTAGTAACTAGGGGGAGGGTCCCCCCCGCCAGCTGTCCTGTTCGCCTCCGCGCTCACGGCTCAGGAGCAGGCTGCAGGAACTGCAACAGCGATTCCTAAAGCGGACGGAGCGCGGCGCAGCGGGCAGCGCGGCTCGCCTCTCCGCGGGCAGCCGCGGTCCGCGCTGCGAGCTCCCCCGGCGCGCGCCCGCGCCCCACCGCCGTGGCACACCTGGCCTCCAGCCGGAAATTGGAAACGGCGAGATTTTTCCTCCAGGCGAATCCACCCACCCCCAAACCAGGGCTCTGCAGATATTCAACAAATGGGAAAAGAGGAGAAAAAAATTTAAATGGAAAAACCATATCTGACACTTCAATGCACAGCGTAACCGTTCCAACACGCAGCTCTGCACGGTTGCAGCCTGCGGCAAGACCTTTAATCATGTAAGTCACGGCAGAGTCCGCCCTGGCTCCGAGAGACGTGGGCGGACCCGCGCCAGCCCGCGGCGCAGCCCTGACCGAGGACAGGCCGCCGTGCGTCTGCCCGCCCGAACAGAGCTTGCAACGCACCAGCCGCGCGGGCTTCGCGCCTCCGCGCCAGCTACGGCGCAAAGCGCAACAAACCCGCCGGCGACCCAACGCCGCGAGCACGAGCCGCCCTCCCCACCGCATTTCGAACACGCTGGCACCGTGGGAGCAAGTTCGCGCTCGATCGGCACAGGGCATCATGCAAGGGCAGCGTTTCGATGTGGACTTAGCCTCCCACCGGAGGAGAGCCTCGCCGATGCCGCTCGCACACGCAGGACGAAATGGTAGGTCAGAGGCAGATTTCACGGGCCCCGGACGGGCAGCGAGACGGTCTCTGCGTCAGCATTCAGCCTCCCCGCAGAAGCGGCCAATTTTTCCCCCAGGAGCGCGAGAATCAAGGTYGCTGCCATCTTCCTCCTTTCCCAGGAACGGCAGAGCCAGCACAGAGCACACYGCTGGGCAACAGCAACTTCCAGAAAATACAAACATGGAGGAGGAGATCTGGTCTATTGGTTTTGGGCAATACGAGTCCCTCCTTTGACTTATTTTTCCCATTTCTCTGTTGTTCTATACCCTGGAGAACCTTTCCTCCATTTCTGCAGTGTTCACAGATTTATTTCAAGCAGTGGTCTTTTACAGGTTTTCTCTTCTACATATTTCTGATTTCTTAGCTCTTTTTGACTTTAAAATCCTCTTTCTTCAAAACCTCTTTCCATCTCTTCCAGCAGTTTTTGCATTTTATTTACTTTTCCTTTTCTTTCTGCCTCAATCTCTCCCTTCTACAACTCCATCCATTTTAGTCTTATGCTAATATTTTCATCCAGCATTTTGAAGATGTAGGTGAAATTCAAATCACAAACACCCTTCAAATGCAGAGGGACAGTAATAGATAATCTGATATTTCAAGAAAGCTTATTCTGGATTACTGCCTTGTTTGCACAGTGACAACCAAAATACACTGACCAGGTGATTCCTACCAAACATGGCAAATCCATATTTGGAAGCTTCTTCGTGCCTCCTTTCCCCCTCTTCCCCAGCCCCAATGTTTGCTACAGTGACTTTCACCCTGCTCCAACCTCAGTGCCCCAAATGATTGCTGAAGTAGCAAGAATCTCATGAATGTAAATATTTGCTCAGGTTAAATTACCAAGAGAGAAATTCTACTCAGAGCCTGCAAGCTCAAAAAGAAAGAATAAAGAGGGGCCAAGAGTTTAAAAAAGCTGGAGCCCCGTGTTAAATTCCTTCATCATAGTGAGACACCTGCCTGATTTTCAGGAGTCTAGAATAAATGTGAGAAACATCTGACGTGCAAGAGATGCTTAACTTCTACAAGTCCCAGTATTTTTGGGGAGGGCAGAAATTTCTAGAAGTTAAGCAGATTCTTCAATATGAAGACTGCTGTCCTTCAAATATCTTTATCTAAATTGCTGCTGTAATGTATAAAGGTGTGTACTGTACGTATACACCATACCCAAAAGCTTTGTCTCTAGGATACAGGCTAGGTTTCTAATAACAGGCTGACATGTCACCACACTCCAGGGTCTAAGTATTTTAGCCTTATGCATTAATTAACTAGATCAACGAGCATCATAAAGTAACAGCAGAGGTGGTTACACTTAAAGCATTGTTTCTGTATACTTTACTTCAGCTACAGACTACGCAAAATGGTTGAAGAGAAAAATGGCAAATAAAATACAATATTCATTCCTTCAGCAGCCCAGCATAAAAGTATTCTCTACTTGACTGTTCATAAACCAAAAAATTTCTAAGAAGATGCATCAAATTCATGCATCAAAAGAAATCCAACAACTAGAAGCACTACAYTGCAAAAGGAAGAGACTCAGCATTTTAAAATATAATCTCAATAATTATTCACTTCCATATTGAAGTTCACAAGGACCTAGAGTGTTTAATAGTTCCTTGTCTCTCACAACAGCTTCCTGTAGTCTGCTCCATCCCTCTCTGTAAATGCCTTGAAGATTGCCATCCAAAGAAATGCCTCTTCCTGCTAGTAACAGATTTGAAAACCATGAATTGTACATTATTCCATTCACTGCCTGATGACAGCTTCTTACTCTAGAGTCTAAAGAGCTTGCTTTAAAACATCAGTTGATACTTTTAACACATTTAAAGCCTGTGCTTTAGCCTATCCTAGAAGCCACTGCAATTTAAAAATCTTTAAAGGGGTTACAGCTCTTGCTTTTAAAAAACCCTGCTGAGCACTTGAGAAAATCATTAGCATGTAGGGAAGACATAAAAGTTGGTAATGGTGGACTGATTTCTTCAGGACTAAAAGGCTTTTTCCCCAGGCTGTTGCTGCCCAGCAAGACCAGTTCTGACCCAGTAAGGATTCTGCAGCTGGCGCCTCGGGGACCCTGCATGACAACAAACTCGGACTCATCAGTTCCACCAGTGCACATTTCACATCACTCAGTATTAAGTGCCTTAACATAGAATAAAAATTACATTTTATCACTTCTACATCGTTTTCACACTGCCACTCTATTGTCAAAAGGCCACAGCTCCTCAAAAGTTCACAACCAAAACCCTAATCATGCTGGGGACGGGAGAGAGAGAGGGAGAAAAGTATCTTGATGAAAAGTATCCTGGCGATACTTATCTAAGCAGCCCCTAGTTACGTGCCCCACGCAGCAGACAGGCTGCACTGCTTCCTCTTAGGGTGGCCTCCTCTCCCATTAAATTCTCACCGTTTCTACGCGTTATCACGTCACAGCAGGTAAAACACAAGGGAGAAGACAATCTCCGGCAGCAATACAGAATAATCAAGAGACACTCGTGAAATAGCTTGGAAGAAAGCAGGCRGGTCAGCTCACAGGTGCAAATTAAAGGGGTATTCACACAGGCTAACTCTACGGCAGGTACTCGGCTGCTTTGCACAGGTAGTTAAYGGAGCTTCCACCACTCTGAGCACCTCTGTGGACCCCACAGCAAATCCCGTAAGGGACGACTGAGGTTATCCTACATAAGCCTCCTCTTCTCCCCAGCTGTCTTGCCCAGCTCCTSACCCAGTGCTCTTAGATCACCAACTTTTTGTCCCACACTAGGGTATAAGTCTGGCTGAACAATAAGGAAAGTGCAGCCCAGAAAACAAGGAAGTTTAGTAACAATAAACTCTGAAATATGGTTGCATTTTACAGAAAAAAAACAAAATAGCAGCACAAGTCAGTGACACCAGAAGAAAAAGCAGGAACAAAAGCACATGGAAAGGTAGTGGCCTCACCACAGAGGCAGCGTGCTTTAAGCAACACCACTCCTGAGAAGCCAGGTCACACCTGCACGCATGGGGAGCCTCTCATACAACCGCTTGGTGACCATCACCACAAAACGCCGCGACAGCAGGTTAAGAACATCTGAGCAGGAACCTCCCGCATTTTTTCCACTTTGTTCCCAGTAGCCATACCAGTGAGGGAATGGAGATAAGCAACGGTTTTTCACTCCGTTTACCACTGCAGAGGAGGACGCTGTGCGTCAGCGTTTCTTCGCTGTGCCGGATGGCAGAGCTTTCTCCTGGTATTAGGATAAAGCAAAGCATCTCCTAACGACAGCAACTATGGATAAAGCAAAAAACCATTAACTGTGAAGTAAAATCTAACGAGACATAAAATTTTAAGACACTGCAAAGCGCAAAATGCAAATACGGTTACATAAAACCTTTCTTTTAGAAGATGGCTGGGGAATGGGAGGGGGGAGAGTAGAGGGAGGAGCAAAAACTTTCCCCGCGAGCACTTCCCAGTGCACCTCCACTATTGTTCCACCAACAAAGGCCTTCTCAAATTTCACTACGCGCAACCTCCAAGCGGCCAGCTCCTCGCCCGACTGCCATACAGTTACCGTATGCTTCAGAGACTGCTACACCAATCTGCAGACGTCTACTCCCAATTTTGTGGTGGATTTTTATGGCGTAACTTCGGGGTGCTGCGCTTGGAGGCTCGGGGGACTGGGCCCGGCACTCGCTGGGAAGTTCAAAAGGGTTGGCAGAGGACAACAAAACGCGAGTCCCAAGGAGCGATGGTGGGGAAGCAGCATGGCTCAACAGCTGCCACATCATGGGAAGAACTGGCTGGGGAGTTCAATCATCTCCYTCATAATTCTCCTGTTCTCTCTCACCACCTCACTTCACTTTATCTCAGGATATCTCAATTTTTCTGTCTCAGTTTCCACATCTGAAAGGTATAATAAGTTAATTTTTTATTTAAAGAAAGCTTTGAAATAGGTTGGAGAATTTGGAACAGGAGAGAGATTTTGCAAATGGTATCAATATTCATCATTATGCAATAATTGTAAACCAAGGTCTCTCAAGTGAAACATTCGTTTTCACATTAAAATTTGATGACGCCAACAAAAACAAATACCACAGTAGTTATTACTGCTTCTAAGCTGCCACGCTATGTGCTCCACTCGAACTACCATCTGCGTAATCAATAGCTCAAGGCTCTAATACAGKATCTGTATTCAATCCTGCAAGCTGGAAGTATTCATTAATTAATTTTTACCAACCACCTCTTTTAAATAGTTTCAAATTCTTTGAGTTGTCGGTATTGAGTGAGTGAAAAACACTTTAATTAATTACAAAACAGCTTGAAGTAGTAAATGAATCTTATTCAAAAGCATTTTAAAAGTTTACAGCTGCTTTAGTAGGAACAAACTTGCAGTCAGAGAAGAAACAACACATTAATCACATCATAGCRACATTTACACTCTGTCCTTTCAAGTCTCACATGGACTACTCAGTCACACGGACTAACCAAAGTAGGACCATCTGCACTAGTATTACTGGTTTCCATTGTCTTGCTTCAACAAAATCTCTAAAATTTAAAAGGTGCAAATGATTTGAAAAATAAGGTATTCTCTATTATTATTTTGAGCAGGGTAGGTAGTAACAGACAAACTTCAGTCTGGAGTAAGAGGGTTCACCCAGTGTCCACTGAACTGGGCACTTGACAGATACAAGGAGGACAAAGCTGTTTCCAAGGAGGCCTAAGGAAGTTAGCTGCTTATTTTCCATTGAAAACCAGTAGGAAACACACAGATTTTACATGGCATTTCAGAGGGCTGCAATCTCCAAATCACCCCATCCCACAGAGCCTGCTTGAGAGCAAGGCTTTCCCCAAAACAAACACATAAATAATCTGAATCATGGAGCTAGAAGAATAATACCTTTGGCTTGATTTGAAGAACCCCAAGGACAAAGCTCATCTATAAAATATTGCAACGCAAACAATGCATAAATAAAAAACGATCATTTTGAACTGTGCCTTCCCAAGCCTTTCTTCCCTGTGTCCCAGCACTTCAGCAACCTGCTCCCCCTGCTACTGACCACTCTTGTCCCTTCTTGCTTACCCTACACAAGAAGTCTCTGGGATCCTCACCGTTCCACTCTGTTTTTAAATTTGTTTGCATGTAACATTCTTTCCTGCATCTCTGGGACACTTCAAGACCAAATAACCTTTCAAGTTCCAATCTCCTTGCACATTGTCGCTTCAGCTGATGCGTTATGAGGGGCACTCAGAAGATCTCAGAACTTCAAAGGTCRGTTTTTCCTGTGTCATTGCAAATCACACAGGATTGCCTTAAGGAAAGAGTGACCTAGTACCCTAGTCCTTCTTCCCAGTCTTTAGGGAATATAGCCAATAGGGAATACTTGCACATTCATGAAGAGGCAGAGCTCTTCTGGAAAGAAAGCCCTGGGATTTTTTTCAGCAAGTGTTGCAAACATACATTTAAATGCCAGGAGCTGCACTGAAGAGGGCTGGAAAACACAAATTCCAACTCCGTTTAAGAACGATCTGAGTCAAGACTATACAAGCTAAAAGACTTCCTTAGAAAAGGAGTCTTTAAATAGTACCCACAAAATCTTTTTTTATTTGACCTCTACTTTGGGGACATATACGATCAAAGCCACAAAAGCAAGCAAGCTTATTTTCTACAGACTTTGGGTAGATTATCACACGCTACAAGCTGTGACTCTGAGAACAGAAACCGCTGTCTCATTGCAGACAACCACAGTTGACAAAACTATATATTCATGCATACTGTAGGATATTTATAGCCGCTATTTTCCAGCATCTAACTTAAGAGCCTCGGCTCTTCCTATAACTAATGTAGAGAAAAGCTTCTAACGCAGTATCACAGCTCACCTTCTGCAGGCTCCACTCCACACCTTGGAGGACCAGCCTCCAAGCTTAACGCACTTGGTACCCAACTACTTCAGGAGATGCCAAAAATCAAACTGTCTGAATACTCCTGGATCCAGGGCATAGGGGACACCTCAGGAGGTTTGCAACTCATGCTACGCTTCCTGGGTGATCCATGCTTTATATACTCCAAGAAGTAGTGTACAGGTGAACTTGCATTTTTAAAATAAGGATTGTTCTTTCTTCAAAAGTAGGAATTCCTTTAAGTTCAGTTTGTTTTTAATCACTTTTCTCCAGCTTCGTTAAGCTAAGGAGATATACAATATACAGAACCATGTTATAAAGGAGTTAATCCAAGAACAAAACCAGCTTGCTTATTTGGAGGTATGAATTTGTAAACACAGTTCTGCTAGTCTGATGCTCACACCATCTGTGTAACTAGAACATCTTATCTAGTAGTATTCTATAGTGAAGACCAGCCTATTATTAAAAATKTGCATCTTATAAAGAACATAAAATACTTTTATCGGTACATTTGCCACCATACGTATCCCATTTATATTCTGCACACCTCTCCATTTGGACAACAGAGCCAGTTCAGGTCATTTAAGTGTCAAGAGTCTCTTTCAGACTCGTGGTGCTGCTGTGCGTTTCAGGTACTGCAAGAAGTGGTTAGCCTACTATTATTTTTAATTGTAGAGCCATTTTCCTTTGTGTTAAAATTCCCTGAAGCTCATAAGGGAACTAAGGTAGAGTGTATCCCTTTAACGTAGTTTAACCACTCTTAATATTTGGAATGGAAAATGTGACTTAGGTACTGAGGTTTAAAAAACAGCTACGATATATGCAGCCAATTTTCTAAACATGAATCTCATACTTTTTTTAGGTTGGAGGGCTTTTTTCTTTGCACGAGAATGCAGGGCTTACAAAAGACAGCCAGCTAAATGCAGCAGACCATTGTGGCTCAGAGGTTCCCAATTTGCAACTAGCAATGGTTTACATTATACGTACTAACAGCTCCAARAGGTATTTATAAAAGGAGAGAGCGGAGAAAAACTTGGCATTTTGTGAGCGCCTAAATATGGGTTGGTAGGGAACAAATTCGGTCTGCGCGGCTAGTAACAGCCCTACCGAAATCG
>NW_028186038.1:2504881-2574785 GCF_003343005.1 Rhea americana | reverse complement strand
GACGGCCCCGCGCGGGGAGAGGCGCCCGTGCGGCCGCCGCCGCGGTGGAGGCCCGTCCGTCCGGACGAGGTACGCGTTGGAAGGACTGACGGCCCAGCGTCGAGGCCTTCGGCGCTAAGAGGGCGCGTGGTTGCGCGCAAAGCGACCGCGCTGTTAAGCTTGAAAGTGCGAATCGGGCAGTCTGKCTCCCAAAGAGCGAAACCAGGTAAAACCGTCTTCACAAAGACATTTACGTTTAGGAAAAAAATACGAAATGCAAAGTTCAGAAAACAGCTGTGATGGGCTATAGTTCCGTTACTCAGCAATGCACCGTTACTTATCCTTCACCTGCTCCACGGGCCGCTCTGATGTGGGCCCCATAACGTAAATATGCTTCGGAGCAACTGTAACGTGGTGGTGGAGTGGAAGAGCAGTTTTACGATGAAATTCAAAGAATGGATTTGCTTGGACTAATTATTCCAGAGTTAAAAATGGAATAGCTGTTCTAAAGTAACTCCAGCAATAGGATCTCGTTAATCTAGAATAAAAAGCTCTATAGCAGATTTATCAGTAATGAACCAGCCTGGATTTCTTGATGTTACTTTCAAAATCCTAGCTCCGAGTATGCATATATGAATTTCTCATACAACAAGCCGTTTCAGAGATTTGGCTCCCCCCGTTTACTGCTTTCCAGAATGGTCGTAGCTCCCTGAAATTAATTCTGACATTTAGGACAGCGAGGCAAATTCTCTCTTACGCCGTGACACAGGAACAGACCTGAATGTACCAGCTTATCAGATATAACTTAGTTCAGCAGTAGAAGTAGACTAAAAAAGCGTTGGAAATTATCCAGGTCCTTTGCTCTCAAGAAAGCAAGGTCCATACTATAGTGTATAAAGAACAGACAAAAAAAATATGTATATTTTAAGCATATTTGATTTAGCACCATGGCACCAAATAACCGCCTTCTTTAAAAGGACTGTTTTATTTCAGCCAGTTTGCAGGCTGCAGCAGCAATATGGAACGACTAGCAAAAGTCACTCTCTATTTTTTATTCTAGGTGTTCTCAGCTCCTAAAATCTGGGCGTTTACCCTATTTGATGTGAATCTCTGACCAGAATCTGTTGTATTAAAAGGATAATTCTGRAGAAAGTTTACAATTACGCAAACAATAGATTATGGCCATTATTTTTGGCCAGTTAAGATTGTAACAAAATGCCAGTATAAGTTTCTTTGTGTCTTAAGAATCAGCCATTTCTTTGACCAACATTAGTAACAGGGAATGAGAGAGCAGTTTCATTAGATAAGCAGCAGTGAAAAGGAGTGATCTTTTCTTGGCACTCTGCTGGGCAGTTTAAGGATTAAAAGCTACTGAGAAGATGGGCTGACACCACCAGCAAAAAGCATAATAGCTACAGAATTGGTTTTGTAACAGTGAAGTATTTGCTGGGACGCTTCCTCCGAGAATTGTATTCTGTTCCCCCACAACTCCTCAATTAAGAAGCATCCAATGATGTAAAAGCAGGGTGAAGAAGAGCCAGGACTGTACTCGGGGGCACAGTATATGACACTGAATAAAGCATAGGGCTCAACCTTTATTACTGAGTTGCAGGCTGTAGATCTGTACCCAGCTACKCTAAGCCCTTTCCTCCTAACACGACTGTCTCCTGCTCCCAAGCTGCTTCCCCTTTGGTCTCTCATGAAGGAAGTCATAATAGGAACAAGTCGAGCTTGTCAACATTTTTGTCACTTCTACAATTTTCAAGCTTAATTTCGAAGTAGTCATCAAATAGAAACTGTCTTCTGCATTGAACTGGATCTTGCTCAGCACCTTAAGATTTTAGTTTTATTAAATCTTAGTTGCAAATGCAAATTGCACTTTGTACCCTGTACAATATACCTCCTTTATTTAAGCTTTGAAGCACTGGGCAATATCAATTGAATATGCCCTTTATCATGGTATATTTTATATTATTTTCAAAAGCTTAATGTCTAARGCATATGTATGCAAGGGTAAGAGAAAAGGGTCAATAAATGCAGTGTAAGCACTTAGTGGAGTTCACACAAATACTTGTTCATTCTCCCTCCAAAATGAAAGAAGTTGCCTGTCATAATGCATTAAAATTCTTTCACAAGAAGAGCTTTCTCAACACAATTTAATTCTCCCTCATGTTGGGCTTTGCAGATGAATAAGGATTACCATTGCATGTCCAGGAAAGATAAATTTGAAGAGGGTAAAAATAACCTCTTATGCATTTAATGAGACACTGGAGACCAAGAAGCTAAGGCTTTGGAAGTGCATGGTTTTGTCTGACATGCTTTTCATATAAGAGATGCATGTTGTGTTCTCTTCCGGATGATGTAATCCTCAGGGTGACCCTCATGTGCTTTTGCCATCATATGACACTCTACTGAATATACAAAGTTCCTTTGTGCATAGACTCCTTATTTAAAACTTTGAGAATTTCGTTCAGAGCTTTTTTTTTTTCTTTTTGAAGAGACTACTTTTTACTTGAAGATGCATTCAGATTAATGTAATATGTCTTTGGAGTATTTATGCAATCTTTTTAATGAATTTGAAACTGAGCCCTTTCAACTGCAGAGAAAGAAGTACTGCTTTATTTTCTACTCACAATGAAATTAAACCAGCAATTACCACAAAAAATGTGAAATTTATGACTGCACAGAACCTGATTCTGTTACTTCCACTTTAAATTTAATAAAGTGGAAGAAAAAAAAAGATTTAAACATGGCTTTCAAGCAGAAATATTTTTAAGCTTTCAGTACTTTTTTTTTAATGATACCTTAGGCAAAACCAAGTTTATTCCATATTCACTAACAGTAGTTACCAAAGCAGCTAGGAATCCAGTGAAAAAAAAAGGGCAGAACAACAGAGACAAAAATAACGAACTAGAGATAAAAGTGAAACAGTCCTCCACAAAAGACACCAGTTTTGGAACTGCTTTTATGCTCTAGCAGATTTTTATAGCACTGTGGAATACTCAATAGCCAGAGGAAAATATTTTATCCCTACTTCATCAAGGACTTGAACTTAAATATTTACTAGGTATTCTGAGTGAATGTTAATTCTCCTTCACACTGAGGCAGTTCAAATCCTGGAGTTTCTAATTTCTGTGGTATTCTTCATAAAATAGCTTAATAGTTTTCATATTATATTAATTCAGCTCTTCTTAAAGAAATATATATCAAAGTTGTTATCTGGACCCTCGGAAAGCAGGAGAAGTAGGTTCACATAGCAGATGATGAATGATAGCAGGGTGTCAGGTTCTCTTTCCAGAGCCTGATCTTCTTAACCAAAATTGTTATTGGCGTCCCCAAGGATGGCAACAAAGCCATTCTTCTTCTTCTTTTAGAATCTGGGCTGGGAAAAACAGTAATCCTGTTGCCCTTACTTTGCAAGGAGCACTGAATCACCCTCGCACTTGCTTTGCCTCTTTATTTCTTCTGTCTCTCTGGTGTAAACAGGGATAGTACCCTTGATCATAGGTGCACTCCTAATATTCTGGTCAGTGAAGCTACACTTGAGCTGGGACTATTCGCACTAGGAGAAGACGGTGAGAACGAGGAGGTCCTATTGACCTCTTCAGCTGAAAGCCAGCCTGTGTGGCAGCCAGCAGATTCTCTCAGTTTCTTAGTGACTGTATCTCCGTTTRGTAGCCACAACCATAATACCAAAGGTAAACTCAAGACAGAACACAGTAGTGTTATAGAAATCTCTACACATATTCATTTCTGTTTACTGTGGTTTTGCATTTATATTTTTAGATTACTGAAAGCTGTAAACTTGTCAGACCTATATTCATCTGCAGAATTGGGGATGAACTCAGTGACTCAGAGGGTCCTTTCAGTCTGTGTTTGTAATTTAGTTTGCATTACATTATATAGTAAGCAAGGGGTTAAAGCTTGTCACCACTTTGATTAAACGTTTCCAAACAATATTGATGTTCATAAACTCCTCAATAACAACATCTGCTTTATGAATTGAATCATCTGACATGGAGCAGATAAATTGAGGGTCATATTTTTCAAAAGCAAAGTTTATCAGGAACATAAACTCCATTATTCAAAAGGGAAAAAAACTACCTAAATGCTCTTAGCTTTGAATGGTACTTAGATGATGTCTTTTCAGAGATTATTACTTAGTTATTTAAATAATCTAAAAGCTTTTATAGGTTTTTCTCCAAAGTTACAAGTTTTCAGTAACCTAATGTCTGCCAAATTCAGTTTCTGCTGGTTTGTAGCTTTGATTAGAGAGATCCTARAACTGGAATCTCTGTTTAACATGGAAGAAAACACTGCTTTTCTGGACACTTCTAGGTTACAATTTTTTTCCCACATTGGCCTGAAAGAGACTAGAAGGGTTGACTTTCACCGTGTGCTACAGTGGTCTGGCAGACAGTAGGTTTTAGCTTTTGAATAYGAAGAGAGAACTATGAGGCCTGATTTTTGTCATCCTGGTCACTGCTAGTCCAAGTTCCAAACTAAACACTGACTTATTTTGAATTTTGATAAAGACTGTCTCATATCTTTTTTCTTATGTTGCTTTAAATCTAAACACATCAAATCAAATGCATGATAAGTATTACCGTGACTTACAGGTGACTCTACAAATCAGTTGGAGCCAAAATACAATTCTTTACTCTGGGAAAAAAAAAAATCAGTACCAGAATGTTTAGCACAATATTTATGGAAACTGTTATTACTAAAGCATCCAGAATACAAACATATTTCCTTTAAAAATAGATTGTCTTTGAGCTTTCATAAAACTACTGGAAAGTCTTCATACAATCACATTCTTGAGCCATCTCTTATGAAAGTTTCAGAGCAGCCATCAGCAATTGCTCTTTTTGCAAAGCTGATCTGTGTGTTACCAGGATCTTGCTAAAGGCAAAATTATCAGGTATCACTCACAACTTCTTCCTTTAGCCCTCAAAACTACCCTTATAGCCACATCCTAAAACAGTGGCAATAGCAGGTCTGCCCAGCTCCTGACTGGGCTTCACTGAAGTCACGCAGCAGTATGCCGAGAGGGACAGATGGCTCTACCTGTCGCTCCTGTCCCGCAGTGATGTGGCTGTTCTCTGTCTCATAGATGATCTCTTGCAACATCTATCCCTTAGAAAGCAAGTAAATAAACCTGATTTATGAAAGAAGAGTCAATTTGCATCTACTGTCTTCAAGAAGTCAAATGGTCAACCACCTTACAGAATTTTTTGGCTGGTCTAAACCAGCATAATTGTCTTATTTGACTTCTTTAAAAATATTTTTTTGTAATCTAGTATCTTGCATAAAACCCGAACTTCCTTGAAGCTAAAATCTGCAAATGGCTCATTAGCCAAAGGACTTTCTTTCTAGATTTTTAGTAAATGTGTTTTTTACCTCTTGTATGTATTTTGGTTATATTTAATAGAGAAGAGATGTTAGGCCATCTTTTTTCTTGATACTTCAATTTATATAGATGTCAGTGTAAGGAGGAAAGACAGGGTTTTGAGAAATCCAGCATGGTCTTAACTAAGAATTAGTGTGTGAGAACAAAGATACACCAACTATTCTATCACGTGACTTTGGTCATGAGGGAGAAAATAAAATTAAAGATGAACCCAACAGTGGAGTTCTTGGAGTCTGTTTAAGTCTCAGAGGAGGAAAAAAAAGAAACTTTCTTGGAGTGCTATTAGCCTTTAGTTGTTGATTCCGTAGTAAAACAGAAGTATTTACTACTTTTGATCTCGTTTTGATCTCGTCCATCATCTTTTGAAAAATGACACCAGTTTTAACAGGTGTGCCACTGGAATTACTGTCCTGTCTACCTTAGCACTAGACAGCAATAGTTCATGAACCACTAAAATCAGGCTTTTAATTTCAGTGCTTGGAACTCTGTGCCCTAGACCTCAGTTTGCTCAACTTTTTTTTCCCTTCGTATTATTACTAAAATCACTGAGTGACCTGTCTGTGAATTTCCACCCCCTGCTACAGTGGCCACAAATGAGCAAAGCGTGTCCTATGTGTAAATCTTTCATGCAAAAAAAGATGCTTGTTTCTCCACCTCTGAAAACTGAATGAAAACAGTGGCAGCATTATTACAAACCGCTAAACATTATTACAAACCGCTAGTCCTTTCTGTCTATCATATTCCCTTGAAAAATGGTTGGGGCCAATTTTTGCCAACATCTCCATGGACATCCACATCTTACTGATTTTCAATACCAAGGTTATTCCTTCTTTTTCTTGTTTTCAGACCTTAATATTCCCTATCCAAGCCTAGGTTTTCATTCAGTCTTGTCACAGAGCCAGGCTGTTTGGCACTGGGGTGGGGGGTGGAGGAGGGTGTTTTTACCATCTCTCARGTTCTTTCTTTACCATCTCTCAAGTTCTTTCTCTAAGGTGGAGAGTGATAGTAACTAAAAARGCACACTACAAATTCAGGTCCAGTACAGAAGAGAGCAATCAGCTAGACCCATCTTTCTTGATACTTTTCAGACCAGTAGATCATGTTGTGACCAGACACCGGATTTTCCTGCAGTCATTGAGAGAAGAGAGAAAAGATCAGTAACTAAAGAAATCGCCATTGAAGGAACAGTGGGAGACAAAGCCAAAAACAAAGCAAAGACATTATGTAAGTAAAGGTATCCTATCTTTAAATGATTCAGTGCATAGGACAGCCCTGAGCTGACAGCTATGTCATCCCCAAAATTCATGTTCAGGCAAGCTAAAACAGAGCAAGAAACAAGCCAAATGAGGAGAACAAACATGCAGGAATTCTCCACTGCTCCTTAATGGGAAGTAGCTCAGGAGTGGTGGGAAGCCCAAGCAGCGATGGCACCACAGGGAAGGCAGCCAAAGCACGATAGCATCTATAAAGTTCCACGTTTTTCTGCCATGCATGTGTGACCACATTACCCTTTAGGTAATGAGATTTATGATGTATTTCAATAGTTTAGGTTTGTTCCTCTCTATACAATGGGACTCAACTTCAGCTACAGGCAGGTAAGAGCTGCTGCAGCTCTTGCTTAACTCTTACATTTCACAAAGACCCAAACTGATAATACTGTTAAGGGGCGAGTTGAGAACATGTAGAATTGTTCCCTTTTGTGATCTCCTCTGCCAGAACAAGGTCCACAGTCTGCTGTACTTACCCATGATGAAATCTTGGCCAAGCTTATTTTGAAGCAATGCTCTCAAATTGCTGCTTAAACACATGCAAATGGGAGGTGCAGGCTGAGCTCCTGCTGGTTGAGAGCAACTGTTTCAAGCCTGTTGACTGAGTGTACAGCTGGGGATGCAGTTCTTGCCTGCCCATTCCTACGAGGCATTAAAATTAGCCGGCAGGGTCGTGGCAGTTCCAGAGTGAGCCCAAGACAGTTGGTGATGTGGCATGCTGACAGAAGGGCAAGCGCTCGAGAACCAAGCTGAGTTACCGTAGGGATCACAAAACCACAGACGTTTCCAAGCACGTGGTTCTGGTCACGGTGTACGGCAGGATGCTGAGGGTAATCGGTTGCAGCAACAGGAACCATTCAAAGCTGCACATTCCAAACCTGCCAAGCCAGCAACTTGCCAGAAGCGCAAGAAATACATTCAGGGTGGGCAGTGAAAAGCTGTGGGGAACACTGGCAAAGCAAGGGATGGAGGAGAATTCTTGGGACAAAAAGCCAAAGCTTTTAACGGGAAATAAACGTGACGATTTTAGTTTTGCTATCAGTTCATGCATTTTCTCTGCAGCTAGCCTAGGGTGCTGTACGCGGTTTGCTGTGGTGAACCGTTTTGTATTGTATTGCCATCTAGTGTCTGCTTTGGAAAACAGCTCCGATAGGAGGGGAAAAAACCCTGAAACTTTCAGTGAGTTGCAAGCAATGGTACTGCCTGTTCAAGCGTACTGAGCTCATCCCTTTTGCATTTTTTATCATTTAGTTATGAATGAAAGTACATCAGATATGGCTGGCACCTGGCTTTTAAGAGCTCACTGCAGGAGCATATCCTGAATCTGGAATTAAAGAGTTTAAAAAGGGTGAAAGAATTTAAGAATTATCAGAGCATCCAGTCTCAGGGTTCGCAGCCAGCCTCAGTGAACTTATTCATGATTTGCCTTTTTAAATATCGTATTGCTTTATAGCCAAGACCTCAAAAGCAGCCACTTGCACTAAATTTAAGCACTGGCATTTAGACTTCTGCAGTATTTTTCTCTGCATCCTGATATGTGGAAAAGAGTGCTTGAAAAGATGGGAACAAGAATTATCTCCCATTCTAGTCTAGTCCTTCACCCCTTCCTTAGACCACAGGCAGTGGTACTTCACAGAACTGAGATTACAACAAGAGCTGTTGCAGACGCTTAGCAATTCTGTAATTAATAGAGCATGAGGGGACTGAACCGGAAATTTGGCTCACACAGCACAAATGCCACGTAGAAGAAAAACAGCACAGATCTACAATGGTAGTCAGACTATAAAAATTACAATTTAATAGGCACCTCTGTACTGGCCAGATCCTCCAGACATACTACATAAGCTGCTCTGCTCGTACAGATTTAACATCATCTACCCAAATTTACACCTGGTTTTGCTGGGCAACAAGAATAAAAGACACAGCCAACAGAGGTGAAGGAGCAGGCACTCCTGCCAAGTCTTCAGTAGCCAGGTATCCTGCCTAGCGGGGACTTGTGCTCTGGCCTTCCCTCTAGTCTCTTGAATCTCAATTGGAGTATTTCTCTTCATAGTAATTAAACTAGTTTTAGATTGCCCAATATAAACAACTGCGTCAAAACAGTTGTCTTTTGGGTCAGGAGCCCTAGCAGTTTGTAATCACACAAAACCAGAGACCTTCAACCAGGACAACCCCCTTTTTCATAACATACCACCACTGCAGACTTAAAATGGCATGTGCATCAACAGGCAATCTCATATTTTAGCTGTGAGCATTGGATTCAGCCTAAAGGAGGGATTTACGCTGACGCTGTTGCAGAGATGCAGGTTCTGAACAGGCAAGGCAGAGCTGGGCACTGGTTATCCCAGTAATACAACAGCTGTGCAGAAGAAGATCTGAAACGCTCAGGGACTGACCCCTGCATTCCCAATACCAATCCTGCGGTGCCTGCTCTGTGGCCCTGTCCTGCATGGCCCAGCCTTCCTGCCTCTTACTAATCCTGCTTCTCCCGCTCCTCTGTGGCTTTCTGCACAACTTCCAGAGCTCACAGACCCCCAGGGAGCAAGTCCATCACTATGATAAGGTGTGAGTGTGTCTGGGCTATTTTAGCTCTGGAAGTTGGACTGACAGAGATGCTAACTTAGCTGGTAGTTTTCCACAGGTAGCTGGGGTAGACATGTAAGCCAAATTAGTTCTGTTTAATGAAGTCCCACAGATACTAACATAGTTAAAACCATGGTTAAGACCATCCTAACCTGAGGATAGTCAAATTCATCTGCTTACACTTGATAATGAGATCCAGATAAGCCTAGCTGTATTTAAGCTGGCTCTAGTAATAATTAGAAGAAATATCTTAATGCACAAAGTCATTCTACAAACTGAAGCTTAGAGAGGGTTGCTGCATCCCAGGAGATTCAGATGAGAGGTTGTGAAACCATACACACAAAATGAATATGCCACAGAATATAGTCTTCTCCCATACGTGCTCTCCCCCAAATTAGACTATTACTTAGCTTGCACCGTTTTTTCTTTCTGTGGTCACACGTGTCTTTCCCTAGCCCATAATCAGTGTGCTGGCTGACCCCTTTACGATGAAGAAATGTATGTTATTTACCAGACTACATTATATTGCCAGCTGCTTTTTCAGAATTGAGTTGCTCTTAGGCTTTATGCCAAAGTCCCTGCCCACAGCAGCTCCAGCTGCTCTGAGTTGCACAAACAGTGCATGCTAATCCATTGCTGCCTTTTTTCCTTGCTGTGTCCTTCATGTTCTTGCATACCTCTGTGTCTGACTCTTTTCCCTCTTTTTCTGCTTCATCCTTACACCATTTTCCTCCACATTCTCTTTTCTCCTCCTGCCACCTCCCCTTCTCCTCACCCCACAGAAACAGATCAGTTTGTCTGCAAATAACTAGGGACTTGGGTCCAAGGCTGCTTTTGCTAGCTTCCATCTGCCTCCAAGAAAGGCATTTCCTTCCAAAACAATATACTGATGAAAGTGGCATTCAGAGGAATGGGAAGAGCAGCAATGACAACTTTGCCTGCTACAAATGACACAGATGGAAGAAGAAATATTTGTTGCCCCCTGGCTAGCAGATGTCCTATCAGGTTTCTCAAGGAACCCCGAGCTTCACAGACATGATGAAGCAGCAGAAGTGCCAGTCTCACTTGTACACCTCTGGGAAGAGCCTTTCCGATAACAATGAAGAGTCCGAAATTAGAAAAGATCAGGATGATAATGATTATAAACATAAAAAGAAATAAAAGTGAGGAGAAAAAGCACATATTCTTTCACTTTCCATTA
Source organism: Rhea americana (assembly GCF_003343005.1). Lineage (NCBI taxonomy): Eukaryota > Metazoa > Chordata > Aves > Rheiformes > Rheidae > Rhea > Rhea americana. Next base: position 2,564,344 of record NW_028186038.1, on the reverse strand, counting down.
CCCAACCAACTTCTGAGACTACTTGGAAAGACAGAGCATAAACAGCAGCAGGAGCACTCAGGCCCTCTCCAGGCAGTAACTCTCAGTCTGCTGCAGGCTGTTGGGAACGGAGGGGGATTACGCACAACGCCGAGAGCTAACTGTGTCCTACTGACTCTGTGAAAGATACCCGAGCGTCTGCGTAACTGAGCTCTTGGAAGAAGTGTTCCCAGCCATTCTATACCATTGTTCCAACTGAGGATCAGCAAATCTTTTAGCAAACATGCTTTTTTTTCCAGAAAATAAACATTCCTACTGGAAAAAGAAAATATCCTTGTGTTATTTAAAGGAAATTAAAACTACATCCAGGCTTTCATCCATATAGTGCAAAGAAAAGAAGGTAGAGTGACAGAAGCAACCTTTTTCTTCTTCCTTCCTACCACTTTACTGTTGTTCCTAAAAATTTTTAATAAAACAACCAACCCCTATTATCCATCAGGCAAGGGCAGGCATGTAGTTTCACCAACAGCCTCTCTGAAGAGGCAATGCAGAGAGATCTAGGCATCACATCCCCTGGCAAAACCCAACATCTGTGTCACTATCTCTGAAGAGCTGCCAGCAGCGTAACAGGAGATACCAGCCACATCAAACTGCCCTGTAAAACAGCCAGTAAGTCTTACAGAGTAAGATGGTTTTCTTTCTGCACCTAAATAACAAACTGTTTGTTCAGACAAACAGTGTAAAATAGTGCCTGACAATTGGATTCATTCACTTTTTAGGTCATTCAAAAAGTAAGGTCAGCAGAGACCAAAACTGATACCTAATGGCTGCTCAGCAGCTTGAGCAAACCAAACAACAGCACAAGCATCTGCAGGACAACAGCAGTGCTCACGTTTCTGGCGGTGTCAGACCTGAAGGCTGAAGACTGAATTGTCAGGGAGAACAGATGAAAGACAGGGAGCTGGTCTGAACCTCCCCTGGTGGCACAGTGGGGTCAGCTGCCTTTCCACCTCCCTGAGCCCACATCAGAGCAGCTACCTGGGTAGCTCCTTCCTCCTCCAACCCTTGGAGCATCTTCAATACACTGACAGTCACACATGTCCCTGTTCTGAATCTGCCCAGTTACCCTGGTTTGTTCTGCAGACTGAGCACTGGGAGTCAGGAAGGAGCAAACCCCAACTTTCTGCTGTTCCAGTCACGTTTGAGCTTTCTGCTGTTTGACTCAAGTATTTACACTAACCATAAAAACAAACAAACAAACAAACAAACAAACAAAAACTCCCTAAGCATGAGAAGCAGGTGTAGACTGGTGCTGGCGGACATCTAGGAGTTGTGTCTCTGCTACAAAGACAGACACAACCAAAGGGAACTTGTTTTTATAAAAGCAAAGCTGAATTTGAGAGCTGTTAATATAAAACCATACAACTACAAGCTAAAACAGAATTAATTCTTTCTCCATCCTACTAAAGCACAAGTCTAAGTTACTCTTTGGATCTAGGTAAGATCATGCTTTAAAAACCTTCTCCCAAAGCTCTCAACAACAGGTTCATCAGTCTTCTACTTGATATATAGATGCCTGCCTTTTAAAAGGAAAGGTATTAATATCGGGTCTCCAAGATTTTGATTAGTGGCTTAATAAAGCCTCATTGCTCATTTGGAGATAACGAGAAGCTATGTTCTGCTGCTGAATCAAATACTTTATGTCTGCATCAATTTGAATTCCAAGGCAGAAGCCATACAGCAAAATAAGCCCTATTACACTTCAGATTAGTGGAAGTCACCTGCACGTTCACTCAATATAATCTGGAATAAGAACACAAACCATCTTAGTTGGGAACATTCTCATCACAGAAATTAAGGGACAAGTATTTGTGATTATGAAATTGCCAGACTGTCCCCCCGTCGCTTTGAATGCGCCTGAACACTAGGATACTGTTTTAACCTAAAACTTCTATGTAAAAAAAGTAGAAACCAGGGTTTTGAGCAGAATACAAAGAACTTGTCTTTTTAATGTCAAGTAATATGCAACAACATATACTAAAATGCTCTAAGAGCATTGTTTTTTTTCCTTCTCTCTCTAAACTTGAGATTTGTAATTCAGTGTTTATACTGTCTGAAAAGCAGAAATAATTGGCTTGGAAAAAAATATAAAATATTATTTAGAACAATGAATTATGCAAGCCCTATCAAGAATTTATTTTAAACTATTTTGCTCTTAAGATGTATAATCTCTTTAAAACTATACACTAAAGTCATTAGTTTAAAAGTTATTTCTGCCTGTTAAGCACATTACAGTATTTTAGCATAGGACTTCCACAATTTGATTTGTCCACTTGCTGGCATTTTAAGGGAAAAACTACAGAAGTGTTTTAAAAACATAGACATAAAGGTGGTCAAAAATCTTCCAATATAAAGAGAACTGGGCAGGGTACATTTGGGGCCTTCACAGCTTGTTCTTCTAACCTAGTACTTCCTTCTGTAAAAAACCTTAGTATTTGTGGGTCCTGCCTATTAAAAAAAAAAAAAAAAAAAAAAAAAGCTTAGTTAACCAACTTTGACACTTACTTGTTAAAACAGTTAGAAATCTGAGTGAGCATCCTTATAACTCACTTAAGCATACATATAAACACACATACACATACAGACTAACTCAAATTTGGTTTGTATATTTAGCCTTGATCAGTAAGTAGCATATATATACATATACATATATATATATGTGTATATATATATATGCACACACACACTCAAAATAATCATTAATTAGGTGCTTTCAGTTTTTTTTTGCATATTTTTTTAAAATAAGTTCAGAAAACTGATCTTAATTGTTTTCATCACATTTACTAAATCCTTGGGCTTTACTGGTCCAAGTTMCCTTTCCCTGGTCCTGTGGGTTGATCCAGCAAGGAGAGACTTCAGCCTTTAAAAAACAGAAGCATTTGAGTATATTTTTTGAAATTGTAACTTTTGTAAATATTTATATAACTAAATTTTACTATCTCATCTAGGGGGATCTCCAAATGCACCTATGTCTGAATTACACTGTCACCTGCTGTGTATTCAGTAACATCAGGTAACAGATTCCTTTCCCCAAGACTAAACACAGCAACATCCGCAGTCTGGAATTCAGCTAGTGACCCACTCTCCAAATTCAGCATAGGCAAAATTCCCCTCCAGGCACTGTATTTTTTCTTTGTATACAGAAAATGGCCAGAGAAAATAGCCATTCACCACATAAGTTTTCAAACTACATATTCTCCTTGCCTTGCTTTGTTATTTTCCCAGTAAAGTATTTTCTAATGACAGTTTTACCATTTAAACAGGTCTGGYTCTTGTTCTTTTGTCATTTGCATGCATACACATACATTCATTTACAAAAAATTTCTCTGTTAGATCAACCCTTCAGCGCAAGCTCTCATTATAGCAAATGCAAAATTATACAATCAGACCAAGTGTCCTAGCAAATACACTCTGCTGGTTAAATGCACACCATTCTACAAGCTTTTTTGTGGTTGATTAAGTAGAAATTGTATTCTGTCAAGTTATAATGTGAATTATGTTAACTGGTTTAATGATACTATCAAGTGTAGAAACTATAAACAGAATAGTCCTAAAATCCTACCTAGCGATTTAAGAGTTTTATATAATACTATATATAGTATACAGAGTTATATATGAGTTATATATAATACTATATGTAGTATTTCTGCAGCACAATGTCAATTCACAGATCCAGGAATATTCTTCTATTGATACAGTAAACCTTAGTCTCACCTTCAGACTTTAAGTATACTTCTTCAGTTTTTGTTAGTGAGTTTTTGGTTTTTAATTTTACTAGATAAAAATTTTCTCACTATCTTTTGCAGCATATATGAGAAAGCTGGATGTAAWTTCAGGAACACTCGTCACCACCGCCAGCGAAAGCATTAGTTCTGCTCTGCCCTCGCCGCACGGCTGACGGACTGCGTGCCACCTCCCTCTGCACTGGAAGGAGCCTTTGCATGGCCCCTCTGAGAAGGGGATTGCACTAGCGTGATCCAGATTCAAACCAACTGAGAAAGGACTCAAGAAGCAGCACAGAGGGTGGCTGCTCCCCAAATACAGGCACATGCAATTMATTTTCCAGTTATGTAGGAAAATTAAAACTGTTTTCTGTTTCTCTTAGATAAAAATTAGCAAGAATATTTATTTAGCCTCACACTAAAATCTACTTAGGACCAATGAAAAAGGTGACTTCTCAAAACAAAAATCACAAGCAGAAAACGCAATTCCTTTTCTCTTTTATTGATACTGCCAATGTGACTACCTTTACGCAGGCAGATTGCTTTCCTACAAACACACTTTTTGTATTAATTTGGAAGTAGCATTTTGCACTCTATGCCTCCTAAGGTTATCCAATTAACACACAGTTATACTTTTAAGAATCTGTTTCCACATTTTTCTCTTTAGCAATGACATTCGCTTTTTTCAGATCTGTGTAAAGGTTACTTGGCAAGAATACATGCATATGACATTAAATGGAGACCAATCCACCACTAAAAGGTAATGCACATAAAACATAATACAGTACTTCGACATCTTTTCAAATAAATACCCACATACAAATGTAGTAATTTTAAATGCAACAATATTTCTTATGAATCAATACTGTAACAGAAGATGGAAGTRTAAGTCCCCACATCTAGGAATAATAATGCTTTTTCCAGCAAACAGAAATCTTTTCCCCCACTGACAATATTATTTCAATTTGTACTTTTTCTGAGGAGTGGGAAGGCTTCCCCCCGACAAGTACCAATTTAATCATTCACGTGAGCCTCAACAAACAGTACCAAGGGAGGGAGGTACAGCTTGTTGATGCACTTTTCTGTTTCTGTTTCCTGAAATTACAATGATTAGATACAACATGCAAGAGAAGATATTAATGTTCTTTCACATTTGCAAACAATACTATGGTTAACTGCGTCCACCACCGTACAAAGCTAACATAACATCAGTATTCCCAATATGTTCTCTGTACTGTAACCACAAATGTGTTAATACATCTTGCTCATTTGTTCAGTATGAGTCCATTTGGTTCCCAAAGTGTATTTGGGTTTGTATAGGCTTTTTTTTTCTCTCTATACCCCTGAATTTGCAAGGATTTGCATGATGAAATATCATTGACTAACAGAATTTTTTACAATTTTTTGTATATATAACCTCTATAGTAAGACTACCCATTAAAAATGTGCGAAAGGGGAGTTCACTTTGCACTTATTGCTCCATGTCTTTACTAACTTCCAAAACAGCCGTTCCTTTTCTTCTTGTATAGACTGAACTATTCTAAGATTCTCCCTTAAAATTATTAAAGGCACTACTGGCAATAATTAATGACAAAAAGGCGCTGAAATATAACACCCTATCATTGACAACTTTAGAATTTTTCTTTCTAAATGTACCATAATTTGGCACAATAAAATGAAAAAGTAACAAAACAATTCCAATTTGGAATTTAACCGGTACAGTTGTATAAAATTCTGTTAATCAATAATACCTCAACTTCCTAAAACCCAGGAATTCTGGAATTTATAGGTAATACTACTTATTTAATATTTTTCAAGTGCCTATTACTGTTTTAACCAGAGCAAAGTCAAGTTTTCTTCTTGTTACATTGAACTATTCCTAAGAATAATAATACAATATGAAAAAAACCCCAGAATTGGAATACCCTGGATTTCTTAATGAACATGGCAGTTAAAAAAAAAAATCAGTAATTTAAACATATAAAGCTTAACATTTCATAATAATAAAAAAAAGCTGCTGAAGCACAGCACATGTATAGTTTAGCAGAGCTCCTGGTTTTTGTTGAAACTCTTTCTAAACACAATCTAGAGCCAAAAAAAACCCTCTGCCACATGCTGATGTAGAAATCAACAATCACAAGCCCCAATTGGAGAGAAACTATGAGCACAAACCACTGCATTTATATAAACTCTTCTACATAAGTAATTAAAGAAGCTAAAGTAAAATATCAAAATATCAAAAGTGCACAGGTTTAACAATCAGATAAAAAATGAGTATCCTCAATGCAATAAGAAATTCCCCCATCTCAACATTTCTAGTAGATCTAAAACTAATATGGTGATCACTACAGTTGAAGTAGGTTTCTTCAGCACTTGTAAGTTTTCTTACTGCAGCAGCACTTACAGGTAAAGCTTGTTTGTTTTATAGCTTGAGACATAAGAGGAAAGTTACAGGTAGCATATAGGAAAAGGAGTTTTTAAAAGTTAGGTAGGGTCAGGTCAGAGGTTTCCATTCTTTGTGCAACGGGCTACCACTTTTAACCATAAGGAAAGAGGCTAAGAAATGCTGTTGCACTGTTGGAAAGGCCTTCTTCAGGGACTACTCTACAGCTGAAAATGGAAAAATAAAATAACATTAGAAAAAAAATCAGTGTTTATTTCTCAATTAAAGAACTGACAACTTAATACAATGTGCTGCAAAAGCTCCATAGCAGGTTAGTTGGTTGAGGGGGGTCTGTTAGCTTACAGGGTAGAAGCAGCTGTTTTAGCTTGTAGATGCTTTCCAAGCTGATGAAACAGTGCTTTATGGGTTTAGCCTGGAAGCAATAGCTTTGCAGAAAGAAGGTTTCTTACAAGTACTGAATAAAGCTATGCTGTTCAAGCACAAGTCAACAGCAATGAGTGTGCAAGAGACATTTTCAGTGAAGCTTTAGGTTCTCCAGAAACATGCAGGTCAGTATATCATGCAGGCCAATGCAGAGAACAGTAATCATTAGAAGAGCCTGCTTGCAGAGGTAGGTGGTGGCTTAAGAAGTTCTCCATGCGATATCCCAACCCATTGAAAATGAAATGAAGGACTTTGACCAAATGTACATTTCAAGAAATTGTTAATCTTAAATATATTATAATCATTATCTAAACATACAAACAGCAGGATCAGGTCACCTTATGCACCACTGCTCATTTCTTTTGTAACATGTACTAAAAAGAAGTCAAACTGAAACCTTGACAAGCTCAAACAGCTGCGAGGTTTCTTGGTTTGGTCTTCATTGTTGTTGTTGTTTTTAAAAAATATCCACAGAAACAAATGAAGATGGAAATGATTACTAAACCTATTGTATAATAGCAAAATTGTTCATATTTGGAACTGAAAAGGTAAGTCAAGACTGATAGCAATAGTCACTGTCTGATAACACTGAAATCTTTCTATAAAGTTCCAGTTAGCATGAAAGAAACCCTAACAATGAATTCAATTCGTTTCTTGAATTTACCTTTTTGCCATTAGGATTTTATGACAATACTGCCATCAGAAATGGAAGCAGTGAAAACTGTATTAAAGCTCCCTACTGTAGCAGAAGCAAAATGATAACTGTTTCTATTGGAGCAAGGAAAGTTAGCAAATGCTTGCTTTTACAAGGTATTTTTAAATCCACACACGATGCAGGGATGATAAGAATAAAGGCCTTTTGGAAGATTGTGCAGCAAAGAAGAGAAAAGCAGGATTGAAAACTGTTAAAAGATGTTTCTAAAATATCAAACCTGCTGCTTAGCAATATTAAAGCTCAAATTCAGGAGAATTCAATGTTTTCTAAACACATAATAATAGATGCACAGAACCTAGTTTCTAAGGCCAGAATTGGTATTTGTTTCAATCTCTCATGCAGTGATGTTGGGCAACATATCAGACTTCAATCGTTTAGGGTTCTTCCTCTCAACATTGGCAAAAGCAGTTCTGGCATTTGAATGTGGCTTTATAATGTTTCCTAGCCTTGTAGCAAGGTTTCCACAGCTCTGTTAGGTTTCTTTAAAATCTCACTGTGTGAATTTCAGAAGTCTTTGCCCCCCGCCAACACCTGGGTAACCAAAGCCCCAAGCAGTTTCCCTTCACTGGGGAAACTGGCTGTGTTTCCTTATTACCTTATATTAGCATTGTGTATCTCCTGACTACTTACAGGCAGAGCGGCAATGCACAGGAAGCAAGCTGCTGACCATCTATAAGAAATGGTAGTGAGATGAAGCAGTACTACACCAGGAGGATTAGAATGGCTTCAGAAAACATCTATCAAGCAGACAACTGTGCAGTCTCGCATTGCTTTTTAGTAATACTATAGGCATACAAAATTATTTGAAAGAGTACAAAATGAACAGGGCTTTACATTAAAACAAACTTTGAGGCTAGGCACTTTAAAACTCTGGTTAAAAAAAGTGTGCCTTATCATGCTCCACAAATTTTCCACAATTTTAGAAGCAACATTTTTCAATCTTGTATCTTTATGTAGGCACCAATTATGAAGTACACTTTTGTATTATTGAACATATTGAAATTGAGCGGCTAAAAAGGCCCCTTAGAAGTTCAATAGCAGACAAAGGTTTGTTTGTTTTTAAATATTAATATGTATACTAAGCTATTTCATAAATATTTATTAGCAGGATGATCTGGTTAAATTTCCAGTGCCTATAATGTAGAGCCCTGTAAAACATGTGCTTGCATAAGGAATGCAGTAACTTTTGTGTATTTTAAAAAAATTATCAGAGCTCTGAAATACTATCCTATAAAGATTAATACTGAAAGCTGAGAAAATTTGTTTTGTAGCTGACGATATTAGGCCATAGTCATATTAATTCTATGCAGATATATTGTGTGGCTACAGTAATACATAAAAGAAATTTTTTGAAGTGTTAACGCTGCAAGAAGCAACAGAGATCGCAAAGATCCTTTCAGGACATGATACTTTTCCACAGCATAACTTCTTAAAGTGGAACTATCTACCAGGTAGGATCCCAGTTCTCAAAATTTTAAGTTCTATATCAGATGGGGTAAATAGTGCATATTTTTATATAAATGTGCAAGTTTCTTCAGGCAAACCCTCTGAAGAGAGAAAAGCAGAGTGTAAATAATGTATCCTACCATGATTTTCCAGCTTTTATAGCTTATAAAAGCTTTAGGACTTTGGTCAGTGGTGGTATGACAGCAAGTTTTTAATATCTGCCACAATAGGCAAATTAATTTTGGTTCCAGTTCTGAAATGCTCTGCATTTCCAAGACATACCTCTAATCTTAACATTTGCTTTTCACCACTTCTTAAGCCACACTAACAAGGGAGGTTTTCTGTTTGCTTCTGCCTGTGAAAGCATTTATTGAAGTATGCTGCAACCCTGGAGAAAGGATCACATTTGTGCTATACAAACTACAGTTAGTAACACCAGATATAGTGTATCAGGTATGCACTTATAACACTTACCATAAACAGCAAAACTCATACATGTTAATTGTGGAAAAAGCTAATTCCTTTCCACTATTAACTTTTTAATAGCATCCCCATACTTATGAATTAGTTACAGTTAAGACCACCATAATACAATTTGTATTACCTGGTTTAACAACATACTAATACAAGTCAACTCACTGCGACATTAGATAGTGGGGATTTAAGCTGACAGTTACAGCATAAAATAAGATGCATAAAATGATTCTTCTACACACCTCTCCTAGTCACAATAAATTTTGTATTTCTCACTACAAAACACCTGGTTGTTAAGGACAGATCCTTCAGATCTGTCTCCACAGGACCGAATATGACTTACACTAGGGTTACTGCTCTTGGCTTTGGAAGCAGATTTTGTGCGCACCCTTTTGGACTGCTCATGGTCTAGCTCCAAATGCTCCAAGCGCTGGGTAAGGGCCAGTTTCTGCTGGATAGCCATGCGAAGCAGTGAGTTCAGAGTCTTCTTCTCATCTTCAGCTGCTGCAAGCTGCCGCTGCATTTCATCCAGCTGTGTGACATACTCGTCACATCTGCAATGAAATACATCAATCTTTAGCAATCCTGTTTCCATATATGAACAAACGAAACCCTTGTGTCCAGCAGATACGAGCACAGTCTGATAGGTTTGCAGTTGCTTGCATACACACCGTTATAAGAAGGAACTTCAGCCAAACCTGGAGGAAAAACACAATTTCTACTGGGGTTCTTACAATCCCACACTCAGCACTTAAGTTGATACCTTTTATATATAGCACAATTAACAGCATCCCTGGAAAATGAAAGTATGGAGCCTGGTGCAAAAGTTCTCATGTCCAAAATTAACAATAGGTACTAAAGCTAGTCTTCTGGATGTAGTGAGTAGGCAAGATTARTCAGTTTAGACTCTTGGCTTACCCAGAGAGAACATCAATTCCAAGCTTTAGGCTGGAAGCGGAGTCAGAAAGAAACAGTACGAGGAACTATAATGTGATCATTACTAAAACAACAAATAATACCATCTGATCRTCTAAACTTCACACATTGTTACTTTAGACAGAGTCCAGTAAGATTTCCAGTGGTGACTGAACAGTATTTTTAGAGGAGTATCTTTCACATCTCCACTTTAACCCACTCTGATTCCTTATACAGGATACTATAATTAGCATGTTATTACTGTGGTGGCCATTATAACTGGTGGCCATTATATAATTTTCACCATAAAAATTAATTTTGAAACAATTAACAAAGGAACAGAGTGTTACTGGGAACCCTACAGGGGAAGTTGTATGAATGCCTGCAAGCTGTTTTATCTGCAGTCCTTTTCGCAGAGTTTGGAAGCTACTTAACTTGCACAGTGCATCATGAACTATTTTAAAAATTAAGGTCTTTATATGTAAGTGCACGTTTAGTGAACATCAACATATTATGTTTATGGGTAAAGAAATAAATGTTCATAGGTACCAATCAGAATTTACAAAGGCTGCATCTATAAAATAGAACTTCTTCATAAAAGCAGAAAATATCTGCTGAGAAGTTCCTTTTAATGTTGAACTGAAAAAGCCCCTCACTTCAAGGGAGATTTATCATCATGAAATAATATAAAATAGACTCGAGGAGTGGGAGAGGGACACAAAAAAATTGCAATAACACGCAGATTCGTCAGTTGTGCTTATAGTACTAGGTATCAAAATCTGCTCCCCCGAATTCAAATAGCAAGAAAAGGTCTTCATCCTAATTATATTTGCTTGTAAGGGGAACAGTGGAAAGGGGGGAAAATATATTTTTTTACAAATTATACAATAACCCAGAAATATTCATATAAAACCTGCGTGGACTACAGCTGCAGTGTAGCTTAGCATACCAGAAGGCTTTGAATTTAGGGCTGCTATGTGAGCAGGAATCTATCCACTCATAAATCTGAGGGGAAAAAACACTTACCTGGTTGTATCACAAGTTACCCTCATCTTCCCCTGCTGCCCCCACCCATCCACCCCCCCGATTTGATTCTTTGAAAGCTCCACTACTACAAACCACGGTAACGTCCAAAAAGAGTTACCATGTCCTTGAGAAAGGAACTGCAATAACTGCAGCAAAATATGATCTGGCTCAGAAGTGCATGCCCTCCTCTCTACCCRTGTTTCATTCCCAGGCTGTGCAAAGCAGTCTGAGCAAGGGAAACTTAGAGGAAGCTTTCCCCCATAGCATTMCCAGCTCCTTTCCTGTGAAACAAAATGTATCTTTTTTTTGGTTTTGTTTTGGAGTTTCCTTGTACAGAACAGAACACTAATTTAGCCCCCAGATTTCAGCTCAGTGAAGCTGAGTGATGCTTGCTGCAGTCTGTTTGACATCCACTAGACAAATGCTAACCCAAACCAACAAAGGCAAGAGTAACGGATTTCTTGTCTTTCCCCTTCAGAAAAGAAAACGAGAAGAAAACAAAGCCACTGCAGTAAAGCAGAGCAGGGACTTCCCACACAGCCTTGCTAATGTCCCTTAATCCTCATCTCTAAACATTTCTGGTGTTACTCAAGTGTCTCTTGATCAAAGACAGTCGCTTGCACCAAACCCAATAGCTGACTGGTAACATGTTCAAACACTTGTCAGCATCTAGCAGGCAGTAGTTTGCAAGTGAGCTAAGCTATAATTAAAGGCACAATTTTCAATTCAAAAGGTTATTGTATAAGTCATTACCTCATCAAGCTTTCTGCCAGCACAAAGGTTTAAAACATCATATGACTCCTCTTAAAAATGACAAGGCATTCACTATTTTAAATGCATCCATTAGCTTTTCCCATTCATGCTTCTTCCATTACAACTCCAATGCTGAGTTGTTCAACAAACATTGTTATCAGCAGTATACATACAACGGCTGCTTCTATTGTACCTGGGTAACTATTCTCTCRTGTATAAGAAAAATTAGGAGAAGACAAGTGTTAACTAGTATAAAGGCACATGGTGTGTCCTGAGCCTATTTTCCAGATCTTTAAGCCAAGGGAAATGATACAGCTAAAAAAACCTCCAAAACAACCCCTTACCCTGATGTAAACAAGGCTGGCCAGGGGCAGGGAAATGCTGCATTATGCAAAATAGAGCAACAGTTCACCTGAATGCAAGCACTGAAAAGTTCCAGGTTTTTTACTGGATGCAGACATTGCCTGCACACATATACTGGGATCTGCCCTGATTTCCTTCCTGCTGTTCTCTGACTCCCAATTTAATTTTCTCAAACAAAAAGGTTATTCTCCCTAACCACTGTAAGAAAACGTAACCTCCAGCACTACTTTAGTTTAATGCATTATTACAACCAGCCACAGCAGCACACTTGTGTGGTATGTGTACATATATTTTGCTGCTTTACAGATGCAACAAAATATCCTTCATTTTTTATAATTTGCAGAGATACTTCGCAGGTGTATATTATATGCAAAAATATTAGAAGCTCAGAACATAAAATGTCTTTGTTTCAAAAACATCTTTGAAAAAAAATAATTGAGCTTTTATGCTTTAAAGAAGAATAYGAAATTAGCATAAGCCTAATGTGCATTTACACATTTGCACTTTTAAGTGGCTATTGAACAGAAAGCTTTGATGTTGCTTATTTTCTTATCACTGGTAATTAACAGCAACAAAAATAGGAGCTTAAGTAAACATCAACTAGATTTAAAAAACCCCCAAATCCACCAACTAAAACACACACCTACCTACACAGAGAAGAAAATATGCTGAACGTTGAATATAATGACGAGAAATTAAAACATTATCTGGAGCCAAGTTAGCTTTTAAAAAYGTAACAATGGGGTTGTCTCATTTTCAAGAGTTGCCTACCACTACTGCCTACAAATAGCAGGCAATAGTAAGACAATTTTCCAAGAAAGAAGTATTGCTAGATGGAGATTCGACTGCAGGAGGCTTCTTGAGAGAAATATCAACTATTTTAACTTCTACCTCAAGAGATTAAGCTGTCAGCCTACATTAGAAATTAGAACATGCAGGATTGAACTCTCAATTTTTCTTCTTTATTAAAAACTGGGAAATGTATTAGCAGAGCAGCAGTTAAAAAGACATGGGAATGAACATTGCCTGAGCTTGGCTATAAGGGGCATTTGCCACCTGCTATTTCAAATGGAACCTTTATAATATAAATTCGTGTTAAAGAGAGAATTGTAAACTCCTCCCACAGTGAAAAATCCCTCATCTACAGAGAGCAGCATTTTTATATCACTAAAGGGGAAATACAGGGAGGAAGATTAGGCTATCGAATCTCCTTTTAGAAGGTGGCCTTGCACCATGGGTTAGGCATGACAAATCCACCAATACTGCGCAAACCACTAGGCACCACGGAGCTGTGCTCCTTAGCACGGAGGATAAGATTTAGAGTCAATCTCTATACTAGTCCAAAGTTTAAGTGGAGGGCTAAGGTTTATATGAAGACTTGTCAGAAGCTCACCATGCAAGATAAACATAAAATGAAGGCTTGTTATGAGGCACTGACAGGAGAAGACAGGCATGCCTTCAGAGTAGTCTGCTAAACCACAGCTATTACCCACYCCACTGACTAAGCTGGTCTCTCCGGAAGATGCTCATACTGTATATCCAGTGTGATTACATATCCACAAAAATAAGTGTTTTTTTTTTCCTCAAGTTGAAGCAAAAGTGTTAAAGCGCTTAATCCTGCAAGTATGACCAGGGCATGCTCAGTAGTCCAAATGAAGCTGGACCAAAATTTACACAGATCCAACTGTGGGACCAAGGCCCTCTGCCAGGTGAGCATCTGAAACACTTCTCATGAAGTATATTAAGCCACTCTCTTACCTTGAGTCATACTGCACAGACCAAACTCAAAGCAGTAATGTGTTCAAGGATCTCTTAAGAACAAAAAAGCGTTAAGTCCGAAGAAGGCAAAAGAAAGAATGGCCAGAATTAGAAAATCTAGGATTAGAGACAATAAACTCAAGTATATCTGGGGAAACCTTAGCCAGTTACTAATCTGCACTTAGTTCTTCAATATCTTGCACTGAAAACTCACCTGAGTTATACATCTAAAAAGAGCAAGTGTTATGGCCCTTATTTATATAAATCATTGGTATTTTCACCAAGAACAGACTATAGTTTACAACTAGCCTATAGCTGTCTAGATAGTTTATAATCAGCCATATGTAATCAATAGCCATTAGTAAGAGCTATTTAAAAACATAACCAGATGATAAATCTCTTTTGTAGTTCGTAACATCTGGGAAGAATTATCTTCTGTACTCAGGGGCATCACATAGCTGGACACTACAGCTCTTCTAAACCTCTGTTGATAAAAACTCTCATTGAAACATCACAGACTTTTAGGGCAATTTCTTCCTCCTAGAATTCAAAAGAAAAAACTCTTTTCTTTTTTACATCTAGGACGAAATTAGCTATCCTATCCCACTAATTAGAATGAACTTTTAAGCTACTGCAAAGCAGGATATTCTTCCCCTTTCTTCACCGAAAGGAGTAGCAAGGGGTGGAGGACCTAACCTTGACCTCTCTGTCCCTCTCCTCAATGCAGCACTGCAGCTAGGTGTATGTTCTGTGCTCTACAGACTATGAGCACTGAGACTCTGTGTCTACTGCTAAACCAGTTGACTTCCCTAGCTAAAAGACTATTGATAGAAGTAAGTGCCGCTGAGGTATTTTCCATGTAAGATACTTCAAAGCAACTTTTCCCATTTTGATGAAAAACAAAAGGTAGACAAGCTACATGGCAAAAGCTGGTATTTTCTTTATTCTGAATATTTCTACAGCACTACTGTCATATCACAGAACATCTTTTGAGTTTCACTCTCTGTAGAGTAGCGGTTACTAGACTTCAGAAGGTGCCAAGGCACACAGGAATTAGTGGTGTAGATGTGGACACTTTAAAAAATATCTGAGAGAAGAGCAGGAGCTGATTTTTTTGCAACCCAGGAGAGCCTATCTACAAGGGGCAGCCAAACTTGGACCTTGAGATATCCAGCATCACATGTGTTATACATTTCAATTGCCAGAAGCACTAGAATAGGCACTTCAGTGTTATGACTATGTGCAAGAAATCACTGCTGTCTGTTGGCATCATGTTTATCACATGGTCTTGTTACTCTCATGGGTGCTGGCAGCCCACATACTTTCTCTCCAGACATCATTCATCATCTCTAGGTCTGGCACCAGGAATAAAAGGCAAACCCTGTTCATTAATCCGGTCTGGAAATCCCATTCCTGGAAATTTTCAAAATCACATTTTCTGTATCCAACTCCTCTGCACATTCATCCAATGGAATATTTTTAGGCACGTTGAATACTTTCATGTATAATCCAGTGGAAAGACCCTGTAGCTGTAATTCTCAATCCTGTAACAACTGCACTGCACTTCGCTTAAATTTAAGATCCTTTATATTCTGCAGGCCTTCAATGCCCACAAAGATAAGAATACTTTCCTAAATACTTTGTATACCTGGAAGACCAATCTGACAGAGCTTGTATGATGCTGAAGTATATTTGCATTTAAAACTTTCTCTCCATTAATGAACAACAAGTAGCTGCTAATTTCTTGTGTGTGTGGCAGAAAATACGGCTTTGTTTCTTTATCACTATTACTACTTTATAATTTTAGTCTCATATTACATGCCGTCACTCTTTTCAGCACCTTCTAACATTTGCTACTTCTCTTGCTGACTTTTACAGAGTTTGCTTCTCCTTTTATTTACTGTTTATGAAACACTGGAACATGGGGACACCTATTAATTATATCCAGACACATTTGTTCACTGCTTGTCAAAGCCTTTGCTCTCTGCTGGGCTTCTTTTACTGTTTTATTTTAGAGGAAAGAAAAACATCTGTTTTCATATTATCCTTACTTGTTCTTAGGTTCTGGAAAAGAAAGAGAAAATACATGAGCAGCAAACTTGAGGGGGTGAAGAGGTATCCAAAGTCATTGCTCAGAGCCAGCTAGAGGCCGTCAGGGTTTATTAGGTCAAGTACAACTCCACATGAATAAAACTGTATGGTTTCCTTGCCTGTCCCTTAGCAAACAAGTCAGTGAGGAGCCAGGTTGGCTGTTTTTAGCCCCTTTTACTCCATCAAGAAGAGCTTGGCTGTAAACTCACACAAGAGGCACTTCTGGAGAGAAGAGAATAGTGTCCTCCCATGAGTACACATAGCACTTAACATGCAAGTTAAAGAGCCCCAACAGACTTAAAGCCTAAATCAAAGCACAGAAAAACTGCAAAAACACAATATATGAAAAAGAAAGGTAAAAGCCACTCTGTACTTTTATTGCATATGGATTTTGCCAATTTCTGTATTTAATAGAGTTTTTGGAAGGATGCTTACTTAGATAAAGTCTAGCAAATCAAACCCAAGGGAAAGCCTAGCCTAAGAAAATAAAGTAACCTTTCCTTTTTTAATGTGGAATTGTTTTTAGAAATACCTCCTCATCCAAACTGCGGCCAACTTTTCKTAGTGTTTTCTTCTCGGCTACAAAGTGATGGTCACAGTGACCTTATATTCTTCACCTAACCATCTTTTAATGACCAGCTCTATTATTCTAGCATTGTAGTCTCAGTTTTTAACTTCAGTCTCTGGCTGCTAAATCTGCATATCTTTGCTCTGTTGACACTCCCAGCACACTCTAGAAATTGCAGATTCAAAGGTCCTCTCCAAGCAACAACTGGAGTCCTATGGTCTACCTAAGTAGGTCGTCTTACTCCCTCCTTCCTTGCTGAAAGTTTAAGCCATACCAATCTCTAGCTTAAATTCCAAGTTAGATTTTTTTCGTATCTGTTTTAGTACTGTATTTTTCCTCACAATCAGTTTTAGGAACTCTCTTGCAAGTTTCAAAGACAAATACCTATAGGCAATCTAGAAACATACGGTGACCTACAAGAGGAGGAATCTATGCTTTGCTCKCACCCGAAATCATCTGAAAACAGGACATAGTTCAAGTTCACCCACAACACTTGGGAGAAGCTCTTTGTCTAGCAAAGAAAGGAATCAGACTTTCATCTGACACAATGCTTTAAAGGAAGATGCATTAAATTTTCTCAAATTTGTTATTAAAAACCTCTCCTCACATTTAAGTATAGCTTTATACTGGTCTACATAGAAACCTTTCAATCTTGTTAACCCTCTAAATGGTTGTTACAATATTTTTAAACCTACCATAAAATATTATGGGAGCTTAAATATTTTTTCAAGGGAACACCATGAATAGCTTGGAGCTCTACACTCCATTATTCACCACTTAGAAATGACCTGAATACCACCAGAGATATGCCCCCCAGTTTGGGAACTCCTGTTCTCATTTGCTRCTATTTCCTTACTTGGTGCTGTTAACTTAGGGCTTTGGTTACATGAACCGCAACATATGCTCATAYGCTCAACAAAGAGTTGGAAAGTCACCCCTTGATTCATATAAGATTTCAAGATAAATACTTGAAAAAAGGATCTCTGAGATGAATTAACTACATATCTCTGCACTTCACACTTGTTTGTATTAAGCGATACAATAAAAACTCTGAGAGTAAGCACTGCATTTTAAAGACTTTTTATACCTTTTGAAAGCTTACATTTAAGATTGCACTTGAAAACAAACCAGTTATCAGTTTATACTATATAAGGCAGCAATCATCTACAGAGAATTTTTATTAAAAGTAGCTTGTGTGAAGCTGTATTTTCTTTTTCCAACTTGCAAGGATTTATTCTTTAGAATGCAAGCACACACACAGCAGATATTATTAGTTTCATGTTGTGCGTGTACTCTAAGAGTGACCCCTTCCTTTCCAGTGTTCAATCTCCTCATGTAAATACAAGTTATTCTGGTTTAAATTCTAAGTAAATACATTTATAACCCCCCAGAAACAATAGCCACAGTAGTATATTCTGTATAATGAACTTAGAAGAATATTTCTTAGAAGAATATTCTTTCAAAACCTGCTCCAGATAACAGGTAAACTGCAGAAGGCAGATGACAACCATAAAAGAGAAGTACAACTTCACATCTTGATAATAAAGCTGCAGTTTGAAGTCTAATGAATGTGTGTTGCATGGTCAGGCCTTGTTGTTTATTTACATTTATCGCCATCCAGGCTGTCTTTTAACAACTAGGAATCTACTGGACAAAGTAGAACAAAAGAGATATTCAACTTCTCTTTGCATTATAAAGGAGGAAGTGATTGCATCTTTTTGCCAGCACAGAGAGAATTTACTAATGAAACATCAAAACATTGGATTGCACTGATAAATAGTTACTAGAGTCTAATTAAGCAGATAAATTCCACTTTTCAGATTTAAAGGGCAGACTTTAATCTGGCCCAAGCATTCTTGGCTTATTTATACATACAATAGCAACGTATGTATGTTGACAAAGAAAATCTGGACTTGAACAGTACAGTTAGTGCCTGTACTTCTCTGAATCATGCATGTAATGCAGCACTTGTCTTGATAAGTCTTGATTTATTTCTCTGTATGACAGCTTAATTTCAGGCTCTGTGTTGTAAAATAATAATAATAATAATCATAATAATGAAAAAATAAATAATGCTACAGTCTCAACAATACCCTTAATGCTGGAAGCTATTAATCTGTATTTTGCAAGCCTTCCTTTGTCTCCAGGCTCAGGTCCTGTTGTATTTTCATTACTTATTAACAGTAGCTGATGGTATTGTCAAATTAGTAGGATTAACCTACTTTGAAAAGGAAATTAGGTCAGTTRCTATTTTCATGCCCAGCCTGCTTTGTTACAACTTCTCTTGCATCCTACAAAAATAGGTGGTTTCCTATGGAAAAGGCAGATCTGTGTGCAAGTCTGCTTCATTTCAGACTGACAAAACACAACACAGAAATGTGGCAGAGAGAAGGCTCCAACCACGTTACAACAGCTTCTGCTGATACAAACCTTTCAGGCAAAGAAATAAGACTTACAGTAGACTGTTAGGAGGTGCTCCTTTATCAGGCTGTTTGCAACGGTTAAGAAATAATTTGTGCTATTACATACTTCTGATATTTGAATCACACCTAAAAATCACTCCAAACAATTTGAGATTATCTTCACCAAAAGCCCTAAGAACGTGCCTTCCACATCTACCTTGCTGAAGCAATGAATACTTAGATGAAACAACTACTGACAGAGAAACGCATTCAGCCCCCAATCATGCTACTAATCCTCTCTGACCAGAGATCAAGTAGGGATTTATCCACAGTAACAGTTTTCAGTTGCTATTACTGCATCTGATACAAAAATACAGGCTCCTTCTAAAACCTAACATACTTAAGGGAAGCAAAGCTGCAAAGTGTCCCAGCAGCAATGCCTACATGTGATTAAGTTGCACTTCCAGTCCCCCTGGCAGCTACACCACTCGACAAGCAGGCATGCCTTCTGTAGTTCTGAAGAGGACGGGGCACACTGAGAACGATGTTCTCGGCAACTGCCCCTGCCTTAGGTTAGCTGCGAAATACAAACCYGGCTACTCCTCCGCCATGCCACGACTGGGTAGTCAAATGCTCAAAAGATAACAGGCTCTGGAGACCAAGGCACTGCTCATTCTATCCTCAGGCTTTTGAGTGCTCTTCGTGTTGCTCTGCTCTTGGCTCCCTGTTTTTTCACTATAGGTATGAAGTAGAGCATAAGGTCAGCAATGGAAATTGTTCATTTAAGCAGGRGAATCTGTTGTGCGCCCACGGAACGAGCCTGTTCCTGTCTCCTCTAATTACACACAGGTCCCAGCAAGGACCCAGGGCAGAGCTCTAAGACTGTTGCCTTCAGAGAAGTTTTTATTCTGACTCCAGTTCCTCTGTGGCAGGGAATCCTCCTTACTGCCTTTTCARAAAAAAAAAAAAAAAAAAAAAAAAAGATTGACGTCCATACGGTAATAAACTAAGAGAAAAGCAGAGGTAGAATTATCCCTCCAGCATTTCTTTTATAGTTCTTCTCCAAACCATTTTCACAGTTGCTGTCTCACATTCACACTGAGGCAGGAAAATTAACATGTAGAAAAAGCATACTGAGGTTGTATATAAYTTAGACAGCGAGCTATCTGCATCTAGGAAAAATAACTGAAAATAATGGCTTTCTTTTTTCCTCTTTCCTCCCAAGTTCCAGCTGATCTATCAGTAACAATGAAGAAACTGCAATTCTGCTCCACAAGAGCAGAGAGGGGAAGGAGAGTATGACAAATCCCAATAGTGCAGGGCATTACTTTCTCTAGAATAACAAGCTCCCATGATTCAATCTTTAGCATTTCTTGGAATCCACTTCTCCCTTCCACGCTCACCCATTTGCAAGGATATTGCCAAGATAGACTGCATCACCAGGAAGCCTGAGATTACTCAAGGGACATGAGAGCTGCTGCAGAACCACCCCCACAAAAGACAGAAAAGCCTCATAAATCCTCATAAACAACCCCTGTGGTTCCTTACTGTGGCAGTTTTTAGCAGATTKCAGAAAGAAATTTTTTTCTGCTTAAAAACAACTTCTGCAGAGCAGAAGGAGAACCAAGCAGCATTCAGCACATACAGACTCTCCACTCCCCTTGAGTTAGTTTACAAGTCCAGCAAAGTATCTAAGTATCAAGTTGCATTAAACAGGGACTATTACAATCTCTCTTTTCTCTGTATTCTTCAGGCAATAGATGCGATATGCAGGCAAATCAACATCACCATGGGCTGTCTCTCTGAATGTCAAACTTGGACTGACTACTTTTATCCAAAGGTGTTTTGTTTGTGTTTTGGGTTTTTTTGTTTGTTTTCCAGGATCATCTCCACACAGGAGCCAAATGAATATTTCCAGCTGTGAAACAGATCTGGATTTTGTAAAAGGATTTTGTTTCCCAGAAGAAATGTGTAGACTTGAAAGAGGAAATCAATGACAGTACAGTAAGCAATGTGCAGATCAAAATGGCATTTATCACTTGTACAGCAAATGATGCATCAGCAGGTATTTTTGTCCATTCACACCACAAAGCACAGCTAAGAAAGGCAGAAGCAAGTTCTGAAGACGTATATAATGCTGATTAGCTCACAGGTAAATGAAATGACAGAGAAGCCAACTGCAAGGTGAATAACTTCAGGATATACATTGAAGTTTGCTCATCATCACTGTGTAATGAATGCTCATTTTATCCTTAACACCATTCCTCTTGAGAGCTGAGCGCTTTAAGAACTGGGGATTATCTGCATCCAAAATTTCTTAAGTAAATATCCCACACCAAATTCTTGTTTTGTGGCAACATACTATATCTCTGGCATTTTCCTCATTGCCAGGAGCACATCACAGACAAACACTACTAAGCAACAACCTTGGGAAAAGCACCCTCCTCCCTCCAATCCCTACACAAGCAGCTTTGCTGCTTGTGGGCAGGAWATTCTGCTCTTCCCACGCACAAGCCAGAAATGACGTAATTTGCAGAGAGAGTTCACATGCTCTTTACCTTGTAGCAAACATTGCTCTCAGGGAAGAGAAGGTAGCAGCATCTTCTTTCAGAGCCTTCAGCTCATTGCGCAGCTTCATCATCGTCTCCGTAACCATAGCTTTCTCATTTTCATACTTGCTTTTTAAGTTGGCAAGGGCGACCTCTGCAGTCTATTGTTCACCAAGAACAGAAACGTACTTGTTAACGAAACCCTTCACAAAGTGGTTGGTTAAGAGATTTCTCACCACCTTTCACATTATGAAACATTTACTTACACTTCTGGCCAACTTCTCTTGTACACATTAAATAAAATTGCATTTTTGAACACTGGAAACAGATCAGACATATAGGGTTMCTATTGCCATTAGGCAAGTTAATGATAGCAGAATCTAGGAAGTTACAGAAAACACATTTAGAGGCACTTATCTCCAACTATTAAAATAAACACTGCATAATTCAATGCAAAACAGAAAAAGTCTGTTTACTATCTCTATATTTACACATATTCAAGCAATAGCTTGTACAGCTCTCCAACCTTCAAAAAGCATTCTGTATTTGCATATTTTGGAAAACCTTTACATGAAAATATGTGCAAAAGAAAATTTTGAAAGTATCTAATTATTTCTTGAACAACTCTATCCTTATTCTTCTTTCTTTTCTTGAGACAGTTTCAACTTGCCTTATCTTCAGAGGAAGCATCATGAAGCATGCCACATGATGGTCTCATGACAGTTAATTTACTACATTGCTAATGTGTACCAAGTGGCATAGTCCAACCCCCAAGGCTAATTTTACCTTTGTCACSTATTCTCCTTTGACCATGTTTTTATATCACACCCTCATCTTGAAAGGCTTTATTTTTGCAGACAATTTGAGAGAGAAGATGACAAATTTAAGAACTATTTTAAGGGTAATTATCAGAATTCTTTCAAGTACAAAATAATTATTGCCTCTTCATCTTAGTTTAATTTTCATTTTAGAATAATTTAGACACACACTAGACTGAAGCTATATTAAATAAAAATTTAAATGAATATGTGACAAGCAGAAGTCACAAGGCCTGGCACTCAAGCTTTATAGTAGAACACCTACCTGCCTCTAATGAAACTGCCTGCCTTTTCTCAGCCTTATGACCAATACCAGCAACAAAAGTCCCATTGATTTCAGGGAATGGCAGTATGCCCTCAAAGATAAATTCTCATGTGTTCATGACCTAATTCCCTGAGATTGCAACTTTTATGCCTATAACATCCTACTTACCTGTTTGTTGGCCTTCAGCACAGTCCTTAGAGTTGCTATCTGTTCTCTCTTGGTGCTTAGCAGGGACTTCAGCTTCAGAATTTCTTCCATGAGAGCTTCTTTGTCCTTGTCCACTACTGGCCCAAGTTCTTGGGTGGCAACACGCTGTCTAGACAACTCAGTTGTTCTGTCCACAGCAGCCTGCAGGTGTTTGATCTGATCCCGGATTATAGCAATCAAATTATAAATGTTCATTGGTTCTTTCCGAGGATCTGACACAGGAGATGGCAGAGATGACACTGGAGATGGGCTGGTGTCACCACTTCCACTCTCTGCCTTTCCTAGTTCTATAGATAACAGCCCTTTAGAAAGAAGAATAGGAGATTTTCTTCCCTTGGTCTCTGGACTGCTGCGTCCTCCTCTACCTTCCTTGTAGTAATCCAGCATCACTCTGTTTGGAGTTTCATTGTTGCACATGCAGACATGGTGATATAAATTGGCCAATTCTTCACTGAAGGTGACTAGTTCATCCTGGGCTACACTGAGGCTGCCCTGTGTTTCTCCAGCAACATCACTGACTTTCTTCAGCTCCTTCTCCAGTCTGGCCACCTGTTCTCTATCATGCCTACTGGATTTTTCTAATGAGGTGATCTTTTCAGTGAGAGCTTGGCTGTCWGTCTCATATCTGCTCTTCTCCTCCTCATACTTAGACTCACACTCCTTATATTTGGCCTTAAGATTTTTAAGTTCTTCTTTAAGGTCAGTAATTTCTGCCACAGCCACTTTGTATTTGCACTCTAAGATCTCCGGCCCATTGATGTCAACTTCATAATAATCTCCATCTTCATGGCTGTCTCGGTCCTTCTCATTGTCAAGGGCAGACTGACGTTCCTTACTGACCTGGAGCTTCTTCATTGCATTCAGGTTTTCTGTGAGCCTGCCAACTTTCTCATGCTGTTCTGAGAGGGCTCCACGTGTATTTTCTAGCTGCTTTTGAGATTCTTGTAGCGTAGTTAGCAAGTTCATCTTTTCTCTTTCCATCTGAAACGCATGAAAACAGACATCTATGTAAAGAAATCAGTATCACACAAATGGCTTTATTTTATTGCAAGAGAAAACAAGTTAGCCATAGCCAAAATCCATATAGTTACAGAAATCTAATCACTTGCATATTATGGAAAAAGCTATTTCATTTACTCCAAAACTATGTCAAGCATAGTGCTTCTCCTCAAATCTTTGTTATTTCCATTCCAAAAAAAGCATAATTTTAGGCATTTCTTTTCTTTCATGGTTGGGGGCTTCATCCAAAAAAAAAAAAAAAACCCCAAAAAACTACTATCTTGAAAATTGTGAAGAATATTTTGGAAAGCATGGAATTACTCAATAAAAGAAGCTTAAAGTTTCATTAAAAGATAGTCCAATTTGGATTAAAGGAAAATTTTCTGACAGATTAGGATATTACAAAATGAAAGACTTCAAGAATAGAGGAGAAACTTTAAATTGTTAATGTAAATTTTGATTTGGAAAAAACCTACAAAAAGCCCAATTATTTTTCCACAAGGCCTTTTTTAAAACTCATTTAATTATTGACAAAGTAATTTTAAAAGATTTCTACTCAACACAAACACATGCTTTCCTTCAAACTCTCTAAGCTTCCAGTAGCATGCATATAACACAGAAACGCTTGGCACTCATTAAGGATATATGGTCTTAGAACTAGTTACAGAAAATAGATATTATATATTTACAATCTGCTTTCTCAGACAAGTATATGTGGGAATAGRTTTAATTTCACCAAGTGGGTTGTTCAACATATAGTTGGTATTTGTATGAAGTACATAAAAACAGGACTCTTCATCTTGCACAAGGTTTTTCAGAGGTGTACAAAAAACCCTTTTTTGAAGATGAAAATGTCTGGAATAATTACCATTTTTGGAGAAAATATTTCACTCATTGGCTATGCTTCTTGCTGCTGGTGAGTTAAGTAGGCACAAAACGTACTGCAGAGAAAATGCCTTCTGACATTCCTCCAAATACAGGACATGACCGACTTCTAGCTTCTTTGGATTGAAAAGCAGGCTATAGACTTCTATCAGCAAACATTCAACATCCTCAAATTCTCAAAAAATCCCAGAGATTTTACAAATATAGTTCATATTGTACAATGGTCACGTAAGATACTGAGAAGACTGAAATTAATTTTGAATAAACTTTAGCTACTATTTAGAAATACATAGTCATTTCAGAAACACATTTACCTGTACAAGCTGTTGTTTCAGTTTCTGGATTTCAGAAATATTTAATTCACTCAGAAGATCTGAAACCAAACTTGGGGCTGGAGGGAAGCTTTCATTTTTCTTGGGAGTTGATGTATTATTCTTGCCATTGCTAAGTTTGCTGAGGCAGTTTTGTTCAAATCCATTCATGATTTCATCATTATTGGGCTCTGTGGCTTCATCACTAAATTTCAGTCCATCCAAAGAGATGTTCAGGTGGCTGTTGTACATGGAGTCATTAATGTTCATGTAGTGAGAAAGCTCCTTGCGAAGATTGTTCTTCTGCTCACGCTCCGTCTTCAGCGTCTCTAAGGCCTCCTCAAGCTGGCGTTCAGAGATCTCCTTCAGCCGTATGGCATCTTCCAGCTGACTATTGAGAAATTCTGTTTCCTCTTCAAGCCTTTTGATTTCATGTTTCAGGCCTTCGAACTCCACCTGGAAATACATAAAGGAGAGAAAACTGCTAATGGAAATGTCTGCCTGCAAGGCACAAAGTAATTCTACTTTTGTATGCTTTATTTCACTGACTATGGCGAGAAGGGAGKTTTTTTTCAATTCAAGAGTCTAATTTCTGTACTATAACTGTAAACACTACCCGCTTAATCTACTTTCAGAGAGACCATGGAATAAAATTTCTCAGCGAACTGTTAAATGAGCTGATCTACTCCAGCTTAATTAAGACAGTTGTGAGATGCAACATGCGATACAGAGGCATCACAGAACAGGCTTCCCTAGCACTTTATGCAAACTCCTTCTGTGCTTGATTAACAAACTGCYTGGCCAACCTTCCCACAAATTTGATCTCAGCATTTTCAAAACCCAGGATCCCAAAGCTATGCATCTGATTCACTGTTAGACTGCTGTTAGAATATGCCAATGGGCTTAGAACTGTTAGGATGCACCTAGAGATCAAACTCTGCTTTTACACATTCAAAATAAAATGTTTTATTACTTCTGTTGTCATCATTTCAGTACATCTTGAAAGGGCTACAAATCAGCCTCATTGTGCTGCAGCATGAAATCTGACTTCATACTGTAAATTTCTTTAGCTGTAAAATTTTATCTCTTGTACACTGAACTTACAAACACCGACAATTATACAAGAGGGGGAAAAGCTTAAAGAAAATTTTCCTTGACAGCTATTAAAAAAATTTCAGATGTCAGTATACACCCACTCCGGTAGTACTGAACCACGCAATTTTAAAACCAGGAACCAACCATGTTAATTCAGATTTGCAAGTTATAGCCTGGGAAAACTTGACAGCTTCTTCTATTTATCTCAGTTAACTAATATTTAATAAAATTCATCAAGTAGAATTATCACAAGGTTGAAAAAAACAAAATAATACATTTTCACAAACAATTAGCTTTTGGTTCTCAATATATCCACTGAACCCAAATATTTATGATTATAGCATATTTTCAAGGATCCAGGCACACAAGAACAGTAGTCAATAATTACTGGCAACTGAAAAGATAACGTCTGAGGTTAAATTTGGCTCAGCCTAGAATAACAGCATTCTTGAATATATTTAAGAGCATGAACATACAGCTGGGAACTTTCACTCACACCTCCCAAGACAAAGAATGAGGAGGAAGAAAAAAAAAGGAGGAGGAGTTAAAAAGAAAGAAAGAAAAAAAAAAAAACAGAAGTAGCTAACTACATAGATCAGAATTTACCAGATCATTGCCTCTTCCACGCAGAGGGTAACAGCCCCTTCATCTCTACCACACAACGTCAAGGTGCCCAAACCCCATGATCAGACAAAATATATGGTCCAACTTGGCCCCTCTTTTGGGCAGAGAGGGGCAACACTGTAGCCAAAGTGACGAACATTGATATGGAGAGACATGAAACATTCAATATCCCAAACACCTTGCTCAGTAGGGCAACTCCATTCAGACCACTGAGAAGGAGATCTGATTAAGAAAGAACAAATCCTAGCAAGCTTTTGCCATGTGCTCAATTTAACAGATGGAAATAAAACTCTTGTTTTCTTCAAGAGCTTTTTATTTCAGCAACATTACATTGTTTTCCTCAATTGAACATTGAATGGGATTATACAATAAGACTGACAGAGACCTGAAGAAAAATAGCTAGACTCTAGTTGACAGATGAATAAGTGAATCGAGCCAAAGAGCACGTCTAATCTAATTACCTCTGCAAATGATAACTCAGGGAAATTCTTGAGTTGTTCCAAAAATGCAGTTTTCTTTTTTAAGACTCTGAAGATAGATGGAACTGTGCAATTAAATGTGGCTTTTCAGATATGCAATCACACAGGTCTAACAGCACAGAGCAACTACAACAGTGGTCCATGTTTTTGAAAGTAGCTAGAAGASAGGAAGAGCACAGAACTGGAGAGGTAACGCAAGCATGAAGTGTCAATAAATTTTGAGAATTACACCAATTAGACACTGTGGAAGAGGAAGGATGGCAGGTATTGCAAAGAAGTCAAAAAACTAATGTAGTGAAAAGACTAAACTGAGTAACAAAGCAGAGTGGTAGATATCCAACTTCTAACAAAGAACAAGTGGGGAATGGAAGGACTTGGATGCYAAAGCAGAAGCAATAAGGTTTCATGACCATGTAGAAATATAGTCAAAAAGGAGTAAGACACCAAGGGGACAACTCTTTGTACTAAAAGATGGAGTTTCTAGTTTCAACAGCAGCATGTAGAAAAGTGGTTGGATGTTCAGGCAACAAGACAGAAACATGTTGTAACATAGGAAGTGATTGGTGCTACCACAGCCATGCCCACTATTTTGAAAACTTACCTGATTTTGCTTCAGGACAGACACTTGCTTCTGGAGGCAGATGTTTTCCTCTTCAAGTTCAGTGTAGTCTTGCAGGAGACGTGCTTCTCTGAATTTATATTCTTTAATATCATCTCGCAGACGGGACCTTTGGATCTCCACGTTCTGGTTGACCTGGAAAAACAAACCATAAACATTAGTGACTTGGTCAGCTACAGTTAAAATTTAATTCTGAAACTTCATCCTTCTTTATATGCACTAACCAATTAGATTATATTCAAACAAACTTTTCCCCCCTGAAATTAAATTATAGAAACCCAAGTCATTTACACAGTAACTAGATTTTGTTTTCTTGCTTCTCTTACAAATTCTCACCCCGCCCTTGCCTCAAATGAAAGTTAATGGGCAAGTGGGTAACATAGCACTMATTCCAAAGTTTTCTCCCTAACTATTAGCAACAGAGCAAAATTTTCTAGATTGGAAGTCAGATGCCTGAACCCATTAACACTTAAGTATGTCTTTTCATGAGAGAAAGATTATTTAAATTACCTTAGATGTTCATATTTGGATTTGCTCATGATTTTCCACAGAACTGTTAATATCCAAACGCTGACAACTATTGCAATAATTTGGGAATATTTTTTAAAGAATCTTTTCCGAGAAGGACATTGAGCTAATAAAGCTCAAATGAAACCCAAGATTCCAAGTAGAAAGACCRACCAACTGCAGTAAGTTCAAACATATTCCTTCCTTTCGGTGAAAATTTTTGCAGGACCTTAACATATAGACTTTTTAAATTTAAAAGTGTATATATTATTTGGGGATATACAAGAATRAAAATCAGTATAATGCACAGTTTTCTTTAGATCACTTGTCAATATACACAGACACTCAAATAACTATAGAGGTAGCATGTACTCAGCTACCTGAATGGCTCATTGTAGTTAGTAGTATATTTTTCAACAGTAATTTTCCTCATGTCTTTACATACTTAAGTGGAAAAAAAAGTTCTAAAATATTAGCAAAAATATCTTCTGACAAAAATCAGGCAACATAACTGTCCAGAAAATAGTGGGCAAGCACTTTAGCAGCTGTAACCATCAAGAGATGGACTGGTTGTCTAAACAGCTCTAGATCTGCTCAAAACAAAAGCAAGCTCTTAAGAGAGGCTGCCCATCAATTCAGCTATTTAGGTTACRGTATCTTATTTCTGTTTTCATCAATTCAGGAGTAGCCAAGACGACTTCATCCTCTGGTACACAAACTCATATTCTCTTAGCATTCCCTACATCTGGTTGGAAACAAGAATATTAGCAACTATCTCTGCAAATGAATAAAATAAGGCCTGAGTCTTCTTGCAAGTAGGTAACAGGAATACACAGGAACAATACAATACAGCCACCAACAGGCACATATGGAAGTGCTGAGAGAAAGAAATTGTGTTTATGGCAGGAATGTATGCCAAGACTTAAATATAGCATGTTCTGAACTCATAGGTAGAGTCAACTGCAACTGTAAGAGCAACAAATTGAAACTATAGCTCACTCATAGGTCAGGTAGAGACTAAACTATATAACTTGCATCCTTACTTGTAGAAGTAAAGAAAAAAAAATGACTTCCAAGCACTCTTGAGAAGCTAAAATAAGTATTAATTGCTAAAAGCAGACACTASAGTACAACACTGCAAACAAAAAGCTACTATATGCTATATTCCAAGGATGCCTCGCATTTCTCTACTCATTCCCAGAAAGCACTAGTATTTCATGACTGAAGAAATGTCTGGTCCAGAGAGTCATGCAGTTTTGTGGGATTCTCCCACCTCACCCACACAGGTATTTTTCCCTTGAGGTTATGCCATGTCACTGCAAAACCAGGCCTAGGCTAAGACTCAACTCATGCTCAAGCTGGAAGCCTCCTGACAGATTCATTAAGCTTCCAGCCAGAAGTAGTTTAGTYAGGTTCAGAGTCTCTACTAAAACCTAGACTGCAAGGTCAAGTTTCAAAATTGAAGCTCCATCATTAACTATCCCATTAATAACACTATGCTTCACTACCCCTTTTCCCCAAGGATCTAAAAGCATTTAACATTACTGAAGTTTCAAAACATATTTTTGCATATATTGGTCTATCTGTATGCAAATCCCAGTGCCACTGGGAAAGAAGTACTTTAGGCGACTAAAAGGTACAGGTTGACATAAACTCATGTCATAACTTCTCCTTAATGATTATGATTGAGACCTCACCTTTGGCAGAAAAGGCCTACAGCCAGATAAACTGTTCAACAGTTAAAATTGCAAGAGGTTCTTGCATCAAACTGAGTTTTATACAAATTAGGAGGTCATCTCTATTACTTGCCCCATTCTCAAATAAATGAAATCCAGTGGAAGACCTCCCACAGATCGATGGGTAATCTTCTCTTCTCCTTTCTTCCCCCAAACCTGAACAGGTTGCTTTGCTCCTGTTCCTCCCTTGATGACCTAATGATGACTTAATCTTCAYAGAGGTCAATGTCTGGAAAAGTCACTGCAACCATTATTTACCACAGAAAGAATGAGTTCCATCCAATCCACTCGGTCACATTCAGAGCAATAGCAAAACCTTACTACCTAATGTGAAAATATCGTTGTGTTCTATCCAGCACAAGAAAAAAAAAAAAAAGAAAATCATTCTGTTCCAATGTGTACAGGAAGGGCAGATTTAAAAATAGCTGCCTTGTTTCCTGACCAAGGAAGGAAGATATAACCTAGATTTATTGGCTGCTTAGCAAGCTGTACACTCGGCTTGCTCTTAGCATTTTCTTGTCAAATAAATGTGCATGTTGCAAGCTRCAAGGTTAAACTGGGTCCCATGCTATTTCAAATAATTAACCAAATATTTGGATTTTTTTTTTTTTTGAGGGAAAGAAGTTAACTGCCTTCTTCCTCATTGGATTTTTATATTTATACAAGCAAAAAAAATCCATATTCCTGTATTTCAAGACAAACATACATTGCACATGCTCTCACAGGTGTTGTTTCATACTCAAAGTATAGAAAATTGAAAGATGAATTGACCTACAGATGAGTTTGAAGCAGAACCCTCCTGTGATTTTAATTTTTTATTATTATTATTATTATTATTGCTTCAGTTACGCAGCTAGGCATTCTTTATTCCTCCTCCAACCCAGCCAAGGATAGCAGAGAAGAGGGAGCTGTAAGACTGATTAGGCTCTTTTATGAAAACTCAGATTTTACCCAAAGCAAATCACATTGCACTTAAAAAAAATACCATCCCCCCTCTGTGAAGAATTAGTGGCCATGAGATGCTATTGAGCATTCACCTCCCTGACAAAACCTCCTCAACTTCTTCAGCTAGAGGATACTCCGCACTGCACAGAAGCATCCCACCTATCCCAAAGACGACTGATCACAGAGGCTACATCCTAAAGTGATTTCACTCTGCCTAAGGACCACAGATCACACATTGATCTTGCTGCTAGAAAGCTTTTATTTGGCATTTTCATCCTGCTAAAGTCCTAGACAGGTCTTTTTACAGAAAGAGCCTGTTATACCTAAGCCTCAAAGAAGAAAGAGAAGAGATTAAGAAAAAAAAAATCCTTAGGAGATCCCTGAAGCTGATCATTTACAGGCAGACAAGCCACATCAAAGAACAAAGAACAGAAGAAATTGCTGTCTGCCTGTCRTCTTAGTGAGACTTTCCCTTCTGGCTGCCATTCAAGAGACCACTGACAATCCCTGTGTCGAAACCACCCTCCACAAGATCGCAGTGAATCATAAATCACAACGCTCTCTTCCTATTCCCCAGTCTCAGCCAGCAACACACCAGCCGCCGTCTATAAAGGCTCAGCCTTCCCTCCCCAAGAACGAGCAACAAGAAAACCCCATTACTTTAAAAGAAAAAGATCTACCCCTCCTGGTGGTAGATGGGGGTTATCAAGACAGATTTCATCTAACTCATGGGCAATTTTTGAAATGCCAAATTGCATAAGCATCCTAATTAGCAACAACAGTTTAATTCAAAAGGTAGGTGACACTGAAATTTGACAATTTACTTAGACTACTTTCTCTCAAAGAAGTACACTTAAAACAAAACAAATTAAAAAACCTGCACTAAAACAAAGTAGTCCTAATGGTCAAAGTCTGGACAACGGTTGCAGATCTGCCTTATCCCAGAAGTACTATCAAAGCTGATAAAGTTCCCTGATTCCACAATAAGTACCAAGGGGCCCACTGCATTTACCAAGCTGCTTGCTCTCCTGTTAAATATAGGTTGATCTTACAAGTGAAGCTTTATCACTAGTACGTTTTCTTTTACATTGAACTTCATCAGCTCATAAGGCCACAGGTCAGATTCAAGTTCCTTGCTATGCCATGCATACTTGGAGCAAATTTTAAGTGTCATTATTACAGAGTCATCAAGTTTTACATGTCATTATTACAGAGTCATCAAGTTTTACATGTCATTATTACAGAGTCATCAAGTTTAGTTTGCTCAAATTATTATTAATTCTAGTATTACATTCAGTGCTTCGTGCAACAAATATTTGTAGAAATTATCATTCCAAACCATACACACATTGTGTTCTTCATGGGAAAGATGCACAAAAAAAGGATACAAACTCTTTGGAAGACACACAGGGTAGCTGGAAGGGATGGCAACTAACACACATCCTGTTGCTGTCATTGTGTGTGCATGTGTGTAGGGGGGAAATTAATAAAGCATCACCTCTTAGACTTTTTACTAAATACCAGCACAAAAATTGGGAAGACTATTTCTAGGACATTTATGTAACTTACTGTCTTCTTCAGTACTTTTTTGAAAGAGGCATTCTGAATGTTTTTCTGAATTTTGTCTCTATTAATGGTTAGCTCTGTTGGTTAGAGCGTGGTGCTAATAACGCCAAGGTCCTGGGTTCGATCCCCGTATGGGCCACTCATTTGAGGGTTGGACTAGGTGATCTCCAGAGGTCCCTTCCAACCTTACCAATTCCATGATACACTGCTTTCTATTTCCAGAGCTGTCATTCCAGAAAGACATCCTCATAGTTAGATATCCTACCTACATGAAATACCAATGGTGCAGTTGGCTCAAGATCCAACCATGAAACTTTTCTATGTCCAAAGAGAAAATTTCAAGTCAATGACTATGCATTAATTCAACTAACAAGTTACATGTCAAATTTACAGCTGCCTATGCAATTTTAATTGTGTATCCTTGTATATACAACTGTTACACACATGAGGAAAGGGGTCCTGCAGCAGTGAAGCACAAAACTGTGTAATTAAAGACTGGGATACTTCTGGAATATATTCCTGGAGGGGCTTCTGCATGAGAAACCAAAAATTTTTCCTTTAGTTTTCAAGTGTTGAGCTCTTAAATAATACATATATATTTTTTTGTCACAGATATAAAAACAAAACACTAATATTTGAAAAGAAAAAGGGGGAAAGTTCCTTTAGGTCCAACTGTTTATCAGATACGAACCCAAGGTTTGGAAACCTGAATGTTCACTACTACAATGAAGGTCACTTCTATGACAAGGCTTTTTTCAGTCACTTGCAACAGGAAACATTTTCCGGGGGAGAGAGAGGTAGGTCAGCTACACAGCAACACAGCACCGAAAAGCGTGGCTGGAGCTCCTGAAGATGCCCCTTTCTTCCTGYTTCTTCAGATGCTGGAGGTACAAGAGCTTCTCAAAATTTTGCCCGTTCTATTGTTAGAACTACAGATTGATAGAATAACTATAAAACATACAAGAGTTGCATCATGACTTCCAAATACACAAATGTTTAATTTCCTAAATATAACAGCCACAATAAAGCTAGCCAACTCCTCGAAAGTGGTACTTCTTCACAGAAGCAACATCTCACACAGAGCAAAATCCAGAATTGAGAAGAGGGCTAGTGATACAGGTGAATATCCCTGCATCCCACTCCTCGTCTAACAGGCTTAGTGCTCAGTTTACCTAGAGCTCTGGAGGACTGTAAAATAAGCTATTCCAGGTATTTCTAACTAATTTGCAATCCATTACTAACCACCATTAGCTATACAGGTTACTGTACTYGCCACATGTACTATTCAGAAGATCTGTCATCGTTTGTTTACATTCTAATATACTTGCACTTTTTTCTTGAAAATAAGTTGTAAATAAATGTTTCATTATAGCTTTATCATTATTTCCTTCCACAAACTTTTTGTATTTTGTTCTTCACCTAGGACAATATATTCATAAACACTCATATATAAAACATATAATGGCACCTACCACAAATTTGGGTGCACACCTTTTGTTCAGCATTCAACTATTTCTACTGAAATTCTACAGTCACTGAGTTGCTTCATAAGCATTTAGTATTGCTTTTATACTTTGGTTCAATTTACAAGACAGACATCCAGCTGTCTTGCACCTTACACAGTAGAAGTGGACAATCCTTTGGATACAAGTAATCCATTTATTCTAACTGTATCACCTGTGTCTTCTACTCCAAACAGCATATGTGAAATTAAGAAAATAGTTCTGTGAAGTGACAGAAATATTAACATGCTCTCAGAAGAATTTAGAACATCAGCATATTCAAAAGAAATACTGCAAAAGACAGACTACACAACCAATCGAGAAAAAAAGAAAAGTCACTGTTTGCATTAGTAGGATTGTAATGTTTTCTAGGGTAACTGCAAATACATTTTGGTTTCTTGCTCACACAAGCCCACTGGAGAAAAAAATTAAAATAGGTATTATCCTAAAGTTTGTTACTTAGACTCTGCTCCATGCTCTTGCTGCAAGTCAGGACATGGCAAAGTATCTCCTGAAAAGCTGTTAGACTTGTAAGTCTCAGAGTGACTGGAAAAAGTGATTCATATAAACTGAGAAGAAAAGGAGTTCTGTGTTCACTTAGAAGCAGAAGTAATATGTTCTAGCTGTATATTTTTTAAAAAAGTAAATGTTAAGCTTTAATCCCATTTAATACTTTGGGGAAGGGRAAAAAAAAAAAAAAAAGATGAGTCACATCCCAGTCACAGACTCACTTCCCCAGTGCCTTCGACAAACAAACAAAAATCCTACAGCAGCAACTGCAGTCAAATCTATACTGGAAGCTCCCAGCCCACAACCACAGCACTTGTCACCAGCACCCTCATAGGAATCTAAGCTACAAGCAGATGTCATTAACAGGCATTTCTGCCTACTCAGCAGCATGATACCTGGCCCTCCCAACTACAGCAGAAGCACCTGTGTTGACTTCTTGGGTTGTTCTGCAACTAATGCTAAGAGGAAGAACTTAAAAAATAATAATAATTAAAAAAATCCTCTCATCCCTTTTGAGGTTTTCCTGCACCAGGGCCAAGTGTGCCATGTTTTATGCACTTGGAACCACTTTGGGGAGTGAATCTGATTTCTCTTTCCTAGTAGAATTTTCAGAGTTTTACAGAACTTCCCTTGGCCCCCAACCAGGGGACAAGCTCTGAAGAGCTTCAATTCACACGAGATGGCCAGCCTTTGAGGGCAGTCACACTGCCCCATGACAAGCACCTTGCAGAGAACAAAAATCAGAGATGGTAGCAGAAGAAATGGAGTATGTGTAACTCACAGCCCATTTATTCTCCTGTAGAAAGCAGGAGAAAAGACCACACTAGCTATTCATCACCTCTTACACACAATGATCCCAATAGTTCTGAAGTGTTAATGGAAGCCATGCAGCTATATGTCTAAAGAAATTTTAGTAGCAAATACGTACAAGTCCTGATTTTTTTTACCTGAGTCCTCATATCCAAGCACACACTCCATGACAAAGCCTCTTACTACATATGCTTTTGTCTCAGATTTTCTTTACCTGTGATTACTAGGGCGGTGCCCCATCATTATGTTCTCACCTCGAGATTTTTAATTGCAATTTGTAAATCATTAAATAAAAAGCTTTGTGAAGCTGTGACATTAAGGAAGGGAGAACAAAGAAATGCACTGTCATGGATTTCTTTTCCACACAATATTAGAGAGGCCTGAACCAAGGCAGTTAAAACAGTGTATCCTGAGACCATTTAAATCTCTTATAACTTGTTAACCAGCACAAAGTTTTGCTATAACATCTATGTTCGATTACTTAATACATTGTTTACCAACTATCCATTTAAAGATTGGATCCAATCTGGAGTCAAATGGGAAGTACATCCTCCAAACACTTTCTTTCTCAGAGTTGAAGAGGAGGGTTAACACCTGCACACATGCATCTGGGACTAGCAACACGCCATTTACCACTTCCTGTCAGCTTCTGTTCCTTTACGTCCCTGGTGTAAGAACCTGGCTCTGCTCTAGTGAGGTCCTCTTCAATTGTAAGCTTACAGTCAGGGCTAAGACACCCCTCTCCCCTCCAACCTTTAGCTGTCCACTCAACTGGGAAGAGATCCCAGTTTGAGAAGAGATCCATTGATTATTAAACACTAGGTTTTTGGCACCGGTGCAACTTCACTAATGCAGCAGCAGCACAAAGCCTTTATGAAAATGAAGGGATCGACAGTGTAGAGGGAGTCACCTGTCACGACCCTTGTGCCCAAAAGCCAAAGGTACAGATAAGTCCCTGAGATCAGAGAACAACCTTTTTTTTTAATTATTCATCCAAAAGAGCCCATTTTCAAACTGGAATGAGTCAGTTATTGTCTCTCTTCCAAACAGTGGTCTCAAAATTGTGCATTATAAACCAGGACCCATTTTTGAGCTCTGGAAGCACAAGTTTGGATCTATTCCCTTTGTTTATTCACAGTTGCACTTTTTCTTTAAAGAAATGAGATTCCTACTGCTGCAGCTTTGTGGCAGTGGGTGGGCCAGAGCTCCACACCTTGTCTCCAGCCAAGCGTGGGAGTCTATACAGAA
Organism: Rhea americana; assembly: GCF_003343005.1. Taxonomy (NCBI): domain Eukaryota; kingdom Metazoa; phylum Chordata; class Aves; order Rheiformes; family Rheidae; genus Rhea; species Rhea americana. The sequence continues at coordinate 2,527,570 of NW_028186038.1, read as the reverse complement.
AATGCTGACCCAAACTTAATGATGTTATGAATGGCACAGTGTAACATTATTATTACAGTCTTCCCCTTCCTGCACTGAATTGCTTGCTAAGAGCAGTTAAACTCCAGCTGCTTTTCAAATCTCAAATCTAAACGTTTGGCAGCTTTCCATGTCCTTCACTGCCACAAATAAAACATTTAACCCTTACAAAATCTACTAATAAAGTTTTATACAGCTCTCATCTTTTCTCTCCATAAGGGTGGTGGAACTAACCCTAAGAAAGGTCACTGCCACCCAAGAGCGGCACCACTAAAGTGTCAGTGTCACAGCTTCTCCAGTCATCATCTGCCATCGCCTTCCATTTCTCCCTCGTTAAGTGGGTGTTATCYGAGCCTACAGAGAAAGAACACTTTAACCTTGGGACAACCGCTGCCATTTAAACTCAATCAAAGCAGTCTGAACCTGCATATGCTACATGTTACTTCAAAGGACATCTGGAGGAACTGGACAGCACAAATATTCAGGGCAGGACCCACAACCAGCCACAGGTAAAAAGCCTGGCAGTATTCAAGTCAGGAGAGAAACATTTATTCATTTCAGCTGGAGTCAGGATGCTTCCTCATATAAATATTAGCTAACAAAAGATTTCTCAGTGACCTAAAAGCCTAGAATTTCCTATTCGATCATGTTTAGGGACACAAGTCCAGGTAATCTTCACAGTCCCAGTGCAACCTCTCACACATTTCAGTTTGCTCTCAAAAATATTTATCTTTACTCATCAGCTGCAACAAATTTCCCCTGTAAAGTATGGAGCTCTTAAAAAGAAAATAAAGGGGAAAGGGGAATAGAATGGAGAGACACAGTCTGAAAATACTGTGCCAGCACAAGTCACTGCTGCTYATCACTCCCAGCCCCTAGATGTAATTGCAGAGATGGGCAAGGATGAACAGCTACCTCATTCACAGCACCACTGGATCCAGAGCAGTCTGCCTGCCTACAGCCTGAGCTAACAGATTTTAAAGAGTTTTGTTTTGTTTGGGTTTTGGGGCTTTTTTTTTTTTTTTTCATTTTCAGTTTCTAATGTACAAGCATGAGTTGCAACAAACCTCTCTTGGGCTGAAAAGAAAAGGCAGGAAAAAAAGCTCAGTACTGAGACAACAACCCACTGCGTTCACAGGCTTGCCTGCCATGTCCCAGGGCTCAGGACAGCATRGAGCAAGGTGGTTGTGGAAGTATCTGAACTCAACCTCTGCCATTGCTCCAGGGAAGGACTGCAGTAATCTTACAGCTACAAATTGGCAAATTAACATTCAGCAAGAAATCAGGGACACTTTTTAGCCAGCAATGGKAAAGATGAGGCACACTTCTAGGAAAACAAGATAAACACTAAACCAGCCAGACTAATATAAGGATTGTAGARAAGAGTCTACATTGAGTCTTCTGTGATTTTCATCTACAGCTTATCATACCCATGGGAATATAGTAATACTAAAGTGTGATTTAGAGCTACTATTTAAAATATATTTCATTTAAAAAAAAGAAAAAGACATACCTTGCATGCTGAAATCGACTGCAGATCACTGAAAGCCTTAGGGGTCATTTCTCAACAGAAGTGTAAAATGTACATTTCTTTAATACACCAGGTATCTTAAGAGAGTCAAACACRTATAATCCAATCTGATAATTTGACAGAAAACTCAAAATAGAGTTTGTGTATCTAGAAATTGCCCCACTGTTGTTTTCAGGAAAAGATTCCTCCTTTGAGGAACACCTATGCTGTTGCACTACAGCTCACATAACACTCAACAGCTTTAATSAGAATAGGAGCTTATTTCAGGTAGGTGCAAATTCACATAAGTCCATTGAACTTAACCACTAAGGTTCTTCCAAAAATTTGTCCCAACTATGGCCCTGGAGAAGTGACAAATGGGCCCCTGGAAACAAAGASAGCATGCTTCATCCACACCAGCAACTGCCCCATCTCCTTGGCAATACGGGAGCATCTTGCAATGCAGTCGCTGACCAGAGACTCTCAGGTATAGAGCAGCTTTGCGACAGACRCACTGAGCTAGCAGACCTTGCAGGGAAGCAGTGGGGATTTCCTTCCAGCTCTGTGCRAGTTTTCCTTGTCATTGTTTTCAGCCTATTTCCTGAATAGTCACTCTTGTATTTAATCAAGCCAAACCATGCTTAYAGTATTTTCATAGACTGTTTTTCCCAGCCCGCTGATAATTCCTAATGCTTTTCTCCGTGGTGACAATCTTTCTGGTAATTAGTGATAATTATTCACCAAATTTTTCCTACTTAGTGATATTAGAGAGAGACTACATGTGCTGTGTGCCTGCTCTGCAAGCCTACAGCTGCTTTACTTTGCTACCATGTCCCTTTTCAAGCCCACATTAAGTTTGCTTCACCAGAAATGCCCACAAACCACATTTATTTCTAACAGCTTTAAGTACAAGCTTCCCTTTTTAATTAAAGCCTACCTTCCTCTGTTAAAAGGTCTGCTGGAAGCTTTTTATTTATTTATTTATATTTCTTACTCTAATATTAAAGGTGTGTTTAAAGTTTCCATTAACCATTTACAGCAGTGACAATATTATCAGGCATCTTTAATATTCGCACACTATGGCATCAGGCCAAAAGTAGTTTATGGGACTTTAGCACTAAATACCACAGATCTTTCAGACACAAGGTTAAAATAATTTACAGTTATAATATTCACAAAACATAGACGTTAGTACAATTATCAGAGATCAGAGGTCTTCTGTTGGCTTAATTTATATKTAAAACATTAGATGAAAGCTTTGGCTAAACTTACACTCCCAATACCAGGGGCCTATTTCACAAGGTACTGCACCTCCTGGATGTTAAAAGTGCTTAGTTTACAGTATGTAATTCTGAGATACAATCATCTCAAAATCACTAGCTTAGATCTTCAAGCAATTTTAAAGTAAATCCCAAAGAAGTTACTTATCCAAATTAATGATATCACTTTATATCCAAGTTAATGATACCTATGACACCATTCCATAACCAGCAGAGGTATACGCAAAAAGTTTGCTCACTTTTGGATTATAGAAGTGCCWCCACTTTATAGTAAACATCACAAAATACAGGGAAAACACTGTGGTATTAAACAGCATCATATGGGCGCCACAGGGAGGCCAGATGAAATGTACAGGTTATCCCCAGGCACATTACTACTTTTGGAGTACAGCCGGGCTGACACGGATGCCTGTTAGCCCCAAAGGGCAAAGCAGGCGCAAGTCACCACATGAAGCACATCCATGCCAGGACTCACAAGGACGTATGTTGGGCCCCTCCATGTATTTGGAAGAAACAATCTTCCATCTGCAGCCAGCTGCTGGCAGAAACACGCTTTCAAGCACCAATCAGTTGGAGGAGACCATGTAACTGGTTGGTATAGTAAGCTTTATACTGTGATTCCAAACAAAAATATGTTTTTAAYTTGTCTTTTTTTCAGACAAGGATCTGCTAACAGCTTAGTCCTATCATTCTTCACTCTCACAAACAGCTGAGCTTCAGCTGGGGTCTTTCCCTGTTAGGCTACTGCAACAGTTCCAAAATCGGCAGTTTTGGTGAAAGCTTAGTCAGGCTCTAACACGGTTAGTGCTGCCAAATCAGGATCACCCATTGCAAAGTTGTTGGCTTTTTCCTTTTAATTTACCAGCATCATTTTCAACTAATGCTTCATACACAAGACTGACTTGCACAGGAACTGTATGAATTTTGTGTCTACCATGATTTTTTTTTCAATGAACTCAATGCATAAAACGCTCATTAATCAGAGGCAGAGCCACTGCTAAGAGAAAGCGACCAAGTGGAGGGAAGTGAAAAGCAAGGAAGAAAGAGGCAGACCAATGTGCATAACTTTTAAATATTGCTGCATCACAGACTGTTTTCTTTTCAAATAGAAAACTGTAGGATACAGCAGCAGCAGGACACAAGCAGCTCAGATTTTCTCTGGGCAGCTACATTTACTGCTTAGCAGCAGACTTCAATGATACTCTGATGATTCAACACAATTACTTAATATATGCTATGACTAATTATGAACAATTGAACCTCAAGCAGCACATCAGAGCTAACTTGTAGTTTACAGAAACAGATGTGGGGACACAGCAACTGGACCTTTCAAGTGATGACTAAATGCTGTTTCCAGAGACTTTCCTTTGGCTCCCTTGACYGTTGTTACCTTACAGCTACAAGAGGCTTCTAAAAGCCAAAAAACACCTTTGGGTCAACTGCTCTGCATGTACATAAGTGAGCAGCCTATCTCCTGCTGGAGGTGCCTCCAAAGAACCAGCCGACTTCCAAGCGCACACGAACAAGGCATTAGCAAGACACTGCTTTGCTCCCAATTACATAACCTGCACTCAAAATGGCTGTCATATGCCTGCCATAGGGCTATTAACCTTTATTTCCATAAAGCAAAGAAAATAAATCCTTAGCCAAGTAAGAGTAAAGGGATTTTATTCTTATCTTTATTATGTTTCCATAATAAGCATTTTTATAAGAACTATTTTGAAAAAAACACACTAAAAATTAAACTGTATAAACTGCCTAAAAATCTACACGTAAGTAGAACCTGCAGCAGGAAAGCAGAGGATTCCCTTTGTCCTATACAAATGTATTTTCATTGATCCCATGCTAGTTCTTCTCCCTCAAGGGCTATTGTCCAGGCAGCAGAGGAAGCATAACCATCAGAACCATCCCAGGCCGCCGTTGTAAYGGCACAGAAAGGGCAAATCTCCAGCCTGCTTTGTTAGATCCTCTCTATCAGGGCAAAACACTGACAGCCAAAGAGGTGGCAGCCTATTCTTGGATGCATTTGTGTATGTGCTGACACTACCAACTACATTACCAGTTGTCCATAAGTTGTCCAAATATTACTCCAAGTATTGTACAGAGATCGTTGTACTGACTCTTTTCACGTTCACCACATAGTTGTCACATAACGGTCTTCCTCAGCTACTCTCAAAAACTTGATCCAAACCAGTTACCTGTCAAGTTGAAATCAATCATCTTTTCAATTTTGTTAGTAAYGGAGGTCCAGGATAACCCAGTTAAAGAGAAAACATGCATACTTTTCCAGCTTCCAGACCTACGCTACCCCAGGCAGAAGCACTTTGCATTTTGTTGCACATGATCACCCAGTACTTCGTTACTCTGTTCAGTCTTTCCCCTTCCRTCAGGACAGGAGCAGAGCTGGCCAACGCCAGTTTGCTATGCAGACAGTGGGCAGCTTTGAGGGGAGCAYTGGCTAGCCTGTGTTTTACTCCTCTGCAACTTTAGAGCAGCAGGAGACACCCCCCTCCTAGCAATCAAACACTAAATGTAGTATGAGTTCATGAGTTAYCTACACTCGCTAATGAAATAAGAAAACAGAACATCAATTAGTTTCACTTAAAGAAATCTGGAACCTGCCTTCATCTGCTGACTCTCCAGCAGGCATTTACGAGGGGCGTGGGAGGGAGAACTGATATACTTCTATCCTTGTTTTAGGTGAAATAAGTTGGGGAAGAAGGATATCATTAAAGTATACCAAAACTACATTAGAACACCAAAATACAGGTTGAGAAGAAAGGAAAAAGAGAAAAAAAGGATTTTAGTACAGTAGCTAGGGTACCATCAGCCCAGCACAGTCATTTCTAATACTACGGGCACATTCCCCAGCTCTTCGTGCTTCTGCCTGAACAATGCTTTGTCACAACTCATGTCCTTAAAACCTACTGTATGAGACTTGAAAATAGATCTTGGGATGCTGTCCTGAGTCAGTCTATCAGCTGGAAATCTACTGGATGAAACCAAGTGACCCCCCCCCCAGCACATTACAGTACTGTTTTGAGGCATACTGTACTACACGCTCTTCCCTTTCGTCAAAAAAATAAAACAAAAACACAAAACCCACACCCCACTGGCCCAAACAAATTTAACTTGGAAACACTGCCAAGGACTGCCTACTTTAACGGAAATCATGCCAAGCACAGGTGAAAAAGCAATCTCCCAGTTTCTGCATCCTAAAATTACACTACTGTCAAGCTGGAGCAGAAGATTTTTGTTTTTGTTTCCCCCCACGCTGAATGAAAAGAACAAACCTCTTTAATTAATGGTTCGCAAAGTTACTCCAAGCCATTGTTTTACCAATTAGAGCATTTCCAGCTACTCCCTCAGTGGCACGTGCTGATTTTTAGGTCAGTTAAAAGATTAAAGCTGTATACAAGAGATTTTTCCCCTCCACTGGTTATCGTGGTCAGAAAGCCAGGGCAGGCGAAGGGTCACAGTGAAGGTCACACGGAGCCCCAAATCGCTCCGCTATTACTGCTGCACTGACAAGCGTGTGGCAGTTTAATTAGAGCAGAACAACGAAGAGATCCCCCCAGCAAGCAGGCTACCAGCTTATTTCCCAAAGAATACAGTAACCTGGAATCTTACTGCTAATTGAAACCCTGAAAATCATATTTAAAAAAGACTTATAACATCAAGAGAACAAGCATCTATGTTAGTACTACTTCAAAACCTGGAATCTGAAAATATGTAGGGTTCCAATGGYGACTTTCATCTCTGATTTTCAGCATTCTCTCCACTTTTAAGGCTGAATATCTAGGCAGCAGCCATTACAGGAAGAGAAATGCTGTTAACATCTTTCCTCTGAACATATTGCTGCTCAACAATAGAGAAATCATGAGCAGATGCCTGCTTTAATACGTGCAAATGTATTTTCGCAACAATTTGTCTTCCTTGGAATGAATTTTTTTCAATTATGTTTCAAATGGCTACAAATGACGTGCTACTTCCTTATTGCAAAAATATTAAATTCTGATAATTATTTAAAAAACAGGAAATTATCAGTATATTAAAAAGAACTTCAGTGAAGATAAAGAGGTGGGAAGAAAACAGCTGCCATCTGCAGCCATCTGCAATGTGCTGCAGCAGCGTGCATCTATCGCACTGTCGTCACCGCAGTTGGGCTTCCTGTGACGGACAAAAGCTGGGTGACTTCTGTGCCCACCTACCCCACCAGCTCTCCCAGGGCTGCCRAGTTAAAAGCAGGAAGGAAGGAAGGAAGGAAAGGGAAAAAAAAGAAAGGAGAAGAACTAATAACAAACCACAGAGACCCCTTTAATTCTTTCAGAACATTAGAGAATAAAAATTCACACTAAATTTGATGGGTTCAGTTCCGTCAAGACATAGGCTCCTCATTGCTTTGCTTTCAGAAACAGAGCATTCTCGATCTGTAAACAGYGGTTTTTACCTATGTAGCACATTTAGCAACTCATTTTCCGTCACACTACTCACTTTCAGAGGGCAAATCCTTAGCTTTGTCTTGGTGTGCCTCTGTTGTATAATGCTAGAAAAGCAGCAATAAAACAAAAAAAGAAAACACTTTCTATACACTGCTGTGGTGACTATGTCTGAGTCAAAAGGGGCCTACAATCCATGGCTAAGAAATCTGCTCTGCAAGAATCTTAGTGCTCAAAGGCTCTCCTAGAAGTAAAGCCTTGCCATGGGATCCCTAGTGAGGAGGAATGGGGGAGAAGCATCTTTATCCCCAGGGTTACTCTACAGCACCGCGTGCCACATATCTGCTGCCTGCCCCCCAAAATTAGCACATCTCACAGTGCTGATAAGCACACTGGTCTCAGTGCTTTCAGGCTGAATGAGAATGTGCAAAGGCACCTGTTCTCCAACAAACTTCCCACACAACACATGGGAGCAAAAAGTGACAGGTGATACCAAGCCCATAGCTGTTCCTGCAGGGGAAGCCGTTCCTGCTTTTAAAAAGCACTCAATCTTATTCAATTTTAATGTCTTGTATTTTGTGACCAATTTGACTGTGTATCTGGTCCACCGAGCACCATCCCATGCGCCATCTCCCCCCTCTGGCTACTTTTAGATTGCATTGATTGTTAATACCAGCGCTCAGACAATCATCATTTTGAAAAGACTTCATAATTTTGAAGTCTTCCTTCTTTGGCTGCAGGGGAGTTCTTTTGTATCATTTCATTTATAGATTAYCAGTGTGTTCAAGAGGGAAGGACAGAAAGCAACAATACACAAAGGACTATTCAGCATCTTAGCTATAAATCCTACCGGGAAAGAGAAATACAGTCATGACTTTGGGAATATTCTTCCTTCACTGATAATGTTATGGATAGTTCTTATGAAAACCTGGAGAAACCAAACAAATAYACTACTGTGCATTTATAGCAAAAAGTGTCAGCCAGTGGGGTCAAGTCTAACAACCAGCATAATGGCCAACCATGGTGAGAGCACTGGCTCCTAAGAATAACCACTTCCTAAGAATTAACAAACACATGCATAGACCACATCCTGTGCTTTCCAGAGTCTCTTCCCCCTCTGTTCAAATACTTTAATTGCAAGGCACCAGAAAGCTGACGCATGAATCTACAATATTACCATGTCTAAGGATACGGAGAGATGACTGCAAGCGATTAAGTTACTACAAGCACAAGACAGTAATGGTCAAGGCAATCTGATCTGCTACAGTCTTATATTTGCAATGACTGAAGATCAACTTCCATGCAAATCTGTTCTAATCAGAGTGCTTGCAACTGCATAGATAAATGCCCAATGACTGAAATACTCAGCTATCCACAAGGTTTGGACTGATAGAGCTTTAGAAAAAGCAGACCAAGTTCTAGGTCTTCTTTGAAAAAATACAGACTGTGTCAGGGCAGGTTGGTTAGTTTTTGCCCTGGGAGTATGGTAAACTTTGTAAACTTTAACCTTGGTTACAGACATCTTTTAAAAGCTTAACTAGAGCACGAAGGTTGCTAGGGTCACTAGTGACTTCGAAAGAACAAATTCATGAYCAATTCCTCAGATGAGAGGCAACAGAAAAGGATGGAAAATTGGAGAGACCTCCACAGATGTTTAGGCACAGATGTTCCCTTTCCCCAAGATTAAAAACTCAAACAAAAGCCCAGCAGGACAAATAATCGTCTCTCTCAAATCCACATACTCTGTGCCAGCCTTCTCCGGCACAAGTACTGGCAATGTGTAGGGCTGCTAGATGCTCACCCTTCCCCCCCCCCCCCCCCCCCAAAAAAAAAAAAAAAAAAAAAAAAGGTAAGAATAGGTAAGAGCTTTCTCACCCAGATAAAACTTCCCCCACTGAAAACTTGTAAGAAACTCTGCTGCCATAAGAAAGAGAAGGCAGCACTGTGCATGGTTAGCACAAACAGAAGGAGCCAACACATGGCCACAAAGGGCAGGGGGAAGAAAGAAATAAACACAGAAAAAAACCCAAAGACACTACAGTGCAAGAGGAGTCAAAAAGTTTATCAGTATGGGACTAATGGATGCTCATATCTCTGCAAAAGACTTGAACTGTTCCAGCTCCCTTGCCTTTTTAGAAAGCGGAATAGTGTAAAGTCTACTGCTCTCTCTCTGCCCCAAGAGAGAAAGAAACATATTTGTAAGTTGGCAGTCATGTACAAAGTATTGCCCCTCTGCAAACAAAATTCAATAAATCCCTCCAGAAGAATCCTATAGGGAGAGCGTGCCAGCATGCACAAGAGTGCATGAGAGAGCGAGCCTGTGAGAACTACATTAGCCATACAAAAAAGACTAGATATTTCCTTGTAGGCAGAGCTAGACAGATGCGGTGTATAGGTTATCCRATTTGACACAAGTTTTTCTTGATAAAGCCTAAGCAAGAAAAAAATAACTGATAACACAAGACAATAAAACACATGAAGGTTTTTTTTTGGATCCAACCTCAGAAAAATAGTTTCACACTTTATATCCTTAGAGACAAAGTTACTCACATGGTGCTGATAACTCAAACTTTTTTAAAATATGTTCTTTAGTACATATTATATAACATCATGTCATGTTAGACATTTTTCTCCTTAATGTATAAAAGCACACATATTAAGATACAGTTTCTTTCACTGTTTACATAATCAGAACATCCTCCTACTTTTCCAGGGAAGTACTGCTCATTTATTTTCCTGCTTGTGCATTATTTGAGCATGGCTACCAGATGATTGATCAACCAAACCAGTCACCTATGACAGCTGTTCTGGTGCCATGAAAATACAGGAGAGATGAAAACGGATCAAAAAGAAGTGGCAATTAACAATTACTCAGGAGATCTCCTTGCAGTGACTCTTCCAGGACACAGAAGCTGCTGAGCTAGCTAATGACAGCACTTAAATTCATAATTGGTTACCACCCTGTCAACCTGTCTCAACAGGCCAAAGTTAGATAATTCAATAGAAAGTATCAAAATCACTTGTGTCTGCTATAGGAACTCCAGGTGTACTAAATGTCATTCTTCTCCTTCCAAAAGCCACTCATCACTTTTGTGCAAGTGTTCTGAGAAGAAATTAAAGGAATGAGAGCATCTTAAAGGCTCAATCTTGAATGCTCTTCCAGCTGATCCACATCAATGCCTATCACTCATTGCATGACCACCACTACTGCTCTCTGCAACCCAGGAGCAGCTGCTGCCTGCTTTGCTCAACCATCCCCCATGCTAATACTAAYGACCGAAGAGATTTTTCTTTTTCTCCCCAAAAGCCAGTTACAATATAATTCTGTATCCTATCAGCTAGCTACAAAATAGCAAATAAAAACTTCTGCAACCAGTTCTGACAAGTAAATCTCTTAGAAGTAAGGCAGCGATTCAACCCCAGATCAAATCCAGGGCAGTTGCAAGAGGGGCAGAGATGGGGTGTGTGTGTTGAGGGGGGGGGGGACGTCCCTGTTCCACCAGACATCTTGCAAGCCAGTGCTCTTGATAGGCAAGAACGCACAGTAGAAGGGCTAGATCCCTCTACAAACATCCTCTACAACAAGATGAAGAAACTACTGCAGCTCTTCTCCAYCAGTAATCAGAAAAACTAAAGGAAGAAATTTCCACTATGCCTATGTTGTACAAAAGAGAAGACCATGTTCCACCTTCCCGCTCAATATTTCCTACCCTCAAATCATACCCTCAGCAGAAGAAATAGTTAGGATGAAGAGAGGAAAGGAAGGAGGAATAAAGCACTGAGATGACACAAAACAACACATAACCAACTGCCTGGCAAGGTCACCTGTAGAAAGACACATAACCACATGTTTCCAACTGTTATCATCTATCACACAAGGTTTTGATTTTTTTCTTAACCCAGTTCAGTTTCCATTGAAGGTTTACAATCAGTAACAACACTCAACTGATTGTTTTCAGCAGTGATTTCCATTCCAGTAAATAAATACATCTTCTGCATCTCAATAGGAGAGATTTTTTAAAAAAAAAGAAAAAAGAAGACTTAATTTTTACAAAAATGTAAACCTTCCACAAGAACCCTGACATCACCCACTTTTCCTCTTCATGCAGTGCTCAGCTCTCACTGGAAACTATCAGACAGAATGGCTTTCATCTCATGCAAGGGTGTGTGTGTGCAGGGAAGGGGGGATTTGGAATGACAAAGCACAGGGAAAAYACCCTAAAACCTTGCAAACTAACAGCTCATCCTAGGGTTGTGTAAAGCAACTTGCAGCTTCAAGCAAATGTGGTTGAGAGGTTGAAACATGACAGTATCTAAAAAGATCACCTTCAACTACTGTGACTCACTCAGTTGGACTGAAATCTGCCAATCAGCATGTTTTTAAACAGCACTTGGAATCCGTTATGGACATAATGCTCTGTTTGGGGTGGGGAGCTTTCCTTTTAAGCTGTTCTTAAAAGTTAGGAAATAAAGACAGGGTTGTGTGTGCTTGCAAGAACTGGTTTTTTTGGCTAAGCAGACCAGCATGGATCGATTCCAGTTCTGTTATCCCACAGTCAGGGCCCAAGAAATTAAAGAGCTGCACCGACTCATTTGATTACCTGCAACAGTTTGTCCATCAAATTTCCTCCTTTGTTATACCAAAAGTGAGGTACCATTGAACCTCTACTTTTCCAGAGAACTAACCTACATTTTCCAGAAGGTCTCATCTTAAGATTTTTTCAGTGCTTCAGATACCAAACACTATCCACATATTTTTTTACTACTCCTGGAGAAGTTAAATTGGACACTTCTGGTTTTCAGTTGCGGTCCTGCGAAATACACTCAGATTCACATGTGGGCTCCTTCTAGCAGGGAAGCATCTACCTATCAAGCTAGCTGATTATCTCAACTCCAGAAGAGACAACTACTTGATGCTTCAAAGGAAGGTAAACGAAATCTCAGAGTGAATAACTGTGGAGTAACTGTTCACTATCTGTGGTTTACAACCTTTTATCTAGTCTAAATTTAAACAGTCGTTTGAGCTTGTAAAAGTATCTTTTCTGTATCTGTAACATGTAGACTCCTGTTWAGCTAAAGATTTTGTATGCAACTATATTGTTTGAGATTTGATTTTGAACTAATCTCCATAGTTATTCTCCTCAGAAATATGCAGCTTTACTACCAGAGTAATAAAGGGTCAAAGGTACTTTGAGATGGTAAGTTAAGCAAACTTATGAAAAGGTAAAAGTAATCACTTTCATGAAAGAAAGCACAMAAGACTATACACTCCTTTTGTTTAGTGTTTTGTTATGCACCCACATCCCTATAAGCTAGGATGGAAGAAGTGATAGGTAAACTATAAAAAAGGAGAGAGGGGAATTCTACATGAAGTATTCGCAGCAAGAATACCTGTGTAGAGAGGAAGGCAGAAAAAAATGCATTCAAAATAAATCCAAAGCTATTCTTAGTGCTTGGGCTAAACAGATTCCTCCACTATTTAAGGCAGAAGTTCTCTGACTTAGAGCACTCATGTGTGGTACCAGTGTGGTCTGRATGCATAGTTACATTCCTGCCAAGTGACCTGGAACACAATGTAGCACTTACTCCAGAAYGAGCAGCTATTCAAACTAGCAGATTAAGCTTGAACTGGATCAGAACCTTAAGCCATTGTGGTGGCCTAGCACCTTGGTTCAGTKTATGGAAGCAGATAGCTGGATTTACTGCACTATTGAATTAGTTTCATCTGGATAAAACACTTTACTGAAGTCTCAGGGGACAAAACTCATCTTACCAGCTGCCAGTAATAAGCAGATACTGATCAACCCTAGCATCTTCCTTATTAAGGTTACATAGCACCAGAACATATAATCACAATATAAGCTGTGGTGTGCATTTTCATCTTCCCTTACCTCTTTCAGTTCCTGTGCAACAGAATTAAGGCGTTCATTTTCAGACTGGGTGTTGGCAAGGACATTTTTCAGCTGCTTCAGTTCTGTCTGCAGCTCCATAACTTTTTTCATGTAGTACTCTTCCTTGGTAGCSGATTCCTGAATCAAGGTTTCCTCTCTGCTCTCTCCATCAGCTGCTACCTTCTTGTGGTTGGTATGGGCCTGTCCAAAAGCCTAGGATAGCAAGCAAGCCTCTTATTAGTAAATGTAGAATTTGGAATAAATAACTTTTCTTAAAAAAGTTGAAATTATTTACCCCCATATTTTTCTGATGCAAAATAATGCAAGCTTTTCCTACACCTATCTCTTTTTCTGAGATTAGATCTTTACAAGGTATACAGGGTTCAATGCAAGACTCTTGAAAGTAACATGCAGCGCCCAAACAGAGGCTTGTGGTACATTGGATATGTAGGCAAAACCTCATATAAACCCCTCTGGGGGAAACAACAAGCTATTGACTTGACAATGCTGTTAAAGACTTTGGTTTTCAACAAGGAGACTGAGATGAACAGACATTTCTGCACGTGCCTATTCTCTGTAGGTGATCAGACTTTCTTCTGCAGAGACCAAATCACTGAAAAAAAGATTTAGCATTAACAGCCTGTTCCACCTCGTAGTCTGTGCGTACACCCTCTCCTCCTGAGCCAGCTATTCCAAAGAAACATATTACCACACCCTCATCTGCTCACTGTGGAGATTACTGCCCCCTCAAACCTGCTAACCCATTTCAGTCCAAAGTGAACCAGGCTAGCAGACCTGCTCCTTAACCCGGTTAAGCTAACCTAGGTCACACTGGCTAAAGTAGGTCAGAGCATGCTCACCCAGACAGCTCTGCTGGCTACTCAGAGCAAGGCATCAATGACAAGGGCTTAGAGGCAGGTCTCACACAACTAATTTCTGCAGCAAAGCATACCTCTGTTCAGTCTTGATATTCTAATTGCTTAAATATTTTACCTCTTCCTTTTTATTTCTGGGGGTTTTCATTTTGTTTTAAACTCTGTCAGGTGATGTTTTTATCCATGTTCTCCAACACACAAGCAAGCAGCTCAGACAGACAACCTAACCCCTAGACTGCAGCATWTAAGAATCCTGTAGCAGTTTTTACTAATAGATGTTACAAAGCAAAGATTTTAACATTTTAAGTAGGCATCTACTTGTAAGAGTCTGCCTGGCAGATGGACTGAAGTCAATGAGATTAATGAACGCTATCCTTAAACCATGCATACGTGCAAAACAATCCAGTCCAAGATGTATTTGGAGCTTTCAGGTGCAACAGCATCTTTCAAGGTGCCAGTGTCCATACAGCAGGTTTTCATAGCCAACGTCAATACYATGCATGAAGCCAGCTCAAGGACAGATCAGCATCTCATAAAACTTGTCTATTTGCATTACATTTTCAATAATCATCTTTTGCTAGTTCTTTAAAACTATACTATCAATGCAGGAAAAAAAACTGCTTTGAATACAAGCAGGTTTCAATATTTTATTACGTCTCCAAATTAGACCAGGTTCATTACCAGCATAGTAATTATTGAATATACCAGTGCTGAAACAAATGACAGAATCGTTACGTTAAAGGTCTATGTTAAAGGCGCCCACATACTGCTGCTATCAGATTGTGCCTGCGTTTCAGATAAGCAAATCAGAGAATCAGGAGACAAATATCCATTGAAGAAATTCTAGTCAGATTCACTGAGATGACCCAAGGGAAATTAATAAGCGTCACATTTCAGACAGAAAGTAAAGCACCATCTGTGCAAGTCCTYGGCAAATCAGTTTCAACAAAGCAGCTTAAAAGCCTAAGATCACCATAAACGTTAAAGGGACAGCAAAAAAACCCACCCAAATAAAAACAAAACCAAAACAAAAATACATACAAGCCTCTCCTCAAATATATTATCATTTTTCCATAAAGAATCAGTATCTAAATTTTGGAGACTTAAATTTATTTTAAATCTAGGACAATGAAAAAGGGACTGCGGGCATCCATTTTCTTCCCAGCGGAGTGGCACCGCTTTCTCAGTAGTGGGATGCCAACATTGTGCATATTGTAAATTCAGGATACTCAAAGCCACATCTGATCAGCCATACAGCAGAGTCTCCAAGCATGATTAAATCAAGTAACTTAGTAATTCATTTAAGAAATAAGTTCTTGAGAATAATGACTAGTTAGTTTTAACACTTTAGATGCAGAGGCTAAGCCCTGGGCTTCTTTAAGGACCTAACAACTGAAGAGAGGATTTTGCCATTTTGCAGATGCTACTATTGATAATGAGTATTTGAATGCAATAACTGACATAATGGATAAGACTGGAAAATTTTTAATCCAATATTCTGTCTCCCACAGAGGCTAAAGCCAGAAGCTTCAGAGAAAGGTTTAAAAAAAAAAAAAAAAAAAAAAAATCTCCCAGAGTTGAGGATTGCCTTAAGCCTCAAAGCAGCAGGTTTAATGTAAATTTGGAAGATCTATTAACATTTAGTTATCCAAGTGAAATATCCCTTTATTTTCACGTCTCGATGCTTTTTTTGGCCATACTATCCTACAGCAATACGTTCTATATTTTAATCATACTCTTACACACCAGTTGTTTTCTTTGTTAGTTTATACTGACATGTTTGCCATGTTTTAATAAAAAAAATGTATTAGATATCTCAGTTACACTCCTCTATTCACAGGTAAAGGTGAGGTTCAGTAAGCTACCACTACTTATATATTAAAGAGAGTTTCCATACTCTGAGACAGTCAGAATCCCTTTTTAGAAGCTGCCTTTTATTATAGCTTGTCCTGAATGGCAAAACTAAGCAGATCAAACAGGAACTACAGATACCAGTTCACTTGGACCAACTGCAAAAATAAGCCCTGTCAGTGATTTTAGYTACAGCACTACAACATAAGAGACAGGCAAATCCTAGATTCAGGCAAAGGGCTCAGGCATCGTCCCTACCAAAGACGGCCATGGCTATTTCTGCACAGCAATGTGGTTATTCACTCTCAACCAGTAAGCTTCAATTCTAGCAAAACCTAACATTAGATTGATAATATTGCTGTCCAGGGTCAGAAAGCTATTGAATAGAGAACTGTGAGCAACGGGACTCTCATACTCCACACCTTCATAACAGGCACCTGGTCAACAGAACAGGCAGCCTGGAATGACTGACTCCATCTGTATGTATTTATAAGGGAGCACTTTAAAAGTACCTCCATTTTTAACCACGCTTCATTATTTTTCTTGCCTTTACTTAAAAAAAAAAAAAGACTCCATATATTCCTCTTAAAAGCTATTTACATAACYGTAACAGGCTATGTAGAACAGGAAATACAACTTTAACAAAATTGTCCAAAATTACAGGGCAATGCAATTATCTTCCATGGCTACAATCTAGGTCTGTTTTAAATCAAGCTGTTATAAGGAAAATGAATTTTTACTAATGTACATGAAACCTATAAACCTTCATGCACCTAAGAAAGTCAGTATCGGCCTGTTCACTTTCTTTTTGTTGTAATGTCATAGAAAACACAGAAATAGAATTCACAGTTAAGTTACTCTGCTTTTAATCCTCTTCTGAAGCCTTTATTTCTGCCTACTATACTATCGTAATAGAAGAAAATAAAACATAGTAAATCWGAGCACTGGTTTTGCAGAGAACAAGGGAGCGATGTTGGGCTACTTGGCATCTTTGTAGTCTGCGCTACACTGAGTTTTGTTGCGTAATTCTGTTTTGGGCTGAGGTGGTGCAAGACCTTCTCCTGGCAAATCCTTGCCAGCTCCTATCAGGGAACTACAGGACTGACACTAGAGGACAGTGAGCAGCTGTGACAGTCACTTTCCCATTGAGTTAAAAAGCCCAGTTAACTATGGAGTGAAGGATACCCTAGATATCCTCTTCCTTACACTACCTAGAAAGAGGAGTCAACTACAGAGACATCTTTGCAGGAGAAATGTTCAAACGCAGTTAAAACGCAGCCTTGCTCCTACAGCTCTGAACGGATGGTTGCTGTTCCCCTATTAAAACCTGGATCAGAATGTGTATGTGCAAGAAGGATGTCCTGAAGTTGCCTGAACTTTATCTTCTTAGTGTATATACTGCAGACTTTACAAAATAATTCTTAGTTTCGACACAATTCATTTACACAGACTTTACTGTATGCTAGTACTGCRAAGTATTAAATTCTACTGAAGAGTAACCTCAAAGAGTTACCGCAATACACTGATATTAAAGGACAACTGAAGTTCCTCATACTTGTTTTCCTTTCAGGTTTCCCAGGGTCAGGTCAACAGTTTAAAATAAAGAAATATATAAAATAAATCAAAGAGCCCATGAACCAAAACATCCTCTAGCTAGTCATTCAACCAGATATGATCATCAGTATATCTGCAAAGCAATTTACACTGCTGGACAGAGGTACAATTTACTTTTATCTCTTCCTTATGGCAGGGTCTGCTTTTTTAGCTGACTAGGATTTTACTTCCTCTCTTCCTCTCTCGCATGCCTTACAGATTTTTTAAAAAGCATCTACTTGTGAAACAGAGGCTGTAGCCTCCATAAGTATGTTTCTCTTTTCAGTCTACCTTTCCATCCTGCTGAAGTACACAGTGAAGCAGTAATGCCCAATTTATGGGATGAGGTCTGCTCATGTGGCCTTAACTTTGCAAAGATACGGTTTTAAACTGATGACAAAGTAGAACTATACAATCTAGTTTGCTTCCAACAAGCYGGGTATGCCCTGAAAGGGTCCAGATCAAGTTCTGCTGCAGACTAAAACATTTTTTTCCCCTGTTTCAAATGGTAATGTGAACAAACTAAGTTAGTAMGCTTTTTCCTGGAAACAATGACAATGCAGAAAGCTGCTGATTAACTGAAATACAGACAAAGTTTATCTCGTCAGACTGCTGTCACCTATCAGTAACATAAGTATACGTTATCCTTCAGCCCCAGAGAATTGTTTAGGAAATGCTGCCAAAGGCTAATTATGGCGCCACTGAAGCCAATGAGAATTTTAACCCAGCTGATGAAGGTTCACCAAAATAAGTATTATCAACTGAAATGCCCTTGAATCAAATTTCATGTTGCAATATTACTTGCATCAGTGGACTCAAAAGAATTAGTAWAGTACATAATCACTAACACACTCTTAAGGAGTCTAGAAAAATCTAATTGTGTTAAGGAGCTTTCTGTAAATTTAATCTTCAGCAAATGATGCCTTAATCTCAAGAATTCAAAACTCTCCATAATAATTAAGASTGGAAAAAGAAATTTGGATAGGAAGGGAGGAGGAAGACTCATGTAGAAACTGGGATGTTATGCAAAACTGCCAAATCAAATCATTTCAAAGCCTTGGATCAAACTCCATTTAAATTGGGTTTAAAGTACCAATTTCCAAAAGACAGACTGGATAAAAGGCAAAGTTTCACCTAGGTTTGATGAATACAGAGCTTCAGCTGTATATTTTAYATGAAGAACCCAATCAACTCTCTTGGAGACGAGGACATATTTTTCCATGTAATCCATAGTAGTGAAATATTAAGAGACCTCACATAAAATAGCACACTTCAGGAAAGTAGTTCTTTGAAGATCAGAAATACTTGTTAATATTTTAGGTACTTTTTAATGATCTTGTTAAGATTTTAAACCTAATCTTTTAGAAGAAAAGGTTCGGCCTTCGCATTCACTGATCTTAAGAAATGTGAAGAATCTCTGAAAGAAGCTAGTTTGAAAGTTTAAAACATTGTTCTCCTCTTAAAATGCCCAGYGTGATACAGGAGATGCACGAATTGACCTTAGTCATGCTCAAATCCCAGCAAAGCCCCAGCCCTCATGGAATTTCAGAACAGAGATGTTCTGTTTGCCTCCCTCTTAGATTTGTCATTCCAGACATCTATTAGTCAGAAGCAGAAAATCCCAAAGATGACAAAATTTACTCAAATTTACTAGATACACTTCTGTATTTTCTAAGACTTTCTAAACTGCACTGCTAAAAACAAGAGGTTCATGAACTACCTGGGGTCTGGTCAGCATAGCAGAAAGTCATAGGATCAAACTTTGGACCTCTTTCAGTCACAGGAAGAAGGTGACCTTGTAGAGTGGCTGCTCATCTCCTGATAGGCTAATACAGGTACCCTCCCTTTCCCCTTAAAAAAAAAAAAAAAAATCAAAAAACAAAAAAATCAAGCTGGGAAAGAGAAGTTTCTGAGCTGGAGCAAAAACCATCACCACCCCATTTCTTCAGTGACTTCTTTAAAAAACTGGCGTCCCCAAGGAACGTGCAAAGTTCTGCCGTTTGAGTTCAAATGCTGTACAAAGATTGGTATGCTTTGGAGGCAACTATATGCTGCCTCCTTAAACACTACATTATCTTTCTCAGCCTGTATATATTCTTCTTAAATTAGTGAGAGAGTCAAAATGCACCTCTGAATAAGAACAGGAAAGAGAAGAAAAAACCTCATAGCTACTTAAAGCAGGCACACTGACAAAGAATAACAAAATCCTGGAAATGTTATAGAGGAACAAACTCCACAATTAATCAACAGCAAAAGAAAGATTTCCCTCTTACTCAAAATTATGGAGAGTTTCTCTTGTCATAAAAACACACAAGAAAATGGAAAGAAACAAAAAATATTTTAGTGAAGGAGGTTTCTAAGATAAAGTGCTTAGAAATTCACATATCACCACTGGCATACTAAAATCTGTCCATTTAAAGAACCAATGGGACAGAGAAAGACAACTGCTTAAAAAGAATATAGATTTGGGGGATTGAGAAAAAGGCAGGAAATAAACAGCACAAAATCCTGAAGAGGTTCAGARCTCCACAGTACAAAGCAACTTCAGGACAGTACGGGCCATCCTAGCAACACCCACAACCTACTTCAGACAAAAGATAGATCTCCAGCTTGTAACAAAGTTGAAAAAGTTGAGGATATACATTTATTTCATTAAAATGTTTTGCTTTTGTATTTCTTTAAGCTGAATACAAGGCAAAACAATAAAAAAATTTTCTTTGGTCCAAACAGAGTATTTCACATTCTTTCCTTGCGAAGTTAGAAACAGCTAAGTAGTACCAAAATAGAAGTCCACCATTTTCTAAAATATGCCAAAGGTCAGATATTCAAAGTGACCTAAGTACTTGCTTAACAAGTTACACATCGCCTACAGCCAAGAACTGAGCACTAACTGTGATCTGGAGACAAGGATCCCGAGCTTGCTAACACCTCTTTGTATACAGGACAATAAATGACCATTTGGTCATTTGTGCAGCTGCCTGCTGTTTATCACAGCTCCGCAGCAAATGCACAGCTTCTTCTTTGAAAAAAGAAAACAAAACAACAAAAAAAGCACAAAAAAAACACAAACAAAAAACAAAAAAACCCTCACATACTGGTCCTTCACCCCAGTCACTCATGAGTGGCAGCAGGGGGGAAAAAAGTATTACAGCTATTAATGATTTCAACTTCTATTCTGTAATTGCTTACAATTTGTATTTACATATACTTGTGAAATAAAAGTTTTGCAAATTTCAACATATGACTCCCACTCTGCAAAAGACTCCTAACAAGGGCATACAAGAAACATCCCATGCAACTGTAAATTACCTTTATTACTTTTGAAGCAATGATAATCAAGAATTTTTTCAGCTACTAAGTGGCTTTAACACTGTGCTCAATTGAATCATCTGACTGACACATGATTCCTAGCAGGGAGGTGGTAACACGGCAGGCACCACCCCATGATCTTGTGCCTAATGCACTTCTTGGTAGGTTAAGATTGGAGCTTGAGACACAAGCTGTCTATTTGAATCTGCTCTCCGTCTGTCCCAACATTCAGGGAGGTTATTGCACTCCTCTTCCTCACCAGCTCAAGAATGTCAAATGCTTCTTCAATAAACCCAGGTTTTGAGCATTTCTGGAAGCTTGTTTTCCATTTGCAGGAGGAGGGAGGGAAAGACACTCTGATGAACATGGATAATAGCACATCTTTCAGTGAATGACATATATACTATCTAATTTTCCTACTGTGTATCAAGTCCATTTTCCGAAAGGGGAAGAAAGAAAAAGGAGAAGGTAAAATTCAAGTAAGCCAAAGTTTTCCAGAGCTCTACTCCTCCTTGCCTGAAACCCTTAAAGCATGCAGATATCCCAGGTGGCAAATATAGTTGCTGAGCAGAGAGTTTAACTAGTATTTTTTGCAATACAGTATTTACAGAAACATTAGGTGCTGCCCATACGGTCATACACATTCAGTACTCTGCAGCACGCACAATCATTGCTGGGAAACAGACTCTCCTGGCAAAACTAGACCCATGCACAGAGGGAGAACACGGCAAAAAAAGACTAGAATAGTGTTTCGTCCCTGATGCTTCAGAGAACTAAAAATTAATCTGCTGTTTCTAATCAAGAATAAAGAGTCTGAAAACCACCTACATAAAAAATACAAAYAAACATCTGAGTCAAGAATAATACAGAAAGAACAAAGTAGCAATATTTTAACTTACTAGTTTTCTCAAATTAGGCGGTAAGTGGAGCGAGAACTTAGCTGAACTGAGATGTCCTAACCCCATACTACTGTGATAGAAAAATGTGCAGACACCAAATTCAGATTCCCAGGGCAGGCAGCTACCTGCAAGCATGCAATCCTCCATCCCAATGCTGTCAGTGGGCCAACCAGTACTGACACCACCACCCAGTTGTCTGTCTTTATTAAAAATCAAATGTCTGTCTTTATTAAAAATCAAAAAGCTAGGCAAGGCCTTCCACTTTAAAAATCCTTCACTGATTTACAAAGAGAGGTTTCAGTGCAACTTGCAGGATTTAACTAAATAAAGCCTCCCAAGGAAAGGCTTTTGGAATAGGACTCAGACTTTGCCCTGAAGTATTTCAAACTGCTGTTGAAAAAGAATCACTCAGGAGCTCTCCTGCATTGCATTGGAATGAGACTTGGACAAGATGGAAAAGCACCAAAACTTTCAAGACCACATCCAAGCTTGGCAACAGTAGTAGGACAAAAATTTGAAAAAGTACCGCCTAAGCTCATTGATTCTAGCTTTAGAAAAGGGAGGGGGGGAGGTTGTTCCTTTTGTGATTTTGCAGGGCACAGCATTACAACGGAGAGAGCGAGCAAGAAATAGAG
This sequence comes from Rhea americana, assembly GCF_003343005.1. Taxonomy (NCBI): domain Eukaryota; kingdom Metazoa; phylum Chordata; class Aves; order Rheiformes; family Rheidae; genus Rhea; species Rhea americana. Next base: position 2,505,270 of record NW_028186038.1, on the reverse strand, counting down.
CACTGCTATAGGAGAAGATATAAGCGACAGCCATTCAGTTTGTTTTTGATCTGTGTATTGGTCACAGACCCTGCTAGAACTGAGGTTTCTCAGGCCACCGTTCATATAGCATAAACACAAGAGACACCTACGTGCCACTGTGTACTCCTAACAAATTTGTTGTCCAAAGTAATGAGCCTGTGCCATGGCCAGTCCAAAACTTAAGCTGCAGGAGTCAAAAGGTTCACTAGTACTGACTACAAACACAGAGCATAAGAGATGTTGCTGGCTGCAGCTGTGCACATATCTGTATACATATACAAGAAAAGGGAGAATAAGAGATTGAGCATTAGACTGGGAGCAGCAGATAGAAACTGGCTTTATTGCTATACTGCTTGTGAAGCCTGAAC
>NW_028186038.1:2462805-2504719 GCF_003343005.1 Rhea americana | reverse complement strand
AACACCAACAAACCAATCTGAAATTGCTGATGAAGTAACAGAAATATCACAGTCCTCTTCGGACTCTTAGCTTTCTTCAAATCGTTGGGTAATTGACTTCACTACTACAAACCGTTCAATTTGCAGGTAATACTCAATTTGCCTTCCTTTATAATTATTTAACAGCAAATACTAATGTCCTTTATATGAAGTATAAGGCCACAGTGTACAAATGCTTTGCTTACAAAGAGGGGGAAAGACATTTTCGCTAGTCAACTTACCTCAAAAATAATTTTTAAAGTCTTCTTACTGCTGAAGTAAACAAGCTTTATATCTTTAAGACTTTTTGGAATTGATCAAGTTATAGCCTAGGCTTTCCAAGTAAGCTAAAACTTTTCATGCTGCTCTATTGAACTCCTTCCATGGGAGAAGCAGCCTCAATTCACATCCACAAGTCTGGCCCAGGGACCCTCTCTTCTGATGGACAGGGCATTGCCTGCATCAATCAATGAGAAAACCTTCATGGCCATGCATCATGAAATACACACCATCCAGCACCTAGAAGCTTCAGCTTGCTTCAGCAATGACAGAACTCTTTGAAAACACTACTCTTGCAATTTTCAAAACTATATACTTTACTAGTGGCCAAGACTTAATTTTCCTCTACTATTAAGGGCTTAAACTCAGAGGTTCCCAGCCATTCTTTGTTCCCCAAGTCACTACCAACCTCCTCCATCATACTGTGGGTTATTTTGSTATTTTGAGGGGGCCAGACTGCTTTATTCATATCAATACAGAGCTTGGAAATCAAACATAGTTTTATGCTCTCTGCTTATCATAGATTCCCGGCCAAAGTTAGCATATAGTATATAAGCTCTGGATAAAGATCAACAACATATAAAACTGAAAGTTTCTAACAGACATTTCCTGGTATTGATACTGAACTTCAAGGGGTTTTCTTTGTTTATTCCACAGATCTGGTAAGATAGCAACAAAGTGACAAATGACTTTAAGACAATCAAAAAAACATTTCTTAAAGTCCTGCCAGTTTTCTGCAACTGAAACTGGATCAAGGAAAATAAAAGTCTAAGAGCTACCACTGCAAAGGAAAACAAAAAGCTGCAAGTGAATGTTTAACCTTAAATCCTTCAATTGAAGGAGAGTCAAGATGTTAGTGATCTATTTGCACTAGATAATGCTTCCTTCAGACTACAGCTTTACTGAACAGCTATGTGCAAACCCACTTGCAACTTGAATATGGCTCTCAATTTTGTTCAGAAAAGCATTTTTCATTAGAAGAGCAGCTCAGGTAACAAGCTAGAATTTTGTTTGCAAGCAGTTTTCAAAAGGTATCATGTAATATTGATATTCTCCTCCCTCTAAGTGAAAAACTCCCATTTTTAAATTTTCCTCCTAGCAATTTCATTTTAWTTATCAGTATGTCTCATCAACAGTAAGCTAATCAGGGTATATTAATATGCATCAGAAGATTAATTAGCACTAAAAGCCAGTCAAATTTTTCTTCCTGCTTCTGTATTCTCATCTTCCAAAATTAACTAGAAAATTTTAGCATCATTTSAGCTCCTAACATTTTCTGCTTATCAGGTTCAAAATAAAAGATGCTTTCCATGGCGTCACCAAGCCACTGCATACTTTTACAGCAACAAATTCATTATGACTATAATGATCTAAAATAATGACAGCAAAGTGTAAAAAACACTGTTCACAAAAGATTTAAGTCTCTTTGCAGAGAGCAAAGAGTTTAACAAAAGGAAATAATGTATTGTTCTTGTGCAATACATTCACATATTCTCATTTTAAACGCTCACGGCATAGTGGTCATATATGCATTGTTCAACTAATAACTAATACTTTGACTAAAAGCTTCTCAAAGTCCTCAGGAAGAAATGCCTTAGTCCTGGATCAGAAGCCTAAAGCTGCAGTGACACAAGYACTTTAATGTGCTCCCATAAACACAGTAATCCTGTGAGCATGACATAACGCTATGTTCCCACTGGCTCAGATGCTCTGGGCTCCTCGTCCCTTTCTCCTCCTGCTGCTGCACTCGGACAAACACTGGCATTCACTGCGCTAGCAAGGGATTGATCCAGCTGAAAGAGAGCACACAGTGCTGTTTGATTTTCAGCTGTGAGAGTTTCTTATTCTGGCTGCCTTGGTACCACACCAACACCAGGCACCAGTGCATGGGGGCCAGGCCCTGGAGCACAACACAAACTCCCCGTGCAACGCGAGAGCTGGCTGCCGCTGGAAGGGCGGCCTCAGCTCCCTTCTCTCGGTACAGCAGCACAGCCGACGCAGTAGTGGCTTCAGGCTGCAAAAGCGAGAGAAAACAAACCCTGAGAAAAATAAAAAGGGGAACATTTTCCTGCCTGACCAGGGCAGGCTGTAGCTTTGCCCTGAGAAGAGGCCCCTCTCTACAGCAGCAGCTTTTGGCCCAGATCAGCTGCCCTGTCAAGATCACAAAATCCCTACTCCAGCGTGCCACAACTGATCTCCTTCACATTTCTTCCAAATTATCCCAGTACCTTTAATCAGRCCTCACTGCATTAACACACCCTTGGCAGCAATGGGGAAGCTGCAGTACAAGCAGAGGACAGGCATGCGTGCCACCATGYCCCTGGAACGAAGCGTGCAGAGTTTTCTAAAAGAGCTTCTGAGGGAATGAATTCCAGAAAACAAAAACAAAACAAAAACACTCTCCCCCCTCAAAAAAACATGAAACGTTGGTAACACAATGAGGTTCAGATGACTTCTGGGTCTTGTGTTGCGTGAATTATTCCCATGTAGGCTCCTACTCATTCTGCTTCTTAGAGATGTGAAAGCAACACAGAAGAAGAAAAACTAGACATACAGTTTCCCTCTCCAAAACTAACAGCGATAACAGAGCAAAATGCATACTCCAGTAATTTAAGAGCGAGATGAAAGGRGCAGGCTGGCAAGCTAAGCGGTCAAGCTCCAGAGCTCCTTTCCTTCCTTTCCAGCTGAGCCAGCGCGATCACCCAACATCCGCAAGACTTAACCAGGTTTCAGTTCAGCAGAAACAAATACAAATGCTCTGTAAGATCGCAGTGTTCTCCCTCACTGATTAGAGGGACATTCCGCAGATGATTTAGAGGGAATTTTATTTTTATAGTAAAAAACACACTCCAGCCAATATTTAGGATATACTGCTTCAGTGCACTGGATCCAGAATGAAAAGTCTAATTTAGCCTGTCAGCTTAGTTATCTTGACACAAACTATGCAAACCATATCAGTTTGTGTAGTTGGAGGACTAAATRGAGTTGTGCCTAAACCAATAGCTAAGTACCAACTCTGCATCTTGTTAGATGATGCTTGTGGTCAGATATGGGCCATACTGGACACAGTTGAGAGGAGGCCACAGCCTCCTTACCTCCCTCAAATATTCCTTTGACATGACTTAGCCAAAAAAAAAAAAAATAGGAGGGAGGGGGGAATGTGAGGGATAAAATACAGGCCCAGTGAAAGCTGTAGCGACACTCAAAGCAGCTTAGGAGACACCTCACTTAAAATCACCGGTATTTCATTTGTTTGTAGACATCAAAAAACATTGGAAATTGAGGGTTTTTTTTGTTTTGTTTTGGTTTTTTTTTTTTAATGTAGGACACTCAAGTAGTCTAGAGACTGCAAAAGGATTATGGTAGCAAAGAATTTGGCTTCTGGTGCGGAAACCGCCRAACCAGCTAAGAACTAGTTTGCTTCCAAAGTGAGTTCATGTGAAAAGGTGTTAATATGACAGCTCGAGTCAGGAGATTTAGAAAGGCACACAAGATCCAGCATGAAGAGGACTATCAGCATTGGTTTCTCCCACCACCCTCTCCTCACCAGTGCCCTGACACAAAGGCCATCCCTCCCCTCGCACATCCCAGCTCAGGAGTGGCAGAGAGCTGCTTCTGTGCCCGTCCCCTCCTCAGCAAGGCTCGCAGCCTTACTACAGATCTATTCAGAAAATTATTTACGGCAACTACAATGCTTATGCTTCAGGTTCTTTATTCACCAATAAGTCTGAACTAGAACTTATAGGTGAASAACAACATATTAGAACCAGGACCACTTTAACGAGTGCATGCAAATCAGGTAGCATAATCTCAGCAAGTGTAGGCAGAGGCAGCAGAGGCACCATATTTTCCTAAAACAATAATTCTCAGCAACAAGAGCTAAGAATTTCAAGCTGATAACTACAAATTACAACAAAAATAGCTTAAAGGCTGCATTCAAAAAGCACAGAAAAAGCATAACCAGATAGTTTGGCACTGCAAAAAGGAGAAGAGCTAGATACTTCAGGACTAGAAAACAGTGATTTTCAGATCTAAATGAAGAAACAAGAAATTTCTTTGGTTGCTAACTAGGAGTAGTTGTGCTTTTTTGGCACCAGTTCAGTACTAGTCCCAGACATTCAAACTGCCTTAATCCCTAGGCTTTCTTGATACAGACATCTGCCCATCCAAAACCATTTGTTTCCTACAGATCATGCATCAAATAGTGATTACTTCTAGTCACTACTGACCCAAGGTGAAATTCCTTGAGCTGTTCTCCCCCCATTACTGACTCATAATTTGAGGCATCCCACCCTCCTTCTCATAATATACAGATAAAACACATTAAGAAGTGGAAAAAAAGGTGTTCTCTATCACTCAATTATAAACTCACTCTATAATCTCTCTATATATCACTATATAAATTCAGTTTAGCAAGTCATCCCACAAACTGGCCTCACTGACATTGTTCTATTCCTGTAATGTTTTTGCTTAAATACTAAGATAAAAATATGTATTGAATATTTTAAACTACCACTAGATTCACCAGATTTCCTCTTGAAACAGTACCTTTAAGACTCAGAGACTACCTCATCTGAAAATTTGTAAAACCTTTCCTCCAACCATTTCCTAAGCGAGGGAACAACAGGTAGACTGTTAAGGCAAATCATGTAAGACCACGACTGTGAACACTTCTGCAGTCAGGAGCCTTAATCACAAATGCAATCCCGTGACCTGCCTTGCACCACAAACAGATTTGCTGCAAATGGGTCAGGCTGTCATGCATAATTCATAGGAGCCTCCCAGTGATTTGTCAGGATCCTGAAGCCAGGCACTGCTAGCCAGTACTCTGTGCTATTATAGAGCATAAGATCAAAAAAAAAGGTCACTGACTAGTCATACTGTATTTTTCTATCCATGACATGTACCCATACATTGGCAGCAAGGGATTGTGTACATTAGATAGTGTACAATGGTACACTAAACAGAGTGGTTAGTAATAAAACATTTTTAGAAAAGGCTTTTAGATTTCATACAAAGTAAGAGACAAGCAGTTTTGTCTTAGGCACCTATGACAAGGCATAGCAGAAAAAAAATGTATAGGTCAAGTAATAAATTCATGCTACGAATCTCAGTGCCTTAGTTTTGTTTTCTGCGTTTTCTGAAAAGACCTGCATAATCAACATTTATATTAGACTAGAGAAATATCTCAACTTACAATAACATACACACAGAAGAACTAGGCAAGGTTTTACACATACATTTCAGATTTCCGCTGTTCTTAAGAATGACAAAACAAGTGAAATGACAAGTAATTTACTTGGGCTTTTACCTTACACATAACATTTTTACACTTCTCAATCCTGGAAAATAAACTCTGGCAAAAAGGATGGATTCATAAGGGAAATAGAGATATGAGGAGGTTAAACATCAATCAACATGAGAGAAGGAATAACATGCAAGCCTGCAGAGCCTCCAAGTCAAGGAACCTTCAACTTCATTATATTGCTTCACTGCCAGCAAATACCTAAACCAAGAATTTATTTCTACCAGCATAATTTAATCATGCAGTAGTAAGTAAATAATCCTGGCCATGCCTGGTTACCACTTTGTTGAACAAACAGTGCAACATACAGAAGAGGTATATATGGTTTATTGATGCCTAAAAATACAAGGTATTTCTGATGAAATAGCAAACACAGCATTCCTCAAAATGGAATCAATACGATACATAAAAATTTCAAAAGAAAAACAAGTGGGAAGGAGTCATTCGTGTTTTCTGCTAAGTGTCAGGATTAAATAGTTACAAAAGCATGTGAAGAACAAGAGGAGGAGAAGCGAAGGAAGGGAGAAAAAGTCAACCTGTTGACTAATTACAAGCTTGGGGCTAAGGAATCTGCACATATAACTAACAGTAAGCTGATCTTGGAAATACACTCCAATGTCAAAATAAGACYTGAAAATAACGACTTGGGTAAATTCTAAGCTAGATCTTAGATTTGCCAAAGTTAAACAGCGTTCTCGCTCGTGGATACAAAATAGTCTAAGACCTGCCACTAAAACTATTAACACACGATATATATTGTTACCCAAATGTGTGTACATGGACAAGCTAAAAAATAGAAGCCCTTTCCAGAACAGCTTTGTAACAGAATACAGCAAAAATATAATTTTCTTCAAACAATACTCCCCCTCCCCCACATGACCTAGTTTAATTCTATATTATTATTTGTTTTTTTGGCCTCTTTAGTCTTATTTCTTCATCAGATCTTACGCTGAAGAACAGAGAATGAATTAGAGGATGATGCCAAAAGGACGATATAACTTCAGAGGTCAAAAGGCTGGTTCCTAACATGACAACGCCAATCTGCATAAAACAAGGTCGTCAGCACAGATCTAACCAAAAATTGGCACAGGTACAGAGATCTGTACTAGAAAATGAAAGAACAGGGTAAGAAAGGACAGAGAAAAATCCTTCTGTGTTGGTCACTCTGTGTTTAGGTCAGCTCAGAAGCACCACGGATACCTACAAGCTTCCTCTCTCCTGCCTGAAAAGATTAGCTTTTTCCTGACCTCATCCCAGTTTCACCTCTCTGAAGGATTAAAAGAAAACATCCTTCTARAAAATAAACAAACAAGAAACTGCTCATAAAAACCTGCCTGCTAATAGTAATCATGGAATCTAATTCTTGCAATTGCCTTCTTCCAGACAAGCAGCCTTTGTTAAGTTAGCAGGCTAAGTATTAAGAGCCATAAATGGCTTGGAGTCAAGAGACTAGCTTTTATTTCTGGCACTTCAATGGATTGGCATGTGATTCTTTGGACAGCCATTTCATCATTTTCTGCTTCAGTTTCCTCATCTATCACAGGGAAACAACACTCCCAGTACCCTGTGAACTGCAGAAGGGATAGTACCAAACCTACTGGGAAAAAAGGCAGGTAAGGGGAAGAGAGAGATAACCAAAAAAAACTTTTGTTATACTTCACCCATTGAATTCTTCCATCATATCAAAAAGCAGACAACACCAACTAGTGCAAAATGTACTTAACCCAAGGGGATTTAAACAACCAATATAGGACAGACAAACATCACTGGTGCCAGTGTCCCAACATTTGTATATGTTGCACCAGCTTCCAAAGGCTACTCCTTCATTACTATCTTTTCTTTATCTAACTTTGCTATAAACTCAGTTTTCCAGAAAACACTTACTTATGGACTTCAAAATGAATAAAAGAAGCTACAGATCACATTGTATGCATGGGACTGACACTGCTCCCTCCTGACTTGCACCTTGAGCCAGTAGCAGTATTCTCCCATGTATTTTTATATAAATCACACTGCTGGMTTCCGTGTCAAACAAAGAGCAGTGCCTATGGTCATCTCCTCAGAAGCACAATCAACAGAACAAACATATTTATGCTCTTACACTCAGCATCAGAATGTCAGAACAGAAAGTTATTATACAAGGGACAGTATTTTTCATTCTTTGATCTTCCGTCCTTCAACAGCAGCACTATGATGCTTGTGTGACTCAAAGCCAATGCATTTTTGCTATTTGTCAGCTTCCCCTAATTCCTCAGACAATTACTTCACTAACCAATTTTCTGAGATGAAAAAGTAATCTTCAAAAGTATAAGAGGTTTAAAAAAGGTAATGAAAACAGGCTCAATCCAACACCAAAAGCTACGCTGGCAGCAAGCTATGCAACTTCTGTCCAACTGTGAATGCCCTGGAGTCAGAAGCTCTCATCACAGCAGGCTCTAATTAAACACTGTCAGCTGGAAGTGTGAGATGGGACATCACTAACAGCCAAAGCCTACACACCCAAGCATGTGTATTTCCCTCCTTTAACCTTTTCATAAAGGAATGTACAGGAAAACAGGACATAAGTGTTCTTCATATTCACTCCTGCTCTACTAAAGCCTGTATTTGTTTTTGCACCTCTCATAACTGGGTTAATCCAGCTAAGAAGTGCATTTCTCTCCATTTTTTCTGTCTGAGCATCCAGCAACACATGGTGCTGAAATGTCAGGCAACAAGGGGCAGTCTTTAATAAATGCAACAYTGCCCTTTTCTCTGAAGTGAAATGCTGCTGTATGAGGCTAATTGTACTCAACAGATGAATCAACATGAGGCATTAACCCTTGCCTTCACACATTCACAGATATGTTTAAAGGCTGAAGTTTATTGCAATCACATCACTTGTACAGCACACCATGACAAGACAACACCATTTAGTCTCGTGTTCCTTCAAGAGGCCTGTTAAAAACAGAAGAAATTAGTTTAAAACTTACTCAATAGAAAAGTAAACTTAGACACAGAAGAAAGGTAATAATCCCCTGCCTTTTTCATTGAAGTTCGAAAAGCAGAGTGATGTATGTATGCATGCAYGCACCAGGCAAGAAGTGCCACTTGTCACCTTGGTGGCACTGTAGGAGCATTACAGTTGCCACATTCTGGCTTTTTGCCAGAAAAAACAGTGGAATTTGTAGAAGCATTCCCATCTTACAGGCTACCATCAGCTATTTTTAATACAAATTCTATCCACCAAAAATTAAAGAGAAATCAAACTGCCAATAAAAGAAAAAAATAGCATTGTTAATCAACGCTTCCTTACGTATCTTTTTCTAAGGATAAAAGTCAGGAGATGAAAAATACACCAAGGTGTTTTCCTTCAGACTATTCTCAACAACGATTCAAGGTGTCGTTTCTTTCAGAAGGTACTGTATTAATGTGCTAGAGACCACCACATACCCTATCCTCCTTTAACCACAAGCACCGAAACATGCTCAGGGTATATGCACTCTCCTTTCGGTGTTAGTGAGCAAAGTCAGGCCTGCCAGCACTCATTCCTGTCTGCTGTGACTTCTAAGGTAATTGTCTGGAGAGCTTGGAGTTAAAAGCTAGAGGGCCTTAGTCACAGGGCATTTCATTCATTACGTTCCCTCTGCAGGGAGGGAGGGAGGGAACTGCCAGCCCCACAACGCTCTGCAAACCTCAAGCTAGTTTTGTTACACAGTTGGTGCTATAAATCAACATTCACATATTTCCAAAACATGATCTCTGTCATTCATATACAAACATCTACCAATATCAAAATATGTTCACTGACACGGTGGAACATTTCCTCAACTCCCCTCCTGAAAGGGATCCCCCCACTGTCCTGCCTACAGGCAATTAACGGGATGCTGCGGGACACCACGGGGTAACTGCCCTGGGAGAGCGCCCGGTGAGCTAGGGGTTCAAAGCCTGCCTGGGGGCAAAGCAGCTAACCAACAGCTGCTTTAGTCATTTTAAGTGACTGAACTGGGCATCCATCCAATTTTTTTTTTTTTTTTTTGAATAAAAGAAAAAAAAGAAATATTACCATAACTGTAGTGAGGAAGGAAAAATAGTAGGTCCCAAATGCATTTTGCTGAGCTTAAATTACAGGGGTGTGGATTTCTGCTGTATGTACATGTGTGCTCTCTTTTAAAGGAAGTGTACGTTGCGAGTGGGCAAGTGAAAGGAAGCAACAAAGATGTCTACACAAAAAGTTCTCCTTAAGGGATAACCTCTAGCATGGTTGCAGGAGTGTGTGTGTGTGTGTGTGTGTGTGTGTGTGTGTGTGTGTGTTTGGGGGGGGGTCAGACAACAACAACAACAACAACAAAATCACTACTCTACCCTGAGGCATTTTTCCCTGCTCTGCATCAAAACAGATCAATAGCTAATGGCCTTGTCTGCTACTAGCAGACATTTGCACTTAAGGACCACAGCTCAAGACCAGGCCTCAAAGTAAAGAAAGATGTTGCCATAGATGGAGATCAGTAGGATACATTAATGCTATTTAACATTAGCACTATTTATTAGTCTGAGGCAAGAAAAGACTATAGACCTCTATCCACAAGTACAAAGGGTGCCTCTTCGCTGTTCACCAGCTATCAAAGCACATTCAAAACTCACTCTTTCTAAAAATAAACAAAGAGGATCTCAGATGTTTAGATCATTCAGCACTCACTGTGTAAGAAAAAAATGGACATTCATATCTGACAACAGTGAGGGCTAGTGGGGAGGGAGGGAGAGAAGCAGCATTCCTTCCATCACCCAGTAATAACTAAGAAAAATATCCTAAGGCATTTTATTTATAGTTTAATCAAATTTACAATCTCACTGGGAAAATTTTGATAATCAATTATTGATTTTTAAAACCCTCTTAAATATCATGGAATGATTTATTTGTACAGGCCACATAGTATCAGTTTGATCCTATTAAACATGCGATTCAATTTTCATCTTCCCCCATGTACAAATCAAGGGGTGACTGCACCTGGATTATGAAAATTCCTGTTCTGTCAGACTGCTGCTCTTCTGTAAAAACGTGAGCTGAGCGACTAAAACTGTTGGGACAAACATCTCAAATTATATTGCATATATTTGATGTAGGTGCTACCTGTAATGAAACAAATTAAAAAAAAATAATCAAAACCCAAGATCAGTGATCTATAAATATTACACTAATTCTTTGGCRGCTTGCCACACATTTTAGTATTGATTGAAGTCCCTTAATAGTCATGGTCCCCTGAGAAGATATGTGATGAACACTCAAAGCCCACATTTGATAGAAACTAGAAACGTGAGGAAAAGCCTAACGAGGGCTCCATCCCCTAAACCAAAGGGTTGGTATTTAACCTTGAAAGTTGGGAGGAGTTATCTTTGGCTAACAAAGTAAGTAGATACATTATATCCCCTAAAATGGAAGAAGGGCAGAATTCCCCCCCCCCAAAGAAAAGAGTAGCTTCTGTTTGCATTTGAACATTTGCAAGCAGTCTGACTGCAGTACAGTGCGTACGCAGCAAGAACAGAACGTGTGTTCGTTTGAGGCAGGTTGGGCTGAAATCCCTTGTAGCAGCCCAGTCTCCAGCCCAGCACAAACATCAGTCTCCTCAAGGACCCTGGTTGGCCTCCAGATTACGGTATAGATCCAAAGTGGCACAAGGACCTTACCTCCTCCTTYGTTTCTCACCATCACCAAAGCCCTCACAACTTCCACAAGTTTGGGAGCAGGCTATTTCTCCTACATTCAAATAATCTTGGGGCCTAGTGCAAAAATTAGTCAAGTTAGCAAGAGCAGATCCACAAACACTAGCTCCCCTTTGATCTGGTCACTATGGAGGGGTAATGACATCTTTAGAAACAACACATCACTTCCTATCATACCAGTCCACCACACACAGGGTCACCAACCTCATCTTCCAAGAGACGATGCTGTGGTAAAGCTTCGCATGCACTCCAGGAAACAGTGTCCAGCCCTGGAACTCTCAGCTTTTGCTGAACTAGTGTTTTACAGTTTCTTTGGTGAAAGCCCAACTAATACACAAAATAATTATGAATAGTCTTTCTATAAAAATACTGTGGGTTTGGGTTGGCAGAATCAAGACCTTGGAGTGCGATCAGGCCTTCCAGAGCGACACAGTAGCACAAACCTGTTACACAGCTTACTTATTATGCATCTATTACATAACAGACATACAGAAGATCAGGATACCAGATTCCTAATGTACTCCCATAGAGCTTGCAGAATGCCCTTCAATGCTGTGGATTAACTTACTGCTGTGAGATGCTACTGAAATATTAACTATTATTTTTCTACAACATTAGTGTAAAAATAAAATGCTAGAAACAGTACCTCATTCTCACACTAGCAAGACTACTCATAAAGCATGAACCCAACCCACTTATGCAGGCAGTGTTTAATTGCAGCGTATTACAAGGTTGGCCAAGAACTTAAGTTGACTATGGGGGAAAACTGTTCTCTGTCTCAGCAACCAGGTGTGAGAAATTAGACTTAACCTCTCTCTCACCTCCTTTGCCCCAACTCAGCATTTGGGATTAGCGAACTGAGACGACTAAACCAGGGAACAAGTTTAGGCATTTCAAGATGAGAAGATGAGGCTTCCACTCACTCGTTAATTACTGGCAACAAAAGGACSACCCACACACACAGAGTTCAGACTGCAAAGCCTTCCTCCCTTCTCTTCACTACCAAGGCTTAGTGCACTGTGGAAGGCTTTACTCCAGGTATATGATTTTTATCTATATGGCTAACAAAGTTCTACATGAGTATGAAATTCTGCAGCAACACTCATCCCACTTCTTTTTTTAATACAGTAGTTGATGAGAATTAGCATCTCATTGYATGAGGAATCTTTCTGACTAAGAACAATTCTTGCCTGCCGAGTGAGCACCACCCACTCAAAAATAATGAGGAAGTAAATTGCATCCTGCAAAATATATTTAATGTAAAGCTTATTACTCTTGCTGCTTGTTAAACAGGATAGTGGATTCCTCTGGTGTGGGGGTAATAGAAGTTTTGGTGAACAAACTCTAATCTACAAGGCATCAGAAATACAGTTGTGTAAACACAATTCAGTACATATAAATATCTGTGAGTTGTTAGCACCAGAATAAATCAAGACATGAAATGCTGGAGGGAAGGCATATCTCAGATTACTTATTTAAAACATTTCTACTCATTGCAAGTACAGTAAGTGTGGGATCGTTTATTGCATAAGTTGAGTACAAGCTGGGCTCATGAGAACTCAGCTATTCATCTATCTCATATGTAGAAAGCTTTTAAAAATATAAAGATAGTAGTTGTGATTTTCAATCTCAGTGCTCTTTAGTCGTTCTAATGCGCACACAGGTTCAAGACTATCTCTAACAGTTCAAGTTTATCATGAGCAGTAATTTCCGCACTAGAAAAGCAGACCTTTTATTTTAATAGTCTTTTTTATAGAACAAACAAACAACACTGAGTATGGAATTTATTTTCCATTTAGAACCTGACTAGAGCCCCACATTTAACTCAATAATGAGTATCCAACTACAATTTCATAATCTTTTGTGTCAAGTATTTACAGCAAATGCTAAATGAGTCTCTTGATTTCCTTTCCTTTTTTTGCTTGCAGCCCATGTGCCATATTTAACTATAGCACATCCAGTCATTACTGCCTGTTATACTTGTGTTGCTAAAAAAAAAAAACAGCACAGAGATGTAGGGCTTTGTGTTTTAAGGTCCGAGTTAAAAAACAAAAAGGGAAAGAACAACCTCCTCCTCATACCACAATTTCACAGTGATCAGGCAGTAGATAGAGAGCAACTGCACAACTGAGAGAGCACACACAGCTAAGTCACTGGTGTGCACCATTTAATCTGAAACACACAGCCAAATCGATGCTTGATATTGCTCTTGGGGTACTTGTCACTATGCTGAACCATCTAGCTGCTAGTAACRTTAGTGGCAGAAATGATTCAAATGATTCAACGACAAGCTTTTTCCACGGTTAAAAGGGGAGGGGACAAATGTGTTTTACTCGACATCTCTAAGAGATGCTTTCTGAGGAAAGGAGAAGATATAGGGCAGGGGGAATTACAAAATCCAGAAGAAAAGGCAGCACCAGTGCCTTACTTAAAAATAAAGGAAAACAGGAAGCAATGGCTTCCTTCAGAATTACATCCCTCCTCCTGAGCCCTTGCAGCAAATCATGCAAGCGAGGCGGAAGCGGCAGGATCACAGGACAGCCCAAACATGCTGATAGCCGTTCTTACACAGCAAAGTCAACGTTACAGCAGACATTGCCCGTTTAAYGGCAGAACGCCTGCCAAAATACAGAAATAACACACACTGCTCTCACGGGCAGATAAAATGAGCCAGAGATTTTGCTAAAAATGAATAGTACGAAAGACACTTGTAAACAATCACAGACCTGCTGAAGCAATCACATATCTGATGCCTCCATTCAAACCTATTCTCAACATCCTCTACTGTATCCCGGGAGGCTGCACTCAGGCCCAGTTATCCTGAGATATGTTATTCTTCTGCATCCATCTGAGGGCTCCTAAATCACCAAATTCTTGAGATGTGGGTCCCRCCTACTGACATTATTTATTAGCAGCAAACACCTTTTCCCTTCAAATAGTTAAATACTTCTCATACTTCTTGTGATTTAAGTGCATTCCTCCTCATTTTCCACTTTGCAAGCAAACCTTGTTTCCAAAGCCCAGTCTTGACAGCACTGTGGGCTGCTTTGGCACTTCTTATGGAGGCTCTTTCAAGTGCCAGCCTGTTTCAGTTATTAGGGACCATCTCCAACTATTATCAGCAGAGATTCCTGTTTGCCTTTATGCCACTAGGCCATACCTGAAATATCTAAGTAAATACTTACTCCATAACACAAGTTAAGTGAAATTTCACTAGGTCACACTTTCATATTATTTTATTTACTTTCACAGCTGCATGATTACCACATTTGCAGATGCCATTAACTAAACAAGGAATCGTAATCAGGTGCTCACCAACCTTGTGCGCAGTCTCAGGCTTTCAAGTGAAGCCTGCRATAAAGATCTTTAGACTTGGCACCAAATAACAGAAGGTTACATAATTCTTCTTGTCACACAGCAAACCACAAACAATCCAGCCTTCTAAGACTGGGCTAATCTAATCTAACACAGGATTCTTCAGTTACAAGAGTTAAAAGCAACTGCAATTCTGCAAAATTTTAAAGAATTATTTAGGGACACTAAGAGACTTTTTTTTTTTAATTTTATTGATATAATCAACATTACACACAAGCAATGCTTTTATTTCCTTAGCATAAGACTCCAGCCCCCTGACATGCAATGCCATCAAAAGGCAGGTACAAAATTCAGCATGAAGCTGGAACAAAATGGCATCCATAACATCACCCACCTTACCTTTCATGAATAAAATCTGAGATTTTTTTAAAGCATGGATAGTCCGTCTTTACTCTTTATGAATGTCTAACGGATGTTTAGGCCATACATTAACTAGCTGTACCACAGACAGTAAGGGAGAAAGGCATTTTCCCCCCCCTGCTTAGTGAGCAACTCCAAAATTTCACTGAAGCAATTTAAGGTCCTTAGAAGTTAACTATTGACAAATACCATTCTTGCCAACTCTAGTCATAATTTCTGGTTTAAAAATACAGCTTTAGAACAAAGTCTTTCCTGTTCCCACTACCTGTCCTAAATCTTACAAACAAGGCTCAAATTCCGCTTTCACTTACAACAACATAAGTGGAAGACACTAAAGATTTAGTCAACAGAAAAGATACCCAGTTGTCTTCACTGTTTTTACTAAACACAGTTAAATCCTTTTCATATCACAGAAAGAAACAAGCAGTCCATACTTTTGCAGTCTTCCCCAGATTTGCAAATACGTTAGTCTGGTATGGATTTCTTGCCACTTTGTTGTAACATTGCCAGGTTTAGTAAGACGTAAAAGATACCAGGAAAGTGTCACTCACTGCAGACGCTACTTTCTTTTTTTTTAAAAAAAAAAAAAAAAAAAAAAAAAAAAAAAAAAAAAAAAAGAACACTGATCTTGGAACAGAACACTGATCTTGGAAAAAAGTTAAATCAAAACAGTCTGCATTCTTCAGCTCTTACTGATTTTAATAAGTTTCACCTGTTGCTTTTAATTACAAAAAGTTACAATGTGTAGGCTGGGAAGGCAGAGGTCCTGACACTATGAATTACAGATCCTCATTAAAAGCATTGATCCCCTGGTGCTTGGTGCTCTTCTAGCCATGCAAGGCCCTTGATTTTAAAATTCAGCCTTCCTTAAATCAAGATTCTCCAGAAGTCTCAAATGACTTTGAGACTAAACTCATGAGGCCAACTCATTTTTTCTTTACTTAGTTCTAAAACTATAAGGGGAAAAAAAAGAACTCCTATGAATTTTCAGTGTAACTACTATCCCTAATACACAGGAGTTCCTTTCAAGGCTTTAACCTAATCAAAAAAAAGAAAAAAAAAAAAGTGAAATTGCCACCATAAGCACAAAGGAATCTTTGCCAGTACAACACTGGCTGCAAAAGCAAAGCCGTGCAATGTGAAGTTGTCTGTCACAGATAATGTCCAGCTTGTGCTCTGCACACAGGAGGCTTGTGATGGGAGTCTACACTGCCTGCAGTGAGTTAGTAGCCAAATATAGCCTACGTGCAGTCTCCCGGCTGCTGTATTGCCTCCCCCTAACAATGCAACAAAATGGCACAGATCCAAATGGATTAACAATAAGCTTTAATGTCTTAATGTATCTTATATATCCCACCTGAGCTGTAAGGGAACAAGGTTGCTAGAAACAGAAGCAGGTTAGAGGAAGAATAACAATATACGTGAGCAATGAAGAAAGCCATCAACTAGACTGCTAAACACACAACCCCCCCTGCAGACAGCTGCAGTGAGAACAAAAGGGAAAGAGAATTTATTAGCAGGTACTGGATTTCTAGTTATGAAAAATAATTAGAGCAGGAATCATCTCGTACTACTGCAGTCTCCTGGCAACCATCAAAAGCACGAGCCCTTCAATGTCAGTCCTGCAGTCTTGAGCCTCTATTAGCGAGTAGAAAAAAAGGTGACAGACACATTAACATGGGAACAATGAGAAGGTGCATTAACTCACTGAAGGGCCATGAGTGAGGGCACACAGTCTTGGTTACCGGAGAAATTAAATAGTACATGCCCGCAACACAAAGATCAGAGCTACAACAAATCCTGGCAGCCAGTTTTCAGATCTGCTCCTCTCCAGCTTCGCCAAGGAAGGCACATTTCTCTCAATTTCAATCTCAGAAATACAAAGAGCAAATAACGAAGTGACTCCTGGCACTTCAACTGGAAACAATGATCTTCACTCAAATTGCACTGACCACCATAATTAAAACTGATAAGAAAAAAGATTCCATTCTGCAAAACAAGTAACTCACCAACTTCTCAGCTAAATAAGAGTCAGAATATATCTGCACAAAGTTGCATTGCATAATTAGTTTATTTGGATACTTTCCCCTTCCATCAAAAGATGTGTCACTGCAGGGAAAAAAAGWAATTCAATGACTCTCAAATACCCTTTGAAATCCAGTGAGGATTCCTCAGCAAGTCAGCATGATCTACACATTGGAAGYTTGAGCCCCAGAGTTCACTCACCACATTGTGTGGATGCCACTCAACTGATCACAGAAGATGCATTCCAGTTTYCACATCAGGTCATGGTTCTAAAATGGTGCACATCTTCAGTCTGATGGCCACTTTGTCAAATAACATGCCATCTAAGAGTGGTGGTGAAGACAGCTTCCACTCTCGGCAAAAAGGGGCCAGTTATTGCTACTGCTAGTAGCCAGCTACAAGACTTAATGAATGACAGACTTTGTTCCTACATTTGTAGATATCCAGAATYATACTTTGGTTCCTGCAGTTTGCAGGATAAAAGAAAGAGGAGAGACTGGTAAACAACCTTTTAAACCAGTGAGGCATGGTCTAAGCTCCTACCTCAAAGCTAAGAAAATTGAAAGCTTGTTCACGTTTTAAGATTTCTAAAAAGAGCAACCTAACACACAGCATTTTTCATGCAGACAAGCTCCTCGGTTACACCAGGACAGATTTAAGTTTTACCCACATAAAGAGAGGAAGTGAGCACAACTCACTATTCACAAACCAGATCCACTCAGTGGAATTGAGACTGCTTGTCTAGCTCTATTTGTCATATTAAGGCCAAATGTCCAAGATTGTTATAAACTGAGAATTCTCCAAAATCAAAGAATCCCAAGACACATAAACATGGCCTGTAACATGGTCTAGTATTGATTTCAAAAAGCTTCAGGTGAAGTGTCATAAAAACAAAACAAAACAAACAACTCCACCCACCAAAAAACTCCAAATGGATTTGCGGAAAAAGAAGTCAGTAGTACATCCTTGTCAGTGATTAAGCAGCAAGTGTGCAACAGGAAAGAGACAAGGAAAAGCTGATTTCCAGATGTCAGTTTAATTGTACACTATAATTGGCTATTGACAAGAATCTGGAATTATTCAAAATAAATGAGTGAACAGTAACAGGACAAGAGCCTAGGGATTATTTTTGGTAATGTCAAAGGGTTTTTTTGGTTAAACAAAAATACTGTTAAGAAAAGAGAAATCAAGTAGACTTTAAATTATTGCCTCAAAAGAAATTGAAAAACAAACAAAAAAATCACAATGGAAATGAAGCTCTGTGGTTTGCATGGCAGAAAGTAAATATAGGCAAGACGATAAATTCAAAATCATAACCACAAATAGCAGACACTAAATTGCTTATGAAAAAGAAAATAATAATAATCTTCCTCCGCACACACACAAAGCAGACAACCATCTACACAAAAGCCCAATAAAAAGAGGGGGTTAAGTTCAGACTGTCTCTTTTTAAACAGTACTAATGAAAGGAAGATTAAAATATTGTTTTAATGTAAAAGAGGAAGCACTTTCCTTCCTCTGAATGAATCTAATTTTATTTTCTAGTGCTTATGAGTTCATCACAGCCCTGATTTCAGCAGGGAAGGAGACTGCCCAGCTTCCTCTCCCTTCCGGGCCTGATACAGCAGCAAAGAGCAGCAGGAAGCACAGGAGAAGGTTTACATTCCCAAGCAGTGCTCCCACAGATTTTCATATCCATTAAAAGGAAATAAATGTCATTATCAACTTAAAAATTCCACACAGGAAACTTTGCTTTGTATTTTCGATGTGTGAGGGGACTTGGATTTTTAACTGCTGCAGGGAACCAATGCAAAGGCAACTTCTCATCAGGCCAGCTGTTTAGCCAGCTCTTCAGCTTTGTGTTTTTGTTTTTAAGGATAGAGGATGCCTGTAAAAGATTTAACACATTTCCAGCCAGAGGCTGTTCACACGGTTGCAAACTGCTATCCGAATACTTGCTGCAGGTGGTAGCTGGTAATTAAAAACTTGTAATAATTAAATTCACCCAGAACTTCAGCAAACTTCCTTACTACAGTTCTGAACTTACGTTTAATAAGAACAGAATAAAGATTTCATAGCTATTAATTATCATCCAAATATCTCTAAAAAGGCACTGCTGCCTAAGGTCAGCTGCCTACGGATTACACATTTGAACCCATCTGCCAGTATTCTAGCAAGAACCAAAGTCTTACATTTTGGTGAGACCAGATCATTTTAGAGGTTTTTTGGCCCTGGAGCCCGCTAAGAAAAGCCAAACAAGTCTGATCTTTGTATTACAGACATTTATATATTTACACATAAGTTAACACAAGGAAAAAAAATCTCTACATGACACTTAGAATATTACAGGATTTCACTTACCATTACTGGAATCATCATCTGCTGAATTGCCTCAAATGAATTTTTCCTAAGGAACTTTTCTATATTAAAGTATGAAATAAAAGTAGGCTTTCAGGTAGGTTTTATAAGAGCATGTTCATTGATGATTTGGGCATGAATCTGTCGCCTGATAGTTGGTCCCCACCTCCACCCATTACTACTCAACTACATTTGCTTATTTAAGAATCTTAAAAAAAAAATCTGATTGCAACTTGCATTACAGACCTATTTCACCTAAAAAGAGGCATAAAAACTTAGTAATAACCAGTGCTCAGTCAAAAGGTAGTCCCCTCCTTTCCCTGAGGGTAAAATTAGTTGCCTATCATGTTTATTAATCCAGATCAACAGTCCCAAAAGAGAGGTCAAAAGTTAACTCCCCTCCTCACTGATTTATGTTGTAATGTTTTCTGTCAAACGAGAACGCCAAACAATAATTTTATGCGGTTGTATTGATTAAAAAAAGAAGAAGAAACTACCAAAACAGCAAACAAAAAAGCACCCTGCCAGAAGGACTGTTCTCCTCAACACACGTTTATGCTGTGTACAGGCAGCAGCAGATCAGCTCGCTACTGTTAGCATGGGCCCCCCATACACAATCACAGGAAAAGTAGTCTTTGAGATACCCCAAGGAGCCAACATCATGGACTTCAGAGCAAAATCTTTTTCCAAGGTTCTAATCAAGAGCAATGCAAGGAAACTGCAAATAATTCATTTACTTCTCTCCCCCATAGGAGATTTTTGCATAAGATCTATACAGACAGACCAAGTCAGCAGAGCACTCAGCAGATGAGTCATCCAGACCATTGATGTTCCACTAGATTGGACAGTGTCCCAAACAATAAGCTGTTTTTAGAAAACCAGGGATTCATCCTCTTATGTGGCATGAGGGAGGGATTTAGCCTTAATTTAGCACCATTTAGAAAAGATTACCCTTTAATTGCAATAGGAGCTGGCAGATATGGTCAGCAATGAAAGGCCTTTATCCTGCAGCTCTGTCAATGACTAGCAACAGCTACATAGAAGCAAAGCGACAAATGCCATGTCCGGGCTGGTGGCTCTGTGAGCTGGACGTGAGTGGCCACCTCGGGTCGCAGAGACGCCCACAGCCACCACGTCGGGCAAGCCAAGGCAAGGGATGGCGTGACSGCACGACCACGATGGGGAGCTGCAGCTGCTGCCTGCTTTGCATATGCGATCCAGGGCAAAAGACAAACCCCGCATTCATCGGCATGCAAATCGCACCGAGCCTGCGGTGCTGAGGAGCAGCCCCGATGCGCAGGGAGCAGCCCTGGCCTTTGAAGGGCCCAGATATAAATAAAACATAGGGCTGAGCCAGGCACTGACTGAACTCCAGGCCCTYTCAGGGGGAGATTACACACAGGAAATGCTGATTGTTTCCACTTTAGTGTCAGAGGCCTGTCATGCAAGCAGAGACCCCACTGCACAGACCCCAGCTCACTGCCACGCTGCTCTCCCGGGCGACAAAAGGGAGGGAGAGCATTAGGTAGCATTCAGCAGGCAGCAAGAGCTCCACTGGAGCAGATGCACRGCACATCTCAGAGGTAGTACTGCCAGCTCACTGCCACACTCCAGAAGTTCATAGCCACTCAGGAGCCCATTAAAAATGTCATCTAATTTGGAGAAATCCTAAGGCTCTTCCAGAACAGGGCGCAGGAAAATTTAATTCTCATTCAAACAGATTTTGCTGCAGCAGCGTGGCCTGACTTACATCTGTGCTCAAATAATTAAACAGGGATTACTCCAGTTTAGGCTGGTATAGGATGTCTCAGAGCCTACTGCACAGTTTAATTCAACCTGTTTTTATTTTTAAGAGTTCAGCTAAAAGTAGTAATTTAATGCGTAGAGAGGGCCTTAAGTCAAGGTCAACCTTTCTGCCCCATCCCCATGCCCAGCACTTTGGACTGCCTAAGGTCTGAAAGGTGATGTTACTGTCCACACTCACAGGGCAATTTGAACACACTGGGAAGCAAGGAGGTGAGAAAGAGGCTCTTAAGCAAGGAGGCTGGGAACTAGAGAAGACGAATGTTAGGGAAGGATAGCTTACSTGGGGAGCCACAAGAACTATCAGAAAGGAAAGAAAGTATCAACAGAGAAAGCAAATCTTTGAGTCAGAGAGGCAAAGGATGTTTGTGAAGAAAGGACAAGGATCATGTGGTAGCACAAGAACTGGAACCTGCAAGCATAATGCAAGGAGAGATGAGGAACCACTGGCAGGCACTGGAAAAGGAGAGAGGAAACAGCCAAGACATTGGGACAGGATAACAGCAACAGCAGCGAGACCCAGCGAACCTGCATGGCAGGGACTGGAACTGGGCCCAGAAGGAAAACTATACTATTCTGTGCTGTAACAGCTTTGAACTTTTTGAGTTGAAAATGCTGTTATCAGAATGGTTTCCTGTGCTGATTCACAAGGAAAAGATCAAAAAGCATGGTCTGCAACAGACCTGTGATAAGAGTCCTTACAAATGCCACACTAACTAAATACAGCTAACTAGCAACTGGCAGAGATACAAGTTTATTCAAGACAYTACCTCAGTCTCTACCTCCCTTTACGTCAGAGGAAGAAAAATGCTAGTTTGGACCAAGGAGCAGCGCAGTTTTAAACCTACCAYTAGGTTTGAACTACACCTTTTGTGTCATTTTACACACACACACCATTTTTGACCTTTTTGCAGCTGTAGCAGAAGCTACAAAAAAAAAAATGGATGACCAAGCTTAAATTTCAGCAAGTAAGCATATACTAGTTTGAAATATTTGGGGTTATTTGAAAAACAGTATCTGACTTGAATCGTTATGCTATTTAATRCAGGGCCTTCTTCCCTAAATGCTTCAGTTCCCTTTAACACTAGGTAGACCAGCAAGACATTGAGCCCTCAAAATGCCTTCAAAGACACTGTAGAGGAACAAAACAGTTGCGGGTTTTTGACTTTTTGCAGTTATATCTTCAGAGTGTGTTTGCAGTGCTATCCAACTGAACAAATCACTGAGAAATACCACATTCTGGGCAGGCTGATATAAAAGCTCTTCGCTCTGCCATTCTCCCCAGGACTGAACAAGAAGTAATTGCATCTGCTCTGGTGCCATTGCCTGGATGCTGAAGTTATTGCTCACAGATGACTTAATCTAACTACATTTAAGACATAATGTGCTAAGAAACACTCATTGCATGCAGAAGGAGAGTGGGGCTGGAGGGAATCTAGACTCCAAATATGCAATACCTATTTAATGTGGCACATACCAGTGACACAGAAGATACACTGTGAGAAATCTACAGTGGCATAGAGCAAACTGACCTATACCTCTGTGTCCAGCTTTGTGTTGATGTACTATTTTTYCCTTCATGTTTGTCCTAACTCTGGTTATAAAAAGATGCAATTGCGCAAAACCACATTTTCCCAAATTTAGAAAAGAGAGCGAAGTCAGAATTTAAGTTTTAAAATTATATTCTTTAGCCATTGCCTTTGCCTTCTCCTTCAGCCTCTCAAAATCAAACATCGAATGACTCTCTTAAGGGCACACTCAACTGTATGCTACTTACCCCATCTACCTGGTCTTTAATTATTGCTCCTCTCTGCATTCACTGCCGTTGTTGTCCCTCCCGTTCATTGTCAGATGAAACACCAGACTTACCCATACAGGACTAACGTCAAAAACACCTTTAATTAAAAAGCAAACTACCATTCCAACAGAAATGAGAGAGTGAGAGCCCCATCTTGCACTCAGTGACATAGTGGAGCAGACTCCCCCCCTTTTTTAAAAATCAAGGCCAAGGAAGACGTGTCTGTCCATCTATCCAGGGGCTCATGTCACATTCACAGCTGGAATATTTGCAAACTTGAAAAGGAATTCTTTATTTGTTGCATTATAAACAGACAATTTTCTCAGGCACATGAAGTCCTCAAAGCTACAGACAGACATGAAAGAGAATAAAAGGAATTATAGCTGTCCCCACCATTAGAGTGTTTTTTTTTTGTTTTCGCATTCTGAGAAAGCAAAAGAATTAGAACTATCCATGTTCTAGAGTCCTGAAATTTCAAACTATGTTTACAGTAGGACATTTTACTTACACTCTGCTGCAACATCAGTTCCAAATGCAGCATCAAGACTGACCTTCAAACACAACAGGAAGATTAAACAATCTGATACTGTACACTGGAGAGCATTCATGTGCACACAGACACTAAGTCTTGGCCTATTCTTTATAGGYCTGACAATATTTTCCAAGTAAAACTTGGGTTAGAGCCTCATTTAACCAAGAGATAGCCGAACAAAACCGGATCATTTCAAYGTCTTGCAGAGGCTGTATTCCCTTGTATACAAGTGTCTACTGATGAGCAGGGCCACACATTCTTCTTTCAAGACCTAATATTAGGTGCAGTGCCACAAAGTTAATACAGGACTAACACAGCACAGTACTATATAGCAAATACAGGAGACCAAAGCAAGAGAAGTACTGCCATCATTCATCACATTCAATAGAGACGACCTTTCTATAGAGGAGAAAAATGAAAATAAAATGAGAAAAATACGTTCCTTGTGAAGTGCACACAAAAATACAATGTCAACCTTATTTCAGGCCTATTGTGAGTAAATCCAGGACAGGACCTACTTGAAAAGATGCGTATACATGACTCCGCTGACAAAGAGGCACCACAGTAGATCACAGGGTTAATAAATGCCCTTTGAGGCCAGTTCTCACAATTCCCAGAGYTAAGAACCTTTAAGTCTAACAGAAGTCTGGTAAGGGCTTTGCCAGGACTGAAAGCCTCCCTAGATGAGCAAAATTCCAAGACACATTCCCCAGCTGCAGCCCAACAGGCTGAGGAGTATGAAAGGAATGAATGCCCGACCTTGTTCCCCACACACCATAACAATGGGAGGGTCAGAGGGAACATCAGAGCAATTTTGATGTTAACAGGCTTTGTGTCACACTAAAAAGGTCCATTTGCTTGTGCCCCAATAACTCATTTATATGTTAGGCATTTGGCCACACAGGCTAAATTAGAACAACTGKCTACAAAACAGTACAGTAGCTAATGTAAATCCATGCAGCTTTTATTCAAAGAACAGATTCCTGCAGATATTAGTAACATCCACCATTACGTTGCGGTATGGTCCACCATTACATTATTGTATTCCTGATACTTGATTCAGGAAACATATATACCAAACAAGGTTAGCAGGCAACACAGAATCTTTTAAGTAGAGACGTCTTTCTCCCTTGTCCTTCCATAGATAGATTAAATCGATTTATTAGTAGGGCTTACTAGATTCTCAGACATAACACTGTCTGTAAAACCATGATCTTGTTTGCCACTAGTGTGTGTCTGTGGGGCACTAACAAATGGAACATTTCAACGGGAAAGATTTCCTCCAAGGTTCCACTCTAGCCCTGCATTCAACCCTCCCTACTCCAGCAGCCTGGATATAAAGCCTGTATCCCAGTCCTTAAAAAACCTTTTCAGTTTCCTTAAAAAAGAAAAAAAAAAAAACAAAATTCAGAGAGAAGGACTTGCGAACTACGATCTATACTTCCAAGCTGATTCTACTGGCCATGGACAGTCTTGAGCATGTACTATTTCTCTCCAAGTCACCACTGCGCTCACCTCAGCTGCTGACCCAGCAGGATGGAGAAACATAACCAATTGTGGCTCACCTGATCAGAATTCATTCTGGACTCCAACAGCAGAATACAGTGTTTGCTATTTTAGAACCCCACCGAGGTTAGCTAGTCTCCATTAGAGGGGTACATAATTCATCAAAGACCACTGTAGGAGTTAAACAGCAGTCTGCAGGGATAAAGCGTAAAATAATGCAAATCATATAGAGGTGGGGCAATGGGCTTCAAATCTCATTAAAGTAAAAATGATTACTAGAATCCCCACAAAACACAACTATAGGAATAAAACAAAGTCTGTCAAGGGCCAGACACTTCTGTTAAATGCAGACCCATCTCCACATTCCTTTCCTAAGAGGTAAGGCTGGAAGTATCACAGCAGTCAGCATACCATTGGTCCTCCTGAAATCCAGTCAAACAGCTAACATATCTCACATACTCCATTTGCTTAAATGTAGRCTCAGCTACTTAATCCTTCAGCCAGTGTTCACTGTGACTAAAAATAGAGGGAGGGGAAAAAATCATAAAAGGAAGAGTTCAGACTTGAGAACTGCATCCCAACCAAAGGCATATTATAAAACATAGCCTGTAAACAATTAAACTGCAGAATAACAAAATCACAAAATTGTTGAGCTTTGGAGGGACCTCTGCAGATCACCTAGTGCAACCACCTTGCTCAAAGCAGAGTCACCTAGAGTAGCTTGCTCAGAATATTGTCAAATCCAGTTTAGAATATCTCCAAAGCTGGATGCTCCATCTTTAGGYAAAGAAAAGAAGATAAGGAAATAATTCAAACACAGAGTGTTGATTTTGTGGTTACTTACATATGTGCTGTGGTTTTGTCTTTAGTTTTTATAGACTATTCTGTAGCAACATAAATACAACAGATACCAGAGCTAAACGATTCCATAGCTGGAATCGTTTCAAGTATCTTAAAATGCATGCTCTTAAATCCTTCTATGACTACTGAGGGACATCAGAACAAAGCTTGAATATGAGCAGACTGAGGTTTATTTTTGTAAAACAAACAAAACCCCACAACTCCCCCCCTACTCCTTTTGAGAACACCTCCTTTCCTCCAATGCAACTCAAATTCAGCCAGTTAAGTGCAAGCAGTCTCCTTTCCCAGGGATTACTCTGGATATTTTGGCTTCAGCCCACCTTAAAATAGCTTCCTGAATTGGTGCTGCCGTAGAGAAYACGGACTGTACTGGCAAATACAAAAAAGTACTACCTACTACTTAAAATGCCTATTGTGTCAGAGTCATATACAGCTGGAATGAAGCCATTAATTGTGCCACAYGGGAACTGCCAAGTTTTATACTCAAAACCCTAAAGTTGCATCTGAGAGCCAAGAGGAGTACAGCAACACACGTGCCAGTTCCTACCACAAAACGTACCTCTCTGAGCCTTTTCGCATACCCAGGCCTAAAACCACTGCAATGGTTCTCACACAGAAAATACGTTCACTCATTGCAGTTTAACAGTCAGCAACAACTGTTAGCACTTGAGCAGTGGGATACCTCCCTTTCACCCTGCTGTCCCATACCAGTACAGCACCCAGCACGCTCCACTCAAGAAAAAACACCACTTGATCAAGAAAAGGGCATATAAGCATCAAGCAATTAACACTTGTTTCTGCTGTAAGATCACCATCCACTCTCCACCACYGACAAACTTACCTGTCTTGCAAAGATAAGCTTTCATTTGAAGTAGGCTAGTATTTAAAGACAATCAAGACAGCAAAACAACTATATTGTCTAGATATTACTTGGGTAGAACACTACTTCCCTGCTAACTATACTTTAGGYTTGGTAGTTGGGGCCAAAGCTTGTCATTTTCATTTTAAACCCATTGCTCACATGCTTGTACATGTGACATTGCTATAGTATTTTTAATACAGCAAATACAGAAATTGCAATTTAATGGTTATTATATATACACCTACAATACAAAACATGATAACTGAAAACAAGGGTTACCCATGGCAACTGTTAGCATTCCAAGAAAAATAGGATGGGCTGTAACAGACTAACACTAATCTTAAATTTAAAACCATTATTTAACTGTAAGCCTTCACTCTTGAAGACTTAAGTAAAAACTTTAGCTTCCACTTGAAGAATAAAATGTCTACCCTCTTGTTTTCTGCATCTCCTCAGCCATTAGGCTTAAAATTAAATCCTCCTCCTCCCACTATTTTTCACCTTGTAAGTTTTACGCAAATCACTCAGAATTTTGGAACATTAGAAAATCGCAACACAGACTACACACAGAACAAAAGTAAGAACTATGCGGAGAACCCAAAGTGCACTGTAACAACAATGGAAAATCTGTTATGAAAAGGGGGGGGGGAGGGAAGCAGTTTTATAAAAGTTACATAAAGTACTCTGCTCTCCAGCTTCAGTTATTTCACAATCAACAACAAAAGAAAACCCCTATGGGTTTAGAAAGGAACATATGACCAAGAAGAATGAAAGAGGTTGGAGTTGGCTAAAGTGTGTGTGTTTAACAAAGCCACGGCAGTAACTCCCTGTCATTAAGGGGAACAGGGGGCTCAGATAAGTCTACCTCCCACCCATGCTGTCCAGCCCATCCAGCTTCAAATAACTCCAGACCTCAGAGATTACCTTTCTCTTTCAAGTCCATTAGGACTGTGACTCGAGAACAAAATCTTACAATAAATATAGGGATAGGTAGGAAAGCAAGAGAAAGAAAAACACCCTTTGAGAAAAGACTATGAAAAAAAGACAGTCTTTTCCACATACTTCCTTTTATCTTATGCACGAAGAAATTACAAGACAGAACAAGATTACCAAAAGGATACTTATTAAATTAGGAGACTGAACTCAACAAGTGTAATCAGATGGAACATACTGAACTGAAGAGCAAAATCTTCTTGTAACACTAAGCATGGAACAACTGAAAACTCAGAGACGTGGCTCCAGAACTACACAACTCACTTCTGGGAAAGATGCCTTCAAAACCMGCTGACAGCTCCAATAGAGCTCTCCACGAACGTTTATCCAGTAAGCTGAAAAGAAAGCTGCATAAACATCCTTTTCAAACTTCGGAAGAGCAAGAAAAAGTGAAAGGTATCAYGCAAAGTTGAAATGTATTTCACCACAGGAACAGTGGAAGGAAGGAGGTTTCTGTTGAATATGGTACTTGGGCAGCCATGAGGAATGTTTTGATAAAGCTCAGCTTAAACAAGGATTTAAAGCTAAAAGCACTGTCTCTAGCTGATATCTCAGTTTGGACCTCTACACCCTTCTTTCCTCATTCAATTGGCAGCTACCAAGATAGATCTATGCGTGAGACTGATTTACACATTCTTTCACTGTATATTAAAAAAAATCCTTAAAGATCATAAATGTGTTTCAAAATATGTTTTTTAAAAAGCAGCATGTTGAAGGTCTTTTTGTGTTTACTCTAGCTGTTGCATGGAAAAAGAAAGAGATGAGCTTTTTAAATCTTCTCATAATGCTAGAATTAGCCAGATATGTGTATATGTAACACGGAAAGTAAAGAACAAAAATACAAGTAGCTGCCTCCTGYTGCAAGATATTCAATATACATCCATGCTTTATTAGGTTTCAATGTAATTTAAAAATCTGTATTGTGTTAGTTTTGTATCATGAGGAAATCTGTGTTTTCAATTATTAGGTTTAATCTACTCAAAGAGATTTCTTAAYGTGGTTCACTAAGGTCACATTAAATTAGCCAAGTCCATCCATTCATGCCTATACTGTACCACAAAATGTGAGAGTACACTAATCTAATGGACTGTATTTAAGAGAGTTTAATCAAAAATTGCATAAATACTTTAAGCTTCACTTTGAAAATAAATTTTTGAAATTTCAAGACCTATTTCCTTTCTGGTGAATGTAGTAAGAATAAGGAATTCAATCTCTATAAAAAAGAAAATACAGAAAGAATGATTTTTAATAAAGTCCAGTAGTAAAACAAAATCTTAAATACTTTTCTTTCAATTTACTCTTGCAAGCATCCTTAATATCCTCATTGATATGGTAAGGGAACTGTTGTATCKGTAGTTTACAGCATCACAAGAAAATAGTTTTAAAACTAAGTTTGCTGCTTTAAAAAACAAATGAGCTATTCCATCAAGTTTTTTGGCCATTTCCCAAAAGGAGAGCTCAACACCCATCCACTGGTTTAGGTTTTAAATAAAACAGCTGTGTTCACAAAACAGCCATTCCCATTTCCTGCCCATAAAACATTCCCAACTCATTTGAAATACAGGAGAGAGAAAAACAAGGAAAAAAATACGGTGCTGCAACTGCAGAATAAAATCCAAGTATTTATGAGGGTGTCTCAGCAAACTTCCATGCTACAGCCTGCTCGCTTTCCTACCAAACACTGAGGCACAATTCCCAGGAAGTGCTAGCACATAATTTCGCTGTTGGCAGAGAAAAGAGGTCATTGCCATCCTGGTCATTAGATTTCAGGAACTGTCTGCATTCCCATTGAATCTCCCATTTTTTAAAGCACAATACAGACTACACTTTTCTGCTGTTTTTAGAGGAGTTGTGACAAAGGGTCTTTGAAAACACAAGCTCTAACTCACATTAAACTCAAAGCATCCACAGAATTAAGGGCATGATTTTGTGCATACATTTGTTTATATCAGAGGCGTAAGTGTATAAACATCAACTGTACAAGGTTAGCTGCTCACTAAGCACTCTGTACATGCAAATACAAAACTGTATCATGACTGTCAGGGTTCTTAAATTATTTCAAAATTAAAATTCAACTGCTAAAGTCATGGAACTCTTCCTCTTTGGGAGGAAAATGCAGTGGGCATTCAGTTACTTTCTAGCCTTTGGGGTTGCATAAAAGCAGCAAAACAACCTAATTTTCCCTCTTTTTTTTTTTTTTTTTAAGGCTTGAATTCCTGTTTTTGGTTTTTTGGGTTTTTTTTTAAATTCAAGACCAGTAATACTGGCCAATATATTTTCTGTACACACAAAGCCAAGGTGCTGCCTATGAAAACTGTACCCAAGCAAAAGATGCAGCTTTTTAAGGTTCCTCTCTCCAGA
This sequence comes from Rhea americana, assembly GCF_003343005.1. Lineage (NCBI taxonomy): Eukaryota > Metazoa > Chordata > Aves > Rheiformes > Rheidae > Rhea > Rhea americana. The sequence goes on along the minus strand of NW_028186038.1, from coordinate 2,474,586 downwards.
ACAGGTTTCCTAGAAAAGTAAGAACACAGATCTCTATGCTTAGTGCAGGTCCAGCACATGGCAGAAAAGAAGCCTTTAATGTTTTCTGAAGTCACCCTCTGTTTGTTTTTTTCCTGCCAARACTGTCATAACTCACCTAAGAATCAAAGTCACATTGGACTGGTCTCTGCTCCTACCGATGTCCTGGGTGTTCCTGTCACAGCCGAGTACTCAAAAGTTAGAAAAGGCTTATTAACTAGGAGAAGCAAATTGCCATCCTGCACTCTATGTAAGCTTTACTGCTGAGAGATCAGTGGCCCTCCTACCCGTCTGAAATGGATTTGATCACAAATAATGCCAAGAGGAAAGAGACCACTATATCCTTGCACAGAGTGAAAAAAAAATGTTTTAAAACTACTGTGGATCATATCAATTACACAAAAATAATCCAAGAAGTCTGGATTTAAAAATAAGATTCTTATTAAAGGTATGGAAGGAAAGAAATTAAGAGGCAAGGCTAAAAATAACATAGTAATACAACAGATGATACTGTGATCCACTGTGCCTATCTCCTCCTTCCCTTCATAAAAGGGAGACCTCCACACACACAAGCAACGCCGAATAAACCTTTCTTAGCAAAGGGATTTTCCAACTTAACAAAATGTTCTGGTTTTCATGCGCTTGAAGTTAAGTCACTTACATTATTTAAATGCAGATTTAGAGTAGCTATACAGTATGCTAAAGATTTCACTTTCACATTAGGCTTGTTATGTACACGAGACAGATTTTTACATGACAGGACTCATTCATCTTGAAAACCAACCAGCCATTCAAAGTTAAAAACAACCATCCATATTGTTATGAAAGACCAGAAAGCTGGCTGACAAAAGCTGGAGCAGTTATTCATTTAAGATCACAAAGCTTATCATGCTATTATAATGGAGGGAAAGAAAATCAGCGTATTTTTCTATGCGACAAGCCCGAGACAAATCCTTCTTAAGGGCATTGATGCTTCAGGAGGTGGACAAMGGTTTGTATTTTCTTATACACTTCGTCACACTAAATATGTTGCTGTATTCAAAATGCAAATTCTACTTGAAACACTCTGCCTACCACTGCAGCTCTAAGATGTGGGAGAATGTCTCAGTCCTGTTGACTGGCAGAACACAAACCATTAAAACTTTACCAAACATGTAAATACAGACTTCTGCAATAAGAAATGTCTACAACTGACGTCACAAGATTTAGAGAGTTAAAAAAAAAAAAAAATCATATGGAAGAATAGGTATTTGATAAGGGGGAAAAAAAAGCATATCTTCTCATAAGTCAAGCCTCACTGTTATTGCCATTACAGTTGTTGTGTACACTTATATAAATCTGAAGGAGAAAGAAGAAAATTTGAGCTTGAAACGAAGAGTAGTTCTCATACAATACAGCTAAGAAATCAAACCCTACTCCTCACTTCAAAAAAGAGCATCTATGCTAAAAATGATTACCTGCTTTTAATAGTTCAGAATATTTTCTTTTAASTATTTCCTGGTTAAAAACAAATACTTTATGAAAATAGCAAACTGAATCAAGTGGAATTGCTCACACAGCTGTTGAACAGTGAACCAAAACACAAACCAGATTGGAGCTCTTATTTGCACTGATACAATTCTCTCAGAACTACTAGATTAAATTGTCACAAAGAAAAGTTTAAATCAGGAACACTGTCAAATGATTTCAACTAAATCAGAGATKAAAATATATTTAGAGGAGTAGATTTTGGCAGAATAATTTTTCTTTCATACTATGTGCCAAAGCTGCTGGTACATGCCACATTACCTTTTTTTCTTTTGCTCACTGCCTCTCAGGAGCAGTCTAATTCATCTACAAGAGGTGGGGCAGAGGGCAGAACCCCCTCTCCAAAYGTAATCACTGAAAGCCACAAAATAATTATACAGAGACCATTTGAAGGCATGTTTTTTCCACTTCCTTCCTAAAATCATACCATAGAAAAATCTGACCCACGCCCTCTATCAAGGCCGAGCTGAAAGGCTGTGTCAGACTGCAGACAATCCCATGACATCCAGCCACGCCAGTCATTACCACCAGATCTCCCTCTTGACACACACACACACACACACACACACGTCTTTGTATGGAGAGAGCACAGGAAAACCCCTTCTAGCTTACAGTCCTGTGCTGTCCCTCACTCGCGCAGCAGAACAAAACAACCTCCAAACAAACATTATCCCTTGAGTACTTAAAAACTAAAAGGATTTTGACCTCATAAAGGGACTAAAACTTGACGTAAGAAATTCTCTGTGCACAAGAAGCAATAAAACCCAGTTGGTTTTGGCAGGTCAGAGGGCAGTACATATGTGTCTGTTCAGTTTATAGTGATAATGGAGAAATAAGCTTATTCATCCAGTAAGKCAATACGCTTCTTGGCCTAGGAAGTAGAACTAACCTACATGACCAATTCTGTTCTGCATTTGAAGACCAAATCTGACGAGAGGCTTCCTAATTAATTTACTGAGATATCACTTCATTGCTTACAGTGCTCAGCTGCATCACTTCATAAGTTTGCTGAAATCCCAGACTGTACATTGGCAGCAATTAAGCGGTAAGAACAAAGATTCAGGAGACAAAAACCATGGTGGCCAAGAACCTGGGCTTGCACCCCACTCAGGGGAGATCCCACTCATTTCAGCAAGAGCTATGCGCATCCTAAGATGGCACAGCTGCCCCTGACCAAGTATCAATACAGCCACGAGACTGCAGCATTGGACTGGACAGTGTTCAACACTGGTGCTTCAACTTTGTTTGGGTTCAGAATTCCAGATTAGGCCCCTATGCAGGCATGCAGACCCCAGAGCCAAGCACAACAACCTCCCTTGTAAAGAGCCATCTAGACACTACACGATTCCCTGCTTCCCCAGAGCTCTGATGACAAATATTTTTGTTTTATAGACAAGGTACCTCTCACCTTCTAGCAGACTCTTCTGATGCCTCCTACCTGCAGAGTCAGCCTGTCACAAGTGAGCCTGCACAAGCAGAATCTGCTGCCTATTATGTATTTCGGTTGGAGTAGGGAAAACTGGAGAGAGGAAAGTGGAAGGAAAAAGGAAGGAGAGCGCTGAAGKCATGGGAAAAAATGAAAAAGGCACAATTCTGCACCTATTAGACTTGAACTTCAGTATTCTCTGAAATGAAAGCTCCTACATTCAAAGTTTGATGGCAAAGTTTGTTTATGTCACTTCCCTCTGCTAAGGTTTTGTGGATCATATTTCAAACTCCATGTTATATTCCTCTGTTGCTTGGTTACCAGATCTGAACAAACAATTCTCTGCAGTCTGCCAAAAGCAGAGAAAGAAAGCAAATGAATGCCTGGAGAATGAATCACCCTCTGGAAGTCATCTTGTGGCCCCACACTGCTACAGATTAGTCACAACCTCAAATACAGTAGAGTGAAAGAGGAAATGGCGAATCCATTAACTCCACTGCAGTTCACAGACCTGCTAACTGCTATTCTCACCCATTTGCCACCCTCCTAGGAAAAATAGGCAATTTTCCAAATCATTAGAATTTTCTTTCAGATTAGAGGAAAAATGTTCCCAAATTCAAAGCAATAAACCAGGTATTAGCACCCCTGAAACCACAGTTTGTTCCAGCCGATTTGGATATGGCAAGCTAGAATTGTGACTGGAAATGAGTAAACTGAAGGTATTGTCGTAGCATAGCAGCAAGAAAGCCCCTTTGCAAAGAAACATTGATGACTGTAGGCTTGAAACTTCCAGTCTATGGGCAGGACATCTGACAAATCAGCGGCAGTACAAACACACACGTTGGGGACAGATGAACACATAGCAAGAACTGATGAAGCATGGCCCACCAGAACCTCTCCAGGTTCATTCAAGTCCTCAACAAAACCACTCTGCAGAAAGCTCCCCCTGCTGCATCTCTGCACCTGTGGTTGCCAGCATGTAGTAGTTAATACCAAATTCCTCTTGCAGAGAACAGCCATACAGGGTGGTACCTCTGCCTCTATGCCCTCTGAACACCTGTTCCACAGCCCACCATCCCAAACCCCACAGAGCGCTCACTTAGGACTGCGGGATGCCATAGCGGAGTCTTCACTAGCCAAAGCTCTCTTTGGGGAAAGAGAGGCTACGTTCCAACACAGAGCCCTACCATAACCCTCGTGAGCCTTACAGTTACACTGTCACATTAACGAAGCATTGCTCATTCTCAACAGACAAAGAAAACGACCCCTATGTACGCTGTGCAGGCTGCAAATTTCACAGCCTAATATTTGTTCTGCTTAGGCAAAACAGGTTTCACAGTAAAGCTCAACAGCAGTATTAGTTTAAGATGCTCTTCTCATCACCCATTTGCAGCTGCTCCAAACTACTGCAAGGTAGTACCTGCACAGCCACATGCAGTGCATCTGTGACTCAAATCAGGGAACTGACCTAATTTTAAAAGAAAATAAATTTGCTATCACCAGTATCACAAAAAAAATTTTTTTTTTTTTTGAAAGTCTGGCTCAGCTCCATGGTGCGGTTCATGGTATCCCATCCACAGGCACAGCGAGCACAGTACTGACACACTTCCAGGAAAAAAATACGCAGCACATGGGACTACCACTGCCAAACTTCTGTACCATGAAACCTTGAGTTCAGTCAGAACTAGAAAATTGGAAACAAGCTATCTAATGTTTGCTAGATGGTCAAAGACAGCCCTCATTCTGGGGCAGACAYAGACAAGCATCACAGAACTAAAGTTCAAAAACAAAAGCCACGGCTCACTAAGTCACAGCTCCCAGACGAGACTACACCAGCTTAAAGAAAACCTCTACTTCTGCAGCTTGTTTTTTAAATAGTTTCATTMCACTCAAAAGTACTTAGTACTCACCCAAACATTTACTGAAATTCCATTACATAGCATGCATATACATACACAAACACACACACACGGAGAGAGAGAGAGTGTGTGAATTTTACAGAGGAGAAAAAAGCACCAGAAGAAAATCAGGCAATTTCATGAGAAGAATCCCAAACCATCATTTCTCTCAAAGCATAATACTATTTCTGATTTTCAAGAGCAGCAATCCAAGCAACACTCTGGAATAAAATGAAACATTAGCAACACGAACTCTCATAGGTTACTATTTCTAGTACAGCAGGAAAAAATGGAATGTTTAACTTTTCATTCAAGCTTCAYGTTTTCTTCAAAGTAAGGATATGGGAAAAAAAGTAGTTTTTCCAAAACACAGCAGCAAATGTGCATATTGCTGCAAACGTACCAGGTCAAAATTAATGGTTGCTGTATTCTTAAAGAAAACCAATTTTGATTTACTAAAGTATGATAATGAAATTCATTTCCAGGGGGAATAGTTCACTCTCCCCATGACAGTTTTCAGTTTCTGACTTAGAGTCAACAATTCTGTTCTCTTACATTTCTGATACGGCAGGTGTTAAGAGTTTATCCAAGTAACAACGTCATCATTAAATTCACAAGACAAGTTCACAGAAATGTATGTATTTTCCATTATTACATGCAAAATTGTTATCAGTTCCCCAACTTAAATTTGCAGTAGTGTTTTTTGATTCCAAATGTATATATGTACAACTAGAAATGTTTGGTCCAACCTAACCTATTTAAAACAAAAATATTTCCTTTATTTTTTACACACCCTTCCCTTTCCTTTTAACAGCACTGGATGGTTAGATGTAATCTCACAAGCCATAGAGGTTCTTCCTTTTGTTTTCAACAGCAATCAATATTATGTTTGAATATTTGTTAGGTGGAGGTTGCAGACATGTACCTACGGTCTTAGAGGTATTATTACTGAACATAACTATTTACCATGATTAAATGGAAAGAGCTAGTCAAGCAAGCACTGAACTACAGACACAGAGGATTTAACCCTATTCTACCACTGGCTTGTTATGTGACTATTCTCTACAGTCTCTTTGTGCCTTTATGTTCCTACACACAAAATGAACATGACAACACAGCAGCACAATTTGTAAAATGCTTTCAAAGTAGATAGGTCTGGGGAGGAAAATCATTGTCATTTCAGTAACTAGCTTATAAGTCTGTGCATAAGGTATATATATTTTTTTTCCAAGAGGAAAAGGAATGATTTCCTCTTCACTTCTGATGTACACAGTCAAAACGTTAAAACACTCTGGATCAAGTATCCTATAGCCAATTAACTGTTACACACATAGGTAAGAGAATTAACCAAAGCAAAACTTCTGGCAGTAAGCACAGATACAGTACACTATTTTAGCAGTATATTCGTATGAACATCACAAGTGTTACTGCCTAGGCACATATCATCCCTGTTGCATAGTATGTCCCACTTCACCTTAGTGAGAAATGCTGCCACCCAGTTTTATCTTAACTTTTCTTTCAAGGATAATTTGTAAGATCTATCCAGGAATTCTCTAGCGAGAGTTCATATAATGAAATAAAGTCAATGAATGCCAATTCCTAAAAATAAAAACCAGAAATGAGAGCCATTGCCACCCTATAGATAATGAACTGTTGCATACAACTCACTCCTTTCTTTCTAGGCATTCCTTAGTTATTTTCAAAAGAATATTTATGTTAACTAATGACTTGTTTCCCATTTTTCTTTTGTGTYTTCCTCTCCCTAAAAAAATGAATTTGCTGTACTCTTCTCAAATGTTCAGCACTTAWGCAGTAGGTGTGCATTAGCTTGGTCATCACATGTGTACCTAGACAGGCAGTTATCTATAAAACTCTTATCATGCACCTGGTTTCATAAACTAGCTGCCTTTGATGCTTTCCTGAAGCACAACTTCAAGACACTGGATGAAAGGAGGAAAAAAAAAAAAAAGAAAAGAAAAAAAAAGAAAGGAGGAAANAAAAAAAAAGAAAGGAGGAAATTTTAAAAGGCAGACTATAGTCTAGATAAAGTTAAAGGGAGGGGAGGGAGGACAAGAAGCTAGTTTTATTACCTCTCTTTTCCCTATCTTTTCAAACATTTTCCCTTTTTTTCTTTTTTCTTTAAAGCTCATAAACAAAGAAGGCCTTGACATTAACTGTGATATACTGACACATACTTTAAGGAAAGGCACTGTCTACTCACATACTTTTACATTATTACAAAAATAAATAATTCATAATATAATCATGCCCATATTTTCCAAGGGACTTAAATGTGAGTCTACCATCACCAATACAACCTAAACAGTTAGCTATAAATCTAACTGACATCTCAAATGCAACTCAGAAGTCTGTAACGAAGCAGATAACTCCTTTTGCGAGTTCATTCGCAAGCCATATTCTTCTACAAATCATCAAGAATGTCAATAGTTGAATCCCCAGACAATCACTTTTGAGAGATCAAGCTCAAAGATCTGATCCCACATATCCTCCTCATAAATACAGAAGAGCTGGTTCAGGCATGTAGGTAGTTTTATATGGTTAGCTCCATTGCAGACAGAGGCTTGCAGGATGACTTCCTGGTTGAATGCAGCATACTAAAACAACTCTATTACTTCAGCTTTAAGAAAAAAAATATAAATATAAATACATATAATATGTATATGTATGATGTGATGTGGTATTTTACTGCAAGAAAGTAACCTATTAYCTGAACTAGGAAAAAGTTATTTTTGACTATAATATATATAGTCTATAACTATAATATATATAACTTTAATAAAAGTTTCAAGTAGGTATCATTTTACAAAAGCAAGGGTAAGACCAAGATAACTATTACATTTACCTGAGGAGACAGTTCATACTTAAATCTTTAGTTCTTCTGAATAAAAACAATAGAGGAACAAAGCACAAATTACCATAAAAGATATCAAATACAAGTCAGCACGTGATCATTAAAAAAAAAAAAAAAAAAAAGACAAACTCAGTGAAGAGTCCACAGTTCACTACAGGTCCCGAAGATGTTGATGTGAAGCCTCAGTGTGGGGACAGGACAGCTGCTTTGCTTCATGAGGAAAACTTGAATTGCAAATACAAGGGGTACACAGATACCTCCACAAAACAGAGTACAGCTCTAAGGATGTCACCTGCTCATAAAACTGTGGAGGTTAAGGCTATAGAACTCTGTCACAACCTTTTGGGGAGAAGTACCCTGGTAGGGGACAAAAAGCTCTAGACACTGTAACAGCCGTAGCAGAAAAGCCCTTGTTCCAACAAACTATCAATACAGTTTCCGTGCTCAGAGCCCACGTGCCTCTGACAGGAAGGGGTCATAATAGGGGGTGCATTATACCAGGAAACAAATTAAAGTATATCCAAATTTGCAGCAACTCCCAGCAGGAGACTGCTATATTCTTGCACGGCATTTGGCATAATACRGCGTTGTACTGTTGAGGGCTCTAGATGCATTAGACAAGAAAAAAGCAAGATTTRAAAAGACTGGAACTGCTGTATTTTAAAAGCCTATTTGTAATCACAATTAAGCAGCAAGAGATGCCCCTTTTCGAGGTAGATATTTCAGTATCAATTGCTTGCCTTCTGCAGGAACAAATTTAGATAAACTAAGGTAGAATTCCTCTAAATTGGAGCCTGACATGTGGCAAATCTTACGCACAAGACTCTTCTAGTTGTGCCCAAGAAAAGCAAGAGGCAGCATAAACTGCAAAGAAGATAAACTCCTCTGAGAACATGCTTCATACATCTGCTAAAGTTTTAGCAGATCTAATGAAGACCAGATTCCTCCATAGCATCATAAGAAAGCTAGAGGAGCAACGTTTTTCCCTGCGTAGGCTGAACAGCAGAGTCCTCAAGCTGTTCCCAGAATTGTCTGCCTCCCAGGTTCTGACTTAATTACAACAGGACATGCACACACAAAGCAAATCCTTGAGAATAATAAAAGCAAACAGGAGTGAATCATTGCTGATACTACTATTTTCATTTTTTTTTAAAAAAAAAATCTCATTTATAACCATCTGAAAAGAAGTTGCATTCAAGCCTTTTTCTATCTGAAAAACAAAATACGTAAAGCCCAAGCACATACAGTATGGCCCAGTGAATAAAGCATTACCCATGACTAAGGCAACCCAACCTCTTTTCACAGCTCAGGCACTGGCTTGCCGAGCCACTTTGGGCCAGTTAATTCACCTTGAAGGGTCCTGTTTCCCCATCCCATATACTAAATGGGTTAAGGATGTTTCGTTCCCTCAAGCTTCAGCTCTTGTGACTCGCTCCTAACACCTCGATTGATATTTCAATCGTTGTAATTGAGTCAGTTTCAAGTCACTTTAGCTAGGCTGGTACATCAAATTAAATTGCATTTAGTTAACATGTTTATAGCTATTCAATTAAAATAATTAACCTCTTTTGTTTATACTGGTTTAACATAATAAAAGCAAAAAGGCTCCGTTTACAAGTCCAAAGGATCAGTAAGTGAGCAGGTTCACAGGGTTAGCTGAAATTTTACAAACCCATTTAGGAGTATTTACTTCACTTTGAAATGACATATTTTGATGAAGCTTCAAATCCATTTCAAACTGACATGACCTAAACCAAAGACCAATCAGACACAGTTTGCACCAGTCAATTAAATCCACACATATCCACATCTTAAGCTAAATCAGATCTTTTACAATACAGCAAGGCCTAGATCTGTTCAAAATCAGCACAGGGTTTGCCTGCACAGAAACAGTCACCAAAATAACTAAGGGCACAAGCAAATGAACAAGTTCCAATGGGACATACTATATTGTAAACTAGCAGAGTATCAGCTACTCTGTCATCAAGATAACTAACCACGAGTCTACATATTCTGGCATGTCAGTGCCACTCTGTGCATTGACTCTTCCTAAGAAAGCTCTTTTCCAGTATACTAGACCTGAAGAGGATCTCAAATGAGAAAGACTTATGCATCAGTTGACCTAATAAAACAAGATCTTGTCTGACAAACCTTACATTACTTAAAAATTACCTGAGATAGGATGTTTCCTTTTTAAAAAAGCACAGAACTGCACTGACACAAAGCTGTCCCAACTACATTATTTTGGTGACAGTGGTCTACACTGTCATTAAGCATATCATTAATACCAATGCAAGTCTTCTCTAAGCTAGCTCCATAAAAAAGCAGGCATGCAATAATCACTTTGTTTGCTCTGTTCAGTCTGAAGGGTCATTCTGGCCCTCATAAAAACCCTGCTCCTCACTATCTGCCCTCCCCCTGCAATTCCTGCTCCTGTTCCCACACTGAGGAGTATGACAATAGCACTAAGCAGACTGAGGCCTGCCAGAGCAAAGCTATTGACTGCTCCAGTCCCAGTGCATCCTACTCTCTGGGAGAAAGAGCTGCACTTCTTTGCTCAAGGCAGGCAAGAGGCTCACTCTCCTTGAAGCAGACCAAAGGTTGACCTGTTTCCATTCCTTTCTATCTTAGGATCTCACAAGAGAAAGAAAAGCATTTCTCCCCTCCCTCAGGAAGAGAAGCAGGATTAGAGGCAGTAAAGCATTTTTTCATTAGCCTTCTAGTCACCTTCTAATCTCAAGGTAAAATACAATTACCTTTTAAATTGCTCATTTTGGACAAGGAAAGGAGATGGGTTTCACTGAGGCCTTCAAATTCTGACAGAGGGACTTATCTGACTCTCCKATAACCTAACAGCAGCAGGACCCCCATGGAAAGACCAGGGCCCCTCTGTCTGCCATCCCCTAGAGGACTCGCCCAGAAGACGACTAATTACTTCATTACAGCAGCTTCCGCTTTGCTTTCTGGCGGCTCCAGGTAAAGCCATGCCGCAGAGCTCCGAGACACGTCAAAGCGGGGCCAAGGCGCTGCGCTGCCCTGGCGGCGTGGACAGACGGGCGGTACAAACCGATGCCTGGCACGGGGTACGGTTTCTCCGCACCTCCTAGGAGCAGGCTCGTTAATTCGCTGGTCTCTACAGATGGCTCGTTAGATAATTTGCGTATTAGAGAGACGTGCTCAGCTCTGCACAAAGCCAGCTCCGCAGCCAGGATTTAAACACCGCCACGGCGCGGCCCTCCGCAGCAGCGCGGCCCCGCAGCGCACATCCACCCTCTCCGTCCCTCTGCTCCCACGGCCGCCGTTGCCCGGGCAGAGGCGCCCCGGGGGCAGCCGGGCCGGGCCGGGCCGGGCCGAGCCGAGCCGAGCCGGGCCGGGCCGGCCCGCGGCCGCACGGCGCCTCCCTCACCTCCTTCAGCTGCTCCATCTCGGTGCGGATGGTCTCGTACTCCACCTCCAGCTCCTCGTACTGCTGCTTCAGCTGCTGCTTCTCCTCCAGCACCGCCAGCCCGTACTCCGCCGCCTGGATCTTCTCCCGGGTGGTCTCGCCCAGCTCCTGRAAGAGCCGCTTGATCTCGCCCCGCAGCCACTCGGGCTCCGACTCCATCACCAGCTTGGCGTACTCCTCCTCCTCCATGGCCAGCGACATGTCGGCGGCGGCCGGCTCGCCCTGGCCGGAGCAGCGCGGGCGGGCGSGAAGGGCCGGCGGGAAGGGCGAACGCTGAGCCCGGCTGCCGCCCTTAAAACCGCCGCAGCCCGCAGGCGGCCATGGCGCGCCGTCCGCCAGCAGRGCCCGCTCGGGCTGCCATGAAACGGCGAGCGGAGCTGCGCCGGGGTGAGGCGCCGCCAGCCCCCCGCTGCCGCTGCGAAACTCCCCGCGAGCGCCGACCGCAGTGAAATCATTCAAAAGCAACGGCCGGCCGCCCGCCCCGCGGCATTGTGGGGCGTGTAGTCCGCGCGCCCGCGCCGCCCCGCGGGGCGCCCCGCCCGCGGACTACGCCTCCCACAATGCACCGCGAGGGAGGGGAGAGGCGGGGGCGGGG